>NC_135236.1:423518127-423864794 GCF_051348905.1 Ranitomeya variabilis | reverse complement strand
AGTCAGCAGCGGTGGATTGTTATAAGTTTTACTGATATTTTATTTTTATCTAATGCAAACAAAACGATTATTTTTTACTATAAACTGTATTCCCACTCACGTTTAGGTTATGTTCACAATTGGCAAATTTGTTGCAGGAATTTCGGTAACTCCCATCATCTGAGGTGGTTTCTCATGCAAGCACATCAATTTCTTTCATGGATCATTCGCATGAATGGGACCAGTCCGAGAAATTTCTGCCGTTCAAAAAATACACTTAATAAAGACAGAGGAGATCCTTCAAGTTCAAATGACAATCTTGGCCGGCTGACAGCAGGTTTCTTATATACGGTATGTGATCACATACTATGCCAACACTTTATTGACTTTCATTAAAGCCAATGTCTAGACCACATTGTCTGGTGAAATATTGACAATGATACCGATTTCGGATCTTCCAGTGTACATCTTAAAGCAACTGTCCAGGCTTAGTAAATGGTAGTTATAGATAGAGGATAACTCAAAACTTATGGCACAGTGATGTTTGGTACCCATTTGGGAGATGTGGAAATCAGGCACAAAATGTTTACAAAGTAGAGGGGTTCAGATGGAATTACAATTACGTTGTGATATAATCATGTGGCTGCAATAATGAACGACTCAAGTCCGTGCGTGAACGGCTACTGTACCTTTCATTACTCAAAATGGAGCATCAAAAGTTTTATTGGTGACTTCCTTAGAATATGTATGTAGTCTTCTCCGGTTCCAAAGACTGCGGAACATCTGAGCCACATAACCGCAAGTCAACCCAGGCAGCTTCCACCAGGATTTGGTTTATTGTGGACTGGAACTTGTTTTCTCAATGTAAGTCTATGGAGCATCCATGGCAGTTTTACAGACTTACAATGGAAAGCAACTACTGTTCCACAGGGTAGGGACGCCATGTGAGCTGCCAAAGCTGAAACACGGTCACACAAGCTCAGAAGAGCAAAGGGCCAATGCTGGGAGCCAGTGCTTTTCCTAGCCACTTTTCAACCATGTGACCCCTATAAAGCTTTGCTGGCTCACACAGCATCTCGTGTGGCGCAGGAACTGCTCCCCACCATACATCTGAGGTGTTCAGAATGGATCAGCCAATAAATAGTTCATTAGGAGCTACTTTAAAGTAACATTCCAGTTTGTTCTTTTTCCCAATTCATTCTTTCACTAGGCCCCCAATATATATATATATAGAATTTACGATAGCTGCTATTACCTTATTCAGTTGTTCCTTTCTATCTGAACGTTCATGGTTTGTGTAGCCACAAGTCATATGATCACATTGTGACTAGCACAATAAAATGACATGCCATTAAATGGGATCATCAGATCAATCACCAGAACTTCTTGTATGATGAGATTGCATGGACAGTGCCACTGAAATGTCCGATATAACAGTTTTAGACTCCTTAAATGCATATTTAAAATACATTAATTTTATGAGAATATAGAAAGACTGATAATCAGTGTTTCACAAACAGACAAACTGTATTGGTTCTAGTTTGTCATGTGATGCTGTACCGATTCACTGTAGGATTTATACAAGAACACAAAGCAATAGAATGTATGATGAGAGCTATGAATCACTATGGTGTCTGTAGGGAGGAAAGCAGGATGCTGAACTACAGGGAAATAAATATAACATATGGGAAAGTGCAGAGTGTGATGTACAATGTGAGTGTGTGTGTGTGTGTGTGTGTGTCACACTAGTGCTTCTTTAAATTCTAAAGCTTCTGACAATAAATATTAGAACCACATAGCTTCACTGCTCTAAGCAGATCAAGTAAAAACTCTTTCTTGTTAAATAAACGGCTGCGGACATTATAGAAAATCATTACTGCATGAGAGTGGACTCCAGCACTGCAGCAAAGGATTCAGGAGTAAGTTACACAGATGACCATAGAACAGCACCACAAGTGATCATAAGCATACCATGGCGCTAGTAGGTACCGTAAAAGCATAATGAAAAAAAGGACATTTTTTTTAGGCTACACCATGCAGGAGTTCAGCCTTATAGGCTCTGCTAATTCAAGGATGTCAGTGAGCTGGCAAATACTACAAAGGAAACTACTGGCGAGTACACAAGTCTGTCATACATACAGAACACACATCCAAGCAGACTTCAGCTGACAACCAGAATTACGTTCACAAGTGCTCAATTCAAAAGTGCTGGTCTTCAAAGAGTTAACTAATACTCAGAAGTTCTTCTTAGGGTGTGTTTCCACGTTCAGGAAACGCTGCGTGTTTGACGCTCTACAGCGTCAAACACGCAGCGTCCAGATGTTACAGCATAGTGGAGGGGATTTCATGAAATCCAGTCTCCACTATGCATTAACCCCTTTATGACCTTGGGATTTTCCGTTTTTCAGTGTTTGTTTTTCGCTCCTCTCCTTCCCAGAGCCATAACTTTTTTATTTTTCCATCAATTTGGCCATGTGAGGGATTATTTTTTGCGGGACGAGTTGTACTTTTGAACGACATCATTGGTTTTACTATGTCATGTGCTAGAAAACGGGAACAAAATTCCAAGTGCGGTGAAATTGCAAAAAAAGTGCAGTCCCACACTTGTTTTTTGTTTGGCTTTTTTTGCTAGGTTCACTAAATGCTAAAACTGACCTGCCATTATGTTTCTCCAGGTCATTACGAGTTCAAAGACACCAAATATGACTAGGTTATTTTTGATCTAAGTAGTGAAAAAAAATTCCAAACTTTGCTGGAAAAAAAAAAAAAATTGCACCATTTTCCGATACTTGTAGCATCTCCATTTTTCATGATCTGGGGTCTGTTCAGGGCTTATTTTTTGCGTGCCGAGCTGGCGTTTTTAATGATACCATTTCGGTGCAGATACGTTCTTTTGATCGCCCGTTATTGCATTTTAATGCAATGTCGTGGCGACATTGCATTTTAATGCAATGTCGCGGCGACCAAAAAAACGTAATTCTGGCGTTTCAAATTTTTTTCTCGTTACGCCGTTTAGCAATCAGGTTAATGCTTTTTTTTTATTGATAGATCAGGCGATTCTGAACGCGGCGATACCAAATATGTGTAGGTTTGATTTTTATTTTATTGATTTATTTTGATTGGGGCGAAAGGGGGGTGATTTAAACTTTTATATTTTTTTCACATTTTTTTTTAATTTTTTTTTTTTTTACTTTTGCCATGCTTCAATAGCCTCCATGGGAGGCTAGAAGCTGGTGCAACTGGATCGACTCTGCTACATAGCAGCGATCATCAGATCGCAGCTATGCAGCAGAAATGCAGGTGTGCTGTGAGCGCCGACCACAGGGTGGCGCTCACAGCTGCCGGCGATCAGTAACCATAGAGGTCTCAAGGACCTCTATGGTTACAATGCAGAAGCATCGCTGACCCCGATCATGTGACGGGGGTCAGCGATGCGCTCATTTCCGGCCGGAAGCGCCGGTTAAATGCCGCTGTCTGCGTTTGACAGCGGCATTTAACTATTTAATAGCGGCGGGTGAATCGCGATTTCACCCGCCGCTATTGCGGGCACATGTCAGCTGTTCAAAACAGCTGACATGTCCCTGCTTTGATGCGGGCTCACCGCCAGAGCCCTGCATCAAAGCGCGGTATCTGACCTCGGACATACTATCCCGTCCGAGGTCAGAAAGAGGTTAAAAGATGCATGCGGCATACCCGTGGAAACGGACATGCGGCGCGTCTTTTCAGAACGCAGCATGTCCTTACAATGCTCAAACAACTCAAGAACAACGCAGGTGACCTGCCAGTGACCTCAGGTGCAGATTTGACCTGCGTAAAATCCTGATGCAATCCTGAACGTGGATACATATGCAGCGCCCCAGAGTCCTGGTCGTTGCAGTAATGTCGCTCTTCCACCAGGGGGAGTGATATTACGTCTGATGGTACTAAAGGAGTTCACCTTGCCAGGTATCACAGTCACACACCACACTTCACACTCCAGTCCACCAGGGGGAGCCTTGCTTCTATCTAGTAGGGCACTCCTCACACACGGGTAAAACTGGTGGGTTGGATAGGAAGTTAGGCAGAAGTTACCTGGGTTAGACCCAGAGAGGACCTGTCAGGCAGACAGGGGGAGAAGGAGGAACATCTGAGCTGCAGACAGAGGGTCCCTGTCAGGGGTGGGATCCTGGCAGAGGCCTAGCACGAGATAGAACGTTACGGAGCTGCGCCTGCCCCTACGTGCGGCAGCATCCTGAGAAAGGACACGAAGCGAAGTATACTGTGGAGAGTGAGAAACTATGTCACAGCACAAGGAGATAATACCGGGAGGAGTTCAGCCCCAAGATCGGCAGCCTCCTTCTGAGGCACGTAGCCAGAACACCGAGGGAGTAATTGGCTTACTTCAGAGACCGGCAGGACAGCCAATTCCAAGTTGGCTGCCCGACCTTAATACCCAAGAAGACACGGTGGCAAATTGTGGGGGTCGGGGCGTCTCTAGGGTCCCTATAAACAAGCCCCAGGCTAACCCAGTCATACGGATTGTCCTATCCATATCATCTGGGGGACAGAGAGAGAGAACATCAGAAACATCCACGAAAGTTGTGAGGACTATCCCGTGGTGCTCAGCAGGGAGGTACTACAACACACAGGCGCTAGTAGGAAGGCTATTGATTTCCACCTAGTTAAGAGAACTCTGGATTTGCCTTCGGACCGGCCAGACTCAGCCTGCCCTGTGAACGGTACTCTGGACTGTGGACTCTGAAGTCTTCAGTAAAAGGTAAAGAGACTGCAACCTTTGTGTCCTCGTTATTCATTGCGCCTTACAACGTTCACCATCATCACCTACACATCCCCTGGGGACATACTTCACCTGTGGGAAGGTACACCATCTAGCTGCCATTCCATCACCCCAGCAGACCCCTAAGCCGCGTCGGTCACCCTGACCGAATACAACAGGTGGCGTCACGATCACCAGACAAACTTCACCTTTAATTGGACTCCCCTCAGAAGGGCCACGGACCGGGTCGGGCGACCGTGACATCCCCAGAACTGTAAGAGATAGACCCGGTGCCGAGTACCCCATTGCCCTTAACGTGGGGGCGCTCCACATACCCTTAAAGGGAACCTGTGACCCCCAAAATCGATGGTGAGGTAAGCTCACCGTCATCAGGGGCTTATCTACAGCATTCTGTAATGCTGTAGATAAGCCCCCGATGTAACCTGAAAGAGGAGAAAAACAGGTCATATTATACTCACCCAGGGGCGGTCCCGCTGCGGTCCGGTCAAATGGGTGTCTCAGGTCCGCTCCGGCGCCTATCTTCATTCCATGATGTCCTCTTCTTGTCTTCACGCCGCGGCTCCGGCGCAAGTGTACTTTGTCTGCCCTGCAGAGCAAAGTACTGCAGTGCGCAGGCGCCGGACCTCTCTGACCTTTCTGGCGCCTGCACACTGCAGTACTTTGCTGACAGGGCAGACAAAGTACGCCTGTTCCGGAGCCGCAGTGTGAAGACAAGAAGAGGACGTCATGGAATGAAGATGGGAGGCCCCGGACCTGAGACGCCCACTGGAGCGGGACCGCCCCTGGGTGAGTACGTCTTACCTCACCATTGATTTTGGGGGTGACAGGTTCCCTTTAAGGCTATGTACACACGTTGCGGATTGGTGTGCGGATTTTTCCGCACTGTTTTTGCAATATCCGCGGATTACCCGCGGATTTACCCTTGTTTTTGTGTGGATTCCACCTGCGGTTTCCTATTGACGGGCAGGTGTAAAATGCTGCGGATTCCACACAAAGAATTGACATGCTGCAGAAAATACAACGCAGTGTTTCCGCCCAGTATTTTCCGCAGCATGGGCACTGTGGATTTTGTTTTCCATACGTTTACATGGTACTGTACAACACATGGAAAACAGCTGCAGGTCCGCATTGTCAAATCCACAACATGTGCACATACCCTAATACACTTCCTACAAAACAAATCATGCATTCAAGAGAAGATGCATTTGCAGGGTATGTTTGGCATATGCAACAGGAAGGCAGGGAGTTTATATACTGAAAATGCGCCCCAAGAGCTGTTCATAGGACTGTATTTTGGGTCTGAGTGCTGTCCGTGGAAAATACTGGCAGCACTCAGACCAATGTTAGTCAATGGGGCAGTGCAGTTGAACAATTTTTTCACTTACTGAATCTATTATGGATACAATTCTGAAACATTGAAATCTGTAAGGGTATGTGCACACGTAGGAAAAGAGGTGCAGAATTTTCTGCACAAAATCCGCATCTCCTGGCAGAATCCGCAGCTGCGGATTTTGTGCGGTTTTTATGCGGATTATCTGCGGTTTTTGCCACTGCGGAATTTTACACGGAGGGGTGCAGAAACGCTGCAGATCCGCACAAAAGAAGTGACATGCACTTCTTTGAAATCCGCAGCAATTCCGCACTGATTTTTCTGCACAGCTTTTTTTTTTCCATTGAATAACATTATACTGTACATCACAGTGCAGATCTACAGCGTTTCTGCGCGGAAAAATCCGCTGCGGATCCGCAGCAAATCCGCATTGTGTGAACATAGCCTAAGGGTATGTGCACACGTTGCAAAATACTTGCAGAATTGATGCGGATTTCTTGCGGATTGTCATACGTTTTTGATGTGCGGATTTGCCTTACTCAATGTGAAGTTAATGGGTGCAGAAACACTGTTTCTGCACAAAGAATTGACATGCTGCGGGGAAAAAAATGAAGCGAATCCGCGCAATTCTTCCGCACCATGTGCACAGCAATTCTCAAATTCCCATTGACTATCATTGTTACTGTACTACACTGCGGATTTGATGCAATTCCGTGCGTCCAAAAACGCTGTGGAAACGCATCAAAATCTGCAACGTGTGCACATAGCCTAGGGGTATTGGCCCACGATCAGGAGCTGCTGTGGGTCTGACGCTGTGTATTTATGCAGCATCAAACCTGCGGTGGACAACTGACACATAGTGGATGCGATTTCTAGAAATCCCATATCCACTATGTGTCCAGAGACGCCTGCGGACCACCTTCGGACATGCGGCACTTTTTCCCAGACCGCAGCATGTCTATTTATCTTGCGGAGACGCGAGTATCTGCAAGATAAATTACATCAATTGACTGTATTGAGCGCGGTGAATCAGCATGATTCAGTGATCACATGTGGATTCACCTGCGTTCAATAGACGGCAGCGCTTTGGACGGAGCGAACAGACGCTGAACCCAAAGGGCTGCAAGTTCCGGATCGTGGGGACCTGGCCTTCATGGTCTTGAAAATAATAAAAAACATGGATTATATATGGACAGCACACAAATAAGTGAGAAAAAAAAATCATCTGGATGAAACTCTGAACGATTATTTACCGTATATGCGAAAGTGAACCTACTCTAACCTAAATGCACAAGTTCTTGTAGCAAGTATTTGCAATAGGGATGAGCGAATAGCTTTGGGTAACTCCTTATCCCAATAGCTATAGTGCTACCGAATAGCTGCCTCGTGAACCCGGATACCTGGAGCGGTCCCGATAATCAGGTGTCCGGCTCCACAGCTGTATGACAAACGCACAGGCTATCCATGCATGTCTTGTGACTGTCACATAGCCCCGACACAAGCAGCCTCTGCGCCGAACAGCTGATTATCGGGAGCGCTACAGGTGTCCGGGTTCCGATGCAGCTATTCGGTAAACGCTATAGCTATTCGGATAAGGAGTTATCCAAAGCTATTCGCTCATCCCTAATTAGCACACTAATCCAAACTTATCCATAGACTGTCAACTGGCTTGACTGAGGCCAAAAGGGTAGCATTTGGGCCAATTAGGGTTGATAAACCTCAATATCCTTTGTATGACATAATCTCCTAATGGTGACATCTACACCAGTATGCTTATACAGTGACGTAGATGTATCCGACAAACTATCAGAACTATGGGCCTGATAAATTTACCTTTAGACCTTGTTCAGACGACTTTTTTCAGCCGGTGTACAAATAAGACTGCCACAGATCAACAGAAGGCTATGTGATAGTGCTTATTAGTGAAATCACAGCATGCACTATACTGGTCTGTACGAAACTAGTGCATGTATTGGCAGATACAAGTGCTTCTCACAAAATTAGAATGTCATCAAAAAGTTAATTTTGTTTAGTTCTTCAATACAAAAAGTGAAACTCATTATATAAAGTCATTACAAACAGAGTGATCCATTTCAAGTGTTTATTTCTGTTAATGTTGAGGATTATGGTGTTCAGCCAATGAAAACCCAAAAGTCATTATTTCAGTAAATTAGAATAATTAACAAAAAAACACCTGCACAAGGCTTCCTAAGAGTTTAAAAAGGTCCCTTAGTGTGTTTAACTAGGCTCCAAAATCATGGGGAAGACTGCTGACTTGACAGATGTCCAGAAGGCAGTCATTGACACACTACACAAGGGGGGTAAGCCACAAAAGGTCATTGCTAAAGAAGATGACTGTTCAAAGGCTGTATCCATGCATATTAATGGAAAGATGAGTAGAAGGAAAAAGTGTGATAGAAAAAGGTGCACAAGAAACCAGGATAAAAGCAACCTTGAAAGGATTAAGAAAAGGCCATTCAAAAATTTGAGGGAGATTCACAAGGAGTGGACTGCTGCTGGAGTCATTACTTCAAGAGCCACCACACACCAAGGTATCCAGGACATGGACTACAAGTATCTCATTCCTTGTGTCAAGCCACTAATGACCAATAAACAACACCAGAATGTCTTACCTGGGCCAAAGAGAAAAAGAACTGGACTGTTGCTCAGTGGTCCAAGGTGTTTTCAGACGAAAGTAAATTTTGCATTTCATTTGGAAATCAAAGTCCCAGAGTCTGGAGGAAGAGTGGAGAGGCACACAATCCAAGCTGCTTGAGGTCTAGTGTGAAGTTTCCACAATCAGTGATGGTTTGTGGAGCCATGTCATCTGCTGGTCCACTGTGTTTTATCAAGACCAAAGTCAGCGCAGCCATCTACCAGGAAATTTAAGCACTTCAAGCTTCCCTCGGCGACAAGCTTTTTGGAGATGGAAATTTCAATCTCCAGCAAGACTTGGCACCTGTCCACACTGCCAAAAGTACTAATAACTGGTTTAAAAACAACAGTATCACTGTGCTTGATTGGCCAGCAAACTCTCCTGACCTTAACCCCGTAGAGAATCTATGGGGTACTGTCAAGAGGAAGATGAGAGACACCAGACCCAACAATGCAGATGAGCTGAAGGCTGCTATCAAAGCAACCTGGCTTTCCATAACACCTCAGCAGTGCTAGAGGCTGATCGCCTCCATGCCACGCCGCATTGATGCAAAAGGAGCCCTGACCAAGTATTGAGTGCATTTACTGAACATACATTTCAGTAGGCCAACAATTCCGATTTTCATTGGCTGTAAGCCATAATCATCAACGTTTTTTGTATTTATTTATAGTTATACTGGAATAATGTGTCTTAAAGTATTTCATATGGCGATAGTGATAGATTTCTCCAGGGGTAATTTTCCGGTTGTAGTGGATTTGTCTTGGCTGGGTTTGGTTGCGGCTTATGTGAGCCGTTGCGTCCTTAGGGTGGCTGCCTAGATATTGCTGCGGAGAGGATTTGAGCATTGAGGACCGGCGCGTGCGTAGTTATTCACTGGCAACAGCCGGGAATCTGAGCGCTGTGACAGAGGTATTTCATGTACGGCGCATGCGCGAGACTATTAGGTTGATTGCGTATTTGGAACGAGTAGTAAGTAGGGCGCTCTGCGCAACTGCAGCCAGCGACACAACAGTCAAGATAGGTCGGATCAAGGGGGGCCGTGCCAAAGGGTGGAGTCAGCTCTCAGGGAGGACTAGTAGTGTGACTGACAGAGTGATGTAGATCAGCGCATGCGCCTTGACTACTTCCGACAAAAACCAGGAATAACTTGGAGACGTTTGATGGTGCTAGGTAAACTCTGGTATTAAAATCCATTTATTTCCCAAAAGTTAGAGTGTGCTCATGGTGATACAAATAGGCAATTCCACAGCTTATGATGTGCCGGACACATGAGCCAGCAATCATAGGCTTACAAGTAAGTGCACTTACTACCATATATACTAGACATGATCAGAGGCTTTTCATGTCCCCTGACGAAGCTACCAAGAGTAGCGATACGCGTTGGGAGCCAGGGGGCTCAGCTATTTCTAGTGAGTATGACCATTTACTTGATTTGAAATGTTATATGTGTAAATAAGCACTGGTATGCATGACCCGGATAGGGGGCACTCTCCGCAGCGGATCTCAGTAGCAATTATTTACTTATTATCATTTTCAGTACAGCTTCATTTTAGGTATTCACCAAAACATGATAAATATTTATTGTAATTGTAGCATGGTATAACTACTGAATAGCTGGAGAGAGCCACACCTGAGTCGTGCAAACAGTGGCACAAATATATTAAAGTACAGATATTATAAGCTAATCATCGCAACTCACTGGAATTGTTTATGGGATCATTGTACCCTTTGTCTTTGAGCCTGCTCTTGTCTATGTCCTCATATACAGAGGATTTTGATCATGCATGTATGGGTGTTTTCTCCACATGTTTTTAAATGTTTTTAATTATGTTTTTGCACTATTGTTAGTCTCAATAAAGCATTATTTATATACATTATATGGATTTTGAGTGCACCCTTTTTGCGTCGCTTTCTTCTTTCTATGTATAGGCACTTTTTTGGCGCATTGGTGGCACCGATCCTTTACTTGAGATTATATAGCAGTGGTGCCCGCTCAATCTATGAGGTTCCATAATCATCAACATTAACAGAAATAAACACTTGAAATAGATCACTAATGATTCTATATAACATGCGAGTTTCACTTTTTGTATTTAAGAACTTAAATAAATTAACCTTTTAATGATATTCTAATTTTGTGAGAAGCACTTGTAGTTCCAGCACTCATCCCAATGATTCCAAAGCCAACTGAATCCAGACTTAAAGGTGTTGGTTTACTACTAGGACAACCTCTTCTTAAGAAAACTGTTAGGCCCTGATAAAAATAAATAAAATAAAAAAACCTATACTCCCCTCCTGTGCTAGCTCTGTTCCAGCTCTGTTCAATAAACACTTGAAATGGATCACTCTGTTTGTAATGACTCAGCACTCGTGGTCCTGTACCTCAGGTGAGGTGGAATGACACGTGGTTCCATTCCACGTGTCCAATCAGCGCTGGCATCACTGTCCCCACCTTCATACGAATTGAACATGAAGAGAAAGTCAGATCAGCTGCAGCCCGATCTTCCTCATCATGTTCAAAATGTACGTAGGTGGGGACAGTGACGCCAGCGCTGATTAGGCGCCAGGCATCACGAGTCCTTCGACTGCACCAGAGCTTCGAGACCGCGATTGCTAACACCGCTGGTACAGAGCAAGCACTGTAGGCAAGTATAGGCTTTATTATGTTACCAGGGCCAAACATTTAGTTCAGTAAGGGGTTGTCCTAGTAGTGGACAACCTTCTTATTCCCAATGTTTCTCCCAGATGAAATTAGAACACTTATACTCACACCTCATGTGCTCGCACCATTTCAGTTGTGTTGACACTCGTGTTCCCAGGGCTCACGTGCGGTTGTTATGGCACATGAGCCCAGCACCCAATCTACTCTGGCGTCACTATCTCCTCCTTCGTACGTGTAAGTAACCAGGAGGAAGTGAAAGCAGCAGCTTCCTTGCCCTTTATTTTAATATGTCCAAAGGTGCGGACAGTGATGCCAGCACTGATCGGGTGCAAGGCTCACCACATGTGAGCCTCGGGAAGGCGAGTGGCGACATCTGGAACGGCGCCGGCACGTGAGGTGTTTTTATTTAATAGGGGCCAAACATGTGGAATGAGAACAGGTTGTCCTAGAAGTCCTTTAAAAGGGAATCTTTCAGTACAAAATAACTGTTCAAACCCAGTATTGGAACTCTGTTCACCCCTGGCATGGTCAAACAGTTCAGTGCATCATCTCCCCTGCAAGTACCCATGTACTGTTAGCCTATAAATAAGGGTGTGTATACATCTGAAACACGTCAGGTACGAGGCCTCTCCTTTTAATGTTATAACTACTGTATATACTCGAGTATAAGCCGAGATTTTCAACAAACAAAAATGGGCTGAAAGTGCCCCTCTTGGCTTATACTCGAGTCATGGAAGGTGGGGGGGTCGGCGGGTGAGGGGGAGCGATGCCTGTCAAATACTCACCTGCTCCCAGCGCGGTCCCCGCATGTCCCACGGTCTTCGGGAGCGTCAGCTTCTTCCCCTGTTCAGCAGTCACTGTCACTGCTCATTAAAGTTATGAATATGGACTCCACTCCCATAGGGGTGGAGCCGCATATTCATTACTGTAATGAGCGGTGCCACGTGACAGCTCACTACAGGTAGAAGCTGCCGCTCCCGGAGACGTGGGACATGCAGGGACCGAGCCGGGAGCAGGTGACTATGTCATATTCACCTTCCCTCGTTCCACCGCCGCCTCGTCTTCCGTGTCCTCTGCAGTGACTGTTCAGGTCAGAGGGCGCGATGACGTATTAGTGTGCGTGCCGCCCTCTGCCTGAACAGTCAGTGCGGAGACGGGACGCTGAGGAGCAGCGACGAGAGGTATGTCATTTTTAGCAGCATTACATGTGGCACAATGCTATATGGAGCGCTCCGTCTATAGGGCCATAATGAACTGCACGGAGCATTATATGGAACATCTATGGAGCCATAAAGAACTGCATGGAGCATTATATGGAGCATCTATGTGGCCATAACTGCATGGAGCATTATATGGAGCATTATATGGGGCCATAATGAACTGCATGGAGCATTATATGGAGCATCTATGTGGCCATAACTGCATGGAGCATTATATGGAGCATTATATGGGGCCATAAAGAACTGCATGGAGCATTATATGGAGCATCTATGTGGCCATAACTGCATGGAGCATTATATGGGGCCATAATGAACTGCATGGAGCATTATATGGAGCATCTATGTGGCCATAACTGCATGGAGCATTATATGGAGCATTATATGGGGCCATAAAGAACTGCATGGAGCATTATATGGAGCATCTATGTGGCCATAACTGCATGGAGCATTATATGGGGCCATAATGAACTGCATGGAGCATTATATGGAGCATCTATGTGGCCATAACTGCATGGAGCATTATATGGAGCATTATATGGGGCCATAATGAACTGCATGGAGCATTATATGGAGCATCTATGTGGCCATAACTGCATGGAGCATTATATGGAGCATTATATGGGGCCATAAAGAACTGCATGGAGCATTATATGGAGCATCTATGTGGCCATAACTGCATGGAGCATTATATGGGGCCATAAAGAACTGCATGGAGCATTATATGGGGCATCTATGTGGCCATAACTGCATGGAGCATTATATGGAGCATTATATGGGGCCATAATGAACTGCATGGAGCATTATATGGAGCATCTATGTGGCCATAACTGCATGGAGCATTATATGGAGCATTATATGGGGCCATAATGAACTGCATGGAGCATTATATGGAGCATCTATGTGGCCATAACTGCATGGAGCATTATATGGAGCATTATATGGGGCCATAAAGAACTGCATGGAGCATTATATGGAGCATCTATGTGGCCATAACTGCATGGAGCATTATATGGAGCATTATATGGGGCCATAATGAACTGCGTGGAGCATTATATGGGGCATTATATGGGGCCATAATGAACTGCGTGGAGCATTATATGGAGCATTATATGGGGCCATAATGAACTGCATGGAGCATTATATGGAGCATTATATGGGGCCATAATGAACTGCGTGGAGCATTATATGGAGCATTATATGGGGCCATAATGAACTGCATGGAGCATTATATGGGGCATCTATGGGGCCATAAAGAACTGCATGGAGCATTATATGGAGTATCTATGGGGCCATAAAGAACTGCATGGAGCATTATATGGAGCATCTATGGGGACATAACTGCACGGAGCATTATATGGGACATCTATGGGACCATAACTGCATGGAGCATTATATGGAGCATCTATGGGGACATAATGAACTGCATGGAGCATTATATGGGGCATTTATGGGGCCATAAAGAACTGCATGGAGCATTATAAAGAGCATATTTGTATATGGAGCATCTTATGGGGCCATAATGAACTGTATGGAGCATTATTTGGGGCTCCTGATTCAAAATAGATATTCAAAAACACTTAACCTACTGATGTCTCAATTAATTTTACTTTTATTGGTATCTATTTTTATTTTTGACATTTAGTGGTAGCTGCTGCATTTTCCACCCTAGGCTTATAGTCGAGTCAATAAGTTTTCCCAGTTTTTTGTTGCAAAATTAGGGGGGTCGGCTTATACTCGGGTCGGCTTATACTCGAGTATATACGGTACATTTGAATACAAAATCTATTTTATCCTTGGTTGGTTGTGCCGGAATCTTTCCCCATTTTTTTGTTTCCCTTTCTGTGATCACCAGTGCATCTCTACATGTACCAATTGTAGTCTGTGGGGTTGTTCACATGTCTGTTTTTCTTGAAAAAAACTTCTGGAGCAGTCTGAAATGGAGGGCAATAATGCCTCAGTTTATCATTGTTAAGGCAGCTACTTAAACCTCTACGGCGTACGGCGAGGCGGGATGGGCATTCAAGCCACCATACATAGTGTGATGATTGGCTGGGCTCACTCCGAACACCGGAACGATCAAAAGCGGGTGTCAGAGTTACACGAGAGCCGCCACCCTGCAGCAAAGCCCATGATTAGCCCTAGCGCTGTCTGTGGGCGTATAAACCCCTCTGATGCCGCTGTCACTAGTGATAAGGATCGGCATGGCAGGAGGGGCGGTCCGTCTCTGCTCCAATCAGCACAACACGACTGCATTGTTCCAATGCTATCCATTGTGACCATGGCCCGAAAGACAGCTACAGGGTCACCCAGGTACGGTGGCCTGTAGGCTCCTGCTCAGAGCAGGAACTGACACACCTTCACCCTGTCTGCGATGCACTGAGCTAATGCCCTGCAAGTATTAAATCAGCAATCAGGGCAGGGCAAGTTGATGTCCCATAAAAGGAACAAGGTATATAAGTTTAAAAAGAAAAACGTTTTAAAAGTTGTAAAAATCACAAAAAAAGAAAAATATCAATACAATAAATACATTATCTAAAAACAAAGCACGGTACATATATTTGATATCGCAGTGTCCAGAACAACCTGACCTATAAAATAGTTTGACTAGTTAAGCCCTTTACCGTAAAAAATAAATAACGTGGCAAAAAAACTATGCTTTTTCATCACATTGCTGAACAAATACTGGAATATAATATGATCAAAAATTCGAAAGCAAATAAAAATGATACAGCTGAAAATGTCATCTTGTGCCGCAAAAAAAACAAGCTGCCATACAGCTCAGTCAGCAAAGAAATAAAAAGGCTATAGCTC
The DNA here is from genome assembly GCF_051348905.1 of Ranitomeya variabilis. NCBI lineage: Eukaryota > Metazoa > Chordata > Amphibia > Anura > Dendrobatidae > Ranitomeya > Ranitomeya variabilis. Next base: position 423,849,359 of record NC_135236.1, on the reverse strand, counting down.
TCAGAATATAGTGATGCAGAAACAATTTTTCTATAAAAAATATTTTTATTGTGAAAAATCGACAAAACACAAAAAAATGATATAAACGTGGAAACACTGTAATCGTACTGACCTGAAGAATAAAGCAACCTTACCACTTTTACCACACTGAACAGCATAAAGATAAACCCCCAGAAAACAAATTCCTGATTTGATGGGTTTTGTTCCTTCTGTCTCCCAAAAGTCAGAATACAAAGCGATTAAAAAAAAACAAAAAAAAGTTGTGTAACCCAACTCGTCCATCAAAAAAACAAGCCCTCACATGACTGTCAGCAGAAAAACAGAAAAATTCGTTCTCAACATATGGCGATGCAAAGACTGTGTGACAGCAGCCAAAACATTAAAAAAAATATGAATATTATATATCGCTGTATTCGCACAGACTAATCACCTATACTGCAAGACGAACAGCATAAAATTGAAACCAATTCTTCACCTACTGTTGATTTGCTCATTCTGCCGCCCAAAGATCGCAGTAAGGCTTGGCTCACATTTCTCCTGAACTCACACGAGGATTTCCATGTAAATCTCTGAAATACGTGATTCAGACGGACCCCCTGGCGGAATATTCCCTGTGAGTCAGTTGGAGGCACTGTGTACACTGTCTGGCCTATGATCTGGGGCTGTCCATCTTTTTAGGCATGCACAAAAGCGCAGTTGAACACAGGGCTGTGGAGTCAGAGTCCATTTTGGTGGAGTCGGTGTCATGAAAATTGAGGAGTCGGAGGTTTGGCTTACCGACTCCACAGCCCTGGTTTTGTGCAACTCTGAAAAGAAGGACACTGTTGAACAGAGGCCAGATGGAGTCCAGAGTAACTCTGCTGCCTTATTATTGTGAATGGATCCCTCATAGTTTCTTTTAAATCACATCACTCAAGAGATTTAGATGGAAACTGACGTAAATGCTCAGCGTAGAATGCAGGACACACGTGATCCCAAATGTTATGTAAAATGTTCCCAATAAAAGCTTCAACTAAATCCACAAAAAAAAAAAAGTCCCCACTCAGGTCCATCACGTATCACTGGAAATATAGAGGGCTTATGCGTTACTGATAGCACAAAGGCTCTGAAAAAATGCTATGGCTCCTCGGCCCCCCCCTCCCAAAGGAAACCCAGCTACCAAATGCAAATGCCCCCCTTCCTTCTGAGCCCTACAGTGTGCCTAAACCACAGTTAGCATCAACGTTTGGCATTTACTGTAGTGATGAGAGCCCGCTTAATTTACGAGGTCCATGTCTCCAGAAGAATGAGCTGAGCTCAAAGAGTGGGCACTACAATGGTAGATTTGCAGTTTTCACTTGGCAATATTCACTGCTGGTTGTTTCTGACAAAACACCCATGAAGTCAAAATTGTTACTGCACCTGTAGATAAATTCTCCATGGACTCAGCTCAATATTATACAATTCTATGAATCACTTTAAAGTAGACATGTGGGAAATGTTATTTATAAATTATTTTGTGCAGCACGGCTGTTGTAGATATAAACATTTTCAACATTTTTGCCAAATTTCCAATATTTTCACAAATAAACGCAAATAATTTCGACCTAAATTTAGCACTGACATAAAGCACGATGAGCCACAAAAAAACAGCCTCAGAATCACTGGGATCCATTGAAGAGTTCCACAGTCATTACCTCAAAGTGACACTACTGGTCATGATTGTACAATTTGGCCAGGTCATGAAGGTGAAAACAGGCTCGTGGTTAAGAGAATAGATCATTGTCTTGCACAATCAAGAAAAAGGATATGAAAAGACAGCAAGGCATTGAATGTCCCTAGAGATATGTTTGAAAGCATGTTTAAAGTTGAAGAAACACTGGCAACACTACCTGGATGTAGAAAGAGGAAGTTGTCACCATCTGCCATCAGACTCCTGAAGAGACAGGTGGTCAAAAACCCGTGAGTGACTGCAAAAGATCTGCAGCAAGATTTGGTGGCAGCAGGCACTGAGGTTTCAGTTTCCATAGTATGGTGAATACTAGACAGTGACATCTCCATAGGTGGCCTGAAAGACCTCTACTGACCCAATAGCACTGGAAAAGTAGACTCCAATGTACTAAAAAAAAAAGCTACAGTTTGGGAATTCTGTTCTATGGCACAGTGATAAAAAACTGCAACTTTTCATCCCTAAAGATCAGAGGTATGTCTATAGGAGGCAGAATAAAGCATACGCTGAAGTGCATACACTGCCTACAGTGAAGCATGGTGGTGGTTCGGTGTTGCTATCTGGCTGCTTTGCTTCGTCTGGGACTGAAAACCTGCAGCATGTTGAGGACAAGATGGATACAATTAAGCATCGAGAAATACTAGGAGAAACAGTCATGTCTACTATGAGCAAGCTAAAGCATAAACATCACTGGACTTTCCAACCTCCAATTTTTCTTGTTCAATTAGTTTATAGCAAACAGCAGAAAAGGTGTTTTGTGCTGCCTTACTCCATTGAGGAGAGATTCACATTTATTGGTTTTGGGGAAAAGTATGTGAAATTTCTGCTTGAAGACAAAATGAGGGTTACTTCAGAGTCTTCTCAGGGACTGCAATCACCACTCCCTCCCACACTTTAGCTGTCCAGCTGTGATTCGCAATCTACTAGTTGAGCAGTGATCGGCAACATCTGGAAATTAAGGATAAAAGTCAACAATCACACACCCCGCCGAGAAGACTGAAGAAATCCCCAATTGGACTGCAAGCATAGATTTTACATACTACATGTCAAGAGCAACAAAGTTAGATTGGACCGATGCAGATCAAAATGGAAGAGAGCGGCAGAATCAGGAGAGCTCAGGTGATTTTTTTATCAATGTATTTCACTACATTTTTTGGTGCAAGTGACAAGTCCAATTCAAAAGCAATTAAAAAAAGAGCCCCCAAACATGTCAAAATTAGGGTAATTTAGAAACACCCATGCTTAAATTTAACCCCTTCCAAACAAACGAAGTGTGTGTGTGTGTGTGTGTGTGTGTGTGTGTGTGTGTGTGTGTGTGTGTGTGTGTGTGTGTGTGTGTGTGTGTATATATATATATATTACAGACCAAAAGTTTGGACACACCTTCTCATTTAAAGATTTTTCTGTATTTTCATGACTATGAGAATTGTAAATTCACACTGAAGGCATCAAAACTATGAATTAACACATGTTGAATTATATACTTAACAAAAAAGTGTGAAACAACTGAAAATGTGTCTTATATTCTAGGTTCTTCAAAGTAGCCACCTTTTGCTTTGATGACTGCTTTGCACACTCTTGGCATTCTCTTGTTGAGCTTCAAGAGGTAGTCACCGGGAATGGTTTTCGTTTTTTGTTCCCCTACTTCCCAGAGCCATAACTTGTTTATTTTTCCATCAATATGGCCATATGAGGGCTTATTTTTTGCGGGACGATCTGTACTTTTGAATGATACCATTGGTTTTACCATGTCGTGTACTAGAAAACAGGAAAAAAAAATTCCAAGTGCAGTGAAATTGCAAAAAAAAATGCAATCTCACTTGTTTTTTGTTTGGCTTTTTTGCTAGGTTCACTAAATGCTAAAACTAACCTGCCACTATGATTCTCCAGGTCATTACAAGTTCATAGACACCAAACATGTCTAGGTTCTTTTTTATCTAAGCGATAAAAAAAAATTCCAAACTAGGCTGGAAAAAAATTGCGCAATTTTCCGATACCCCTAGAGTCTCCATTTTTCACGATCTGGGGTTGGGTATGACTTATTTTTTGCATGCTGAGCTGACGCTTTTAAGGATACCGTTTTGGTACTACCGCTACATTGATGACATTTTAATCATCTGGACGGAGTCTGAGCCACAGCTAAAGACTTTCCATGAACAGTTTAATCAATTTCATCCCACCATCAACTTGACACTCAACTACTCCTGCACTGAAATTAACTTTCTGGACACCATCATTAAGCTGCAGAACAATAAAATAGAGACATCACTGTATCAGAAGCCAATCGACCGTCCAACATACCTTAAATGGGACAGTTTCCATCCAAAACACATAAAAAACTCCATTGTCTACAGCCAAGCCATCAGATACAATCGTATATGTTCCAACCCAATGGATAGAGATGAACACCTTGGTCGCCTCAGAAAGACCTTTTTGAATCAGGGCTACCATCCAAGAACAATTGAAAATCAGATCACAAGAGCCACCAGAATATCAAGGAATCACCTGCTACATTACAAAGCTAAAGAAGAAAATAACCGGGTACCTCTAGTAGTCACCTACAATCCAAATCTGGAGGTGCTAAGGGGAGCTGCACGGAAATTACAACCTTTACTGCAAAAAGATGCCCGACTACAAGCAATTTTTCCAGACCCCCCACTACTGTGTTTTAGGCAGCCCCCAAATCTAAGAAGCATCATTGTCAAGAGCTCCCTGTCCTCTCCAACAGCTGCAGGTACCTTTCCTTGCAACCAGAAAAAATGTAAAACCTGTCCACTTATAATGACCACGGACAAGATAAAGATCCCCAATTCACATCAGGACTACAAGATACCAGGTACATTCAGCTGCGTCACATCTAATGTGGTGTACTTAATTATTTGTACTAAATGTCCAACTGGGGGTCTGTATGTGGGGGAGACAGGGCAAAAACTGAGAACAAGGATGAACTCTCATCGCCATACAATAAGAGAAAAAAGAATGGATATACCTGTGGCAATACATTTCTGTCTCCCAAATCATAACATTATGGACATGAAATTACTTGTATTAAAGGGTAACTTCAAATCGCAGAAAGACAGGAGAGTCTGGGAATATAAACTGATGACGACCTTTGACACTTTAAATGTAGGAATGAATGTGTCACACGGATTTATGTATTTTTACATCAACTAATGAACTTGCCCATCAGACCATGTGGGGTCATCACAACAGAACCAGACCCTAATCACAGGACAATAAAACAATCCTTATCTAAGAATTGGCCCAATATTTATGGACGTAACTGTTTATCACCCATGGTAATTCTGCTTCATGTCACCTGGCTTATCCATGGTTTTTTTCCCCTCTCCCTTTTTTTTTTTTTTCTATACTATGTTGTGCATAAATATGTGATTCTTCAGAATTTGTTTTAGTCTTTGCCTGATGAAGAGACGTATGTAGTCTCGAAAGCTTGCAATTTGTTACCATCTTTTCAGTTAGCCATTAAAAGGTATCAACCACTGAGGACTCTCAATTCTAAATATTTGAACTTTTATAATTTTTTTTTCATATTTTAAAAACTTTTTTTTTTTTTTTACTTTTGCCATGCTTCAATAGCCTCCTTGGGAGTCTAGAAGCTGGCATAGCCTGATCGGCTCTGCTACATAGCTCAGATCGCCTCTATGTAGCTACATTACAGCATTGCTATGAGCGCTGACCACAGGATGGCGCTCATATCAATCCGGCATCAACAACCATAGAGGTCTGCAGGAGACCTCTGGTTGTTATGCCAACACACCAATGACCCCCAATCATGTGACGGGGGTCACCATTGCGCACATTTTCAGCCCGATGGCCGGAAGCGCTGGTTAAAAGCCGCTGTCATAGTTTGAGAGCGGCATTTCACTAGTTAATAGGTGCGAGTGGATAGCGATTACCTATTGCGGGCACATGTCGGCTGTTCAAAACAGCTGACATATCCCGGCTTTGATGCGGGCTCACTGAAGGAGCCCGCATCAAAGCGGGGGTTCTGCCATCGGACGTAATATTCCGTCCTATGGCAGAAAGGTGTTAAAAAAAAAGTAGATCATAATCAGAAAATAATGATAAAAAAATTAAAATATATGGTACCCATAATTTTTTTTTCCCCTATGGAAATAAGTACACATATTTGGTATTGCCACGTCCAGAAGAACCCAACCTATAAAGCTGTCCCACTAATTAACCCCTATAGTGAATACCGTAAAACAAAATAAAAAAGGCAAAAAAACAATGCTTTATCATCCATAAAAGTGGAATAAAATGCAATCAAAAACACGAATGTAAAGAAATATGGTTTCTCTGATAAAGATGCCTGGGACTCTGTTGGCTAAAATATGGCAAAATTATAGCTGTAAAAATATGGCGATTCCAAAACTAGCATTTTTTTAGGGTGTGACAGCAGCTAAATGTAAAAACCCAATATAATCTGGAAAAGACCCGAAGAATAAAGTCATCTAATCACTTATATCACATAAGAAGCGGCATAAAAAATAAAGCCAATTCTTCACATGCTGTTGATTTGTTCATTCTGTCTCCCGAATATCGCAGTAATGCTCGGTGCATTTATCCTGCACCCTGCACTGAGCACTTACACAGAGATTTCCATGTAAAACTCTGAGATAAGTGATTCAGACAGAACCCGTGGTTGAAGAATTCCTAAAATGAGGCAGATGGAGTCCAGAGTAAAGGCCCCGTCACACATAGCGAAATCGCTAGCGAGATCGCTGCTGAGTCACAAGTTTTGTGACGCAACAGCGACCTCAGTAGCGATCTCGCTATGTGTGACACGTACCAGCGACCCGGCCCCTGCTGCGAGATCGCTGGTCGTGTCGGAATGGCCTGGACCTTTTTTTGGTCGTTGAGGTCCCGCTGACATCGCTGAATCGGTGTGTGTGACACCGATCCAGCGATGTCTTCACTGGTAACCAGGGTAAACATCGGGTTACTAAGCGCAGGGCCGCGCTTAGTAACCCGATGTTTACCCTGGTTACCAGCGTAAATGTAAAAAAAAACAAACGGTACATACTCACCATCTGTTGCCCGTCAGGTCCCTTGCCGTCTGCTTCCTGCTCTGACTGAGTGCCGCCGTACAGTGAGAGCACAGCACAGCAGTGACGTCACCGCTGCGCTCTGCTCGCACTGTACGGCAGCACTCAGTCAGAGCAGGAAGCAGACGGCAAGGGACCTGACGGGCAACAGATGGTGAGTATGTACTGTTTGTTTTTTTTGGTAACCAGGGTAAACATCGGGTTACTAAGCGCGGCCCTGCGCTAAGTAACCCGATGTTTACCCTGGTTACCCGGGTGCTGCAGGGGGACTTCGGCATCATTGAAGACAGTTTCAACGATGCCAAAGTCGTTCCCCTGATCGTTGGTCGCTGGAGAGAGCTGTCTGTGTGACAGCTCCCCAGCAACCACACAGCGACTTACCAACGATCACGGCCAGGTCGTATCGCTGCTCGTGATCGTTGGTAAATCGCTATGTGTGACGGGGCCTTAACTCTGCTGCCTCATTATAGTGAATAGCTCCTTCAGGGGTTTCATCTGAATAACATCATTAGGAGATTTAGATGTAAACACCGATGTAAGCAGGGCTGTGGAGTCGGTAAGCCAAACCTCCGACTCAATTTCCATGACACCATCTCCACGACTACCTCATACCAGGGCTGTGGAGTCGGTAAGCCAAACCTCCGACTCCTTAATTTCCTTGACACCGACTCTGACTCCACAGCACTGGATGTAAGAGCTTAGTGTAGCGTGCAGGATAAATATGATTCCAAACGTTATGTAAAATCTTCCCAATAAAAGTTTGAACTCAATCCACAATAAAAGCAAGTCCTCACTCAGAAATATAGAAAGAAATATAGGAGTTTTCCACGTTACTGGTAGTACAAAGGCTCTGGAAAAGCTAAATGGCTCCTCAACCCTCAAACCAAATTCAGCAAATTCTGTGCACCCAAATCCAAATACCCCCTCCCTTCTGAGCCCAAGTGTGCCTAATCCACATGATTGGCATTTCAGTAGCTATGAGAGCCCGCCTAATTTACGGGTGCAAGAGCTGGGCATAACTTACTTGTCACTAAAACTTACTGGTCACTGCAACAGCAGTTTGCAATATTCACTCAGCAACATCCACTGCTGCCTATTTCTGGAAAACACCCATGGAGTCAAAATGGTCACTACTCCTGTAGATAAATCCTCATAGGGGTCCAATTTCCAAAATGGGATCACTCGGGGGGGGGGGGGTGGAATCTGCTCTTTTTAGCAGTAAAGGAGAGAGAGAGAAAAAACAGAGAGAGAGAGAGAGAGAGAGAAAAACAGAGAGAGAGAGAAAAACAGAGAGAGAGAGAAAAACAGAGAGAGAGAGAAAAACAGAGAGAGAGAGAGAAACAGAGCGAGAGAGAGAAACAGAGCGAGAGAGAAAAACAGAGAGCGAGAGAGAAAAACAGAGAGCGAGAGAAAAACAGAGAGCGAGAGAAAAACAGAGCGAGAGAAAAACAGAGAGCGAGAGAAAAACAGAGAGCGAGAGAAAAACAGAGAGCGAGAAAAACAGAGAGCGAGAAAAACAGAGAGCGAGAAAAACAGAGAGCGAGAAAAACAGAGAGCGAGAAAAACAGAGAGCGAGAAAAACAGAGAGCGAGAAAAACAGAGAGCGAGAAAAACAGAGAGCGAGAAAAACAGAGAGCGAGAAAAACAGAGAGCGAGAAAAACAGAGAGCGAGAAAAACAGAGAGCGAGAAAAACAGAGAGCGAGAAAAACAGAGAGCGAGAAAAACAGAGAGCGAGAAAAACAGAGAGCGAGAAAAACAGAGAGCGAGAAAAACAGAGAGCGAGAAAAACAGAGAGCGAGAAAAACAGAGAGCGAGAAAAACAGAGAGCGAGAAAAACAGAGAGCGAGAAAAACAGAGAGCGAGAAAAACAGAGAGCGAGAAAAACAGAGAGCGAGAAAAACAGAGAGCGAGAAAAACAGAGAGCGAGAAAAACAGAGAGCGAGAAAAACAGAGAGCGAGAAAAACAGAGAGCGAGAAAAACAGAGAGCGAGAAAAACAGAGAGCGAGAAAAACAGAGAGCGAGAAAAACAGAGAGCGAGAAAAACAGAGAGCGAGAAAAACAGAGAGCGAGAAAAACAGAGAGCGAGAAAAACAGAGAGCGAGAAAAACAGAGAGCGAGAAAAACAGAGAGCGAGAAAAACAGAGAGCGAGAAAAACAGAGAGCGAGAAAAACAGAGAGCGAGAAAAACAGAGAGCGAGAAAAACAGAGAGCGAGAAAAACAGAGAGCGAGAAAAACAGAGAGCGAGAAAAACAGAGAGCGAGAAAAACAGAGAGCGAGAAAAACAGAGAGCGAGAAAAACAGAGAGCGAGAAAAACAGAGAGCGAGAAAAACAGAGAGCGAGAAAAACAGAGAGCGAGAAAAACAGAGAGCGAGAAAAACAGAGAGCGAGAAAAACAGAGAGCGAGAAAAACAGAGAGCGAGAAAAACAGAGAGCGAGAAAAACAGAGAGCGAGAAAAACAGAGAGCGAGAAAAACAGAGAGCGAGAAAAACAGAGAGCGAGAAAAACAGAGAGCGAGAAAAACAGAGAGCGAGAAAAACAGAGAGCGAGAAAAACAGAGAGCGAGAAAAACAGAGAGCGAGAAAAACAGAGAGCGAGAAAAACAGAGAGCGAGAAAAACAGAGAGCGAGAAAAACAGAGAGCGAGAAAAACAGAGAGCGAGAAAAACAGAGAGCGAGAAAAACAGAGAGCGAGAAAAACAGAGAGCGAGAAAAACAGAGAGCGAGAAAAACAGAGAGCGAGAAAAACAGAGAGCGAGAAAAACAGAGAGCGAGAAAAACAGAGAGCGAGAAAAACAGAGAGCGAGAAAAACAGAGAGCGAGAAAAACAGAGAGCGAGAAAAACAGAGAGCGAGAAAAACAGAGAGCGAGAAAAACAGAGAGCGAGAAAAACAGAGAGCGAGAAAAACAGAGAGCGAGAAAAACAGAGAGCGAGAAAAACAGAGAGCGAGAAAAACAGAGAGCGAGAAAAACAGAGAGCGAGAAAAACAGAGAGCGAGAAAAACAGAGAGCGAGAAAAACAGAGAGCGAGAAAAACAGAGAGCGAGAAAAACAGAGAGCGAGAAAAACAGAGAGCGAGAAAAACAGAGCGAGAAAAACAGAGAGCGAGAAAAACAGAGAGCGAGAAAAACAGAGAGCGAGAAAAACAGAGAGCGAGAAAAACAGAGAGCGAGAAAAACAGAGAGCGAGAAAAACAGAGAGAGAAAAACAGAGAGCGAGAAAAACAGAGAGAGAGAAAAACAGAGAGAGAGAAAAACAGAGAGCGAGAAAAACAGAGAGCGAGAAAAACAGAGAGAGAAAAACAGAGAGCGAGAAAAACAGAGAGAGAGAAAAACAGAGAGAGAGAAAAACAGAGAGAGAGAAAAACAGAGAGAGAGAAAAACAGAGAGAGAGAAAAACAGAGAGAGAGAAAAACAGAGAGAGAGAAAAACAGAGAGAGAGAAAAACAGAGAGAGAGAAAAACAGAGAGAGAGAAAAACAGAGAGAGAGAAAAACAGAGAGAGAAAAACAGAGAGAAAAACAGAGAGAGAAAAACAGAGAGAGAAAAACAGAGAGAGAGAAAAACAGAGAAAAAGAGAGAAAGAAAGAAAGAGAAAAAGAAAGAAAGAGAGAGAGAAAAAGAAAGAAAGAAAGAAAGAAAGAAAGAAAGAAAGAAAGAAAGAAAGAAAGAAAGAAAGACAGACAGACAGACCCCAGAATGGAAGACGCATGCTTAGTTTAAAAAAAAACGGAATCCGTCGCCGCATTCCATCATTTGACAGATCCTGTGCCCACAGGCTTCCATTATAGCTCAGGAGAACTTGCACAACCAAATTTGAAGTTACCGTAATTTCTCCTATCCTTGTGAAAATGAAAAAATTTAGGACTAAAATAAAAATGTTTGCGGGAAAAATATATATATTTTTTTCACTTTCACAGATCAACATTGTAAAATTGTGTGAAGCACCTATGGGTTCAAGGTGCTCACCCCAAATTTAGATAGATTCCTTGAGGGGGTCTAGTTTTCAAAATGGGGTCACTTGTGGTGGTTTTCCACTGTTCAACAGGGGCTCTGCAAACGCGACGTGGCATCTGCTATTTCAGCAAATTATTTATTCAAAAAGTCAAAATGGCTCTCCTTCAAAGCCCTGCTGTGTGCCCAAACAGTAGTTTTACTCCACATATTGGGTATTGGTGTACTCCAGAGGAATTGCACAACATATTATATGGTGCAAGCTCTCCTGTTAACCTTGTAAAAATGAAAAATTTGGGGCTACAAAAAACTGAGCAGTATGTTTAGGGTTATTGTCCTGCTGGAAGGTGAATATTTGCACTCAAATCTCAAGTCTTTAGCAGCCTCTAACAGGTTTTCCCCCAGGATTGCCCTGTATTTAGTTCTATCCATCTTCTCATCAACTCTGACCAACTTCCCTGTCCGTGATGAAGAAAAAAAACTCTCCAAACGAGACATGGCTCCTTCCCTTCTGAGCCCCGTCAAGTGCCAAAACAGTGTTCCCCCACACACACACACCCCCACCCCACATAAGGGGCATCAGAACACTAAGGAGAAATTGCACAACACATTTTGGGGTCCATTTTCTCCTGCTACATTTGTGAAAATAAAACATTTGGGTCTAAAGTAAAATTGTTATGCAAAAATGTTCATTATTTTCCTTGCACAATTAATTACCGCATATACTCGAGTATAAGCCGACACGAGTATAAGCCGACCCCCCTAATTTTGCCACAAAAAAACTGGGAAAACTTATTGACTCGAGTATAAGCCTAGGGTAGGAAATGCAGCAGCTACCGGTGAATTTCAAAAGTAAAAATAGATGCTCCATACCGTTCATTATTGATGCTCCATATAAAGCTGTGCCACATATAATCTAATATATAAAGCTGAATGTGTATATGTGTGTATGTGTGTATGTCCGGGATTGGCATCTGCACCGTCGCAGCTACAGCCACAAAATTTTGCACAGTCACACGTCCGGACCCCGAGAGCGTCATAGGCTATGTTGTGAGGTGAAATTTTAACCCCACGCGTTCCAATTCACCAAACAATTTTGCCCCTATCTACATAATGGGGAAAAAGTGAAAGGAAAAGTGTTGGAGGCAAATTGACAGCTGCCGGATGTGAACAATGAGGACTTAAAGAATGAGAGCGATGGCGCCAAAGAGTATATACCGTACAGTTGCTAAGGTGGGGCCCCGACATGGGATAATCAGCACACACAGGGATATGAACACACACACAAAATGCGCCACACACTACCACGTGCTTGAACACATATACCACCCTCAGCACACATTTCACCACACATACACCAACCTCGCCACATAAGTCGAAACACAAAACTCACCGCTCAAAACTCGCCACGCGCAAAATTCGCCACATGCAAAACTAGGCTCACGCAAAACTCACCACACGTGCAAAACTCACCTCATGGAAAACTCGCCACACGCAAAACTTGCACACGCGGAAAAATTGCAACATGCACAAAAGTTGCACCACATGCAAAAGTTGCCTCACACAAAACTTGCACATACTCAAAACGCACCACACATAAAACTCGCCACGAGCAAAACTCGCCATGCGCAAAACTTGCTGCACACAACTTGCTACACTAACCTGTCACATGCAACTCAACACACAAAAAGCTGCATGTCGCCACACAAAACTCATCTCACAAAAGTCGCTGCATGCATGTCACCACACGCAACTCAGCACACACAACTTGACACATGAAGCTCGCCCTAAAACACACACAAGTCTGGTATTATCCTTCAAAAATAAAAATCTGATTAATAAGCAGACAAACTACAAGAGCAACAACTGTACCATATAGGAAATATGGCAGCTGTCAGTCACATGACCTGTCTATTATGTGTATGTGTGAGCTAACATATACTGCCAGGGGGGAGGGCTTCCTGTTGGCTGGGGATTTATCAGGCTGCCAATAGCAACCAATCACAGCTCAGCTTTTATTTTGCTGCAGTTAATTAATCTGAGCTCTGATTGGTTAACAAAGGCAACAAAGGACATTCTCAGTATAACAAAGCTAATATATGTTGTGAAATGCTTCTATTATCTTAGTTTTTGCCTTTTAATAATTACATTTCTATCTATTTGTTTTGTGGTTTTTGTGTGCAGAATAAATTTTTGTTAACATTCTATTTTGCTAACAGCAGTTATTAACCCGGGCGAAGCCGGGTAGTACAGCTAGTGCTCCATACATCTCATTATTGCCCCATAAGATGCTCCATATAAAACTGTGCCACATATAATGCTCCATACATTTCATTATGGCCCCATAGATGCTCCATATAAAACTGTGCCATATAGAATGCTCCATACATTTCATTATGGCCCCATAGAGGCTCTATATAAAACTGTGCCACATATAATGCTCCATACATTTCATTATTGCCCCATAGATGCTCCACATAACTGTGCCACATATAATGCTCCATACTGTTCATTATTGCCCCATAAGATGCTCCATATAAAGCTGTGCCATATATAATGCTCTGCACTGTTCATTATGGCCCCATAGATGCTCCATATAAAGCTGTGCCATATATAATGCTCCATACCGTTGATTATTGCCCCATAGATGATCCATATATAGCTGTGCCATATAGAATGCTCTGCACCGTTCATTATGGCCCCATAGATGCTCCATATAAAATTGTGCCATATAGAATGCTCTGCACCGTTCATTATGGCCCCATAGATGCTCCATATAAAGCTGTGCCATATAAAATGCTCTGCACCGCTATGGCCCCATAGATGCTCCATATAAAACTCTGCCATATAGAATGCTCTGCACCGTTCATTATTGCCCCATAGATGCTCGATATAAAGCTGTGCAATATATAATGCTGCTGCTGCTGCTGCAATAAAAAAAATGACATACTCACCTCTCTTGCTGCCCGCAGCTCCTCAGCTTCCTGTCTCGGCGTCTCTCTGCACTGACTGTTCAGGCAGAGGGCGGCGCGCAGATTAGTACGTCATCGCGCCCTCTGACCTGAACAGTCAGAGCAAGAGGACGGGAAGACAGAGCGGTGCCCGGCGTGTGGAACGTGGACAGGTAAATATGTAATACTCACCTGCTCCCGGCGTCCCTGGCTCCTTATCCCGGACAGATGGTCTCCGGGTGCCGCAGCCTCTTCCTCTGTCAGCGGTCACCGTTACCGCTCAGTAGAGGAATGAATATGCGGCTCCACCCCTATGGGAGTGGAGTCCATATTCATATCTTTAATGAGCGGTCCCACGTGACCGCTGAACAGGGGAAGAGCTGCGGCACCCAAAGACCATGGGACAGGCAGGGGGAGCGCCAGGAGCCCCGGAAGCAGGTGAGTATATGACAGACCTCTCCCCCCCCTCACCCGCCGACCGTGACTCGAGTATAAGCCGAGAGGGGCACTTTCATCCCAAAAATTTGGGCTGAAAATCTCAGCTTATACTCGAGTATATACGGTGATTGCAGTGAAGCACCTGAAGGGTTAAACTTCTTGAATGTTGTTTTGAGCACCTTGAGGGGTGCAGTTTTTAGTACTATGTCATTTTAGGGTATTTTCTGTCATATAGACCCCTCAAAGTCACTTCAAATCTAATGTGGTCCCTAGAAAAAGTAGTTTTGCAAAGCGTTGGAAAAATTAGAAAATCGCTCGTCAACTTTTAACCCTTCTAACTTACTTAAAATAAATGTTTCACAAATTGTGCTGATGTAAAGTAGACATGTGAGAAATGTTATTTATGAACTATTTTGTGTTCCATAACTTTCTGAATTATGGTCATAAAAATATAAGGTTTGAAACTTGCAAACTTTTCCAAAAGTTTTTGCCAAATTTCCATAATTTTTTTTACAAATAAATGCAAGTCTTAACGATAACGTTTTAACACTATCATGAAATACAATAGGTCATGAAAAAAAAAAATAATCTCAGAATCAGTGGGATCCGTTGAAGCATTCCAGAGTTATTACCTCAAAGTGACAATGGTCAGAATTGTAAGGGTATGTGTCCACGGGCCGTATTACATCCGGAATAGCTGCGGATTGAACGCTGCGTGGAGCCGCAGCGTTCAATCTGCAGCGTCCAGATGTTACAGCATAGTGGAGGGGATTTTATGAAATCCCGTCTCCACTATGAGTGGTAACACGCATCCGGCGGCCCTGCGATTCCGGACATGCGGCGCGTCTTTTTAGATCGCAGCATGTCCATTTACTTTGCGGAGCAGCAAGGTAAAACACAGGGCCCTATGTGTGGGGTGTGATGATTCCGGATGTGTGCAATGAACATCATCGCGTCTACAGAAAGGGGCGGGGCTTTGGGCGGAGCCAGTTTTCCATTCCGTCCTAAGCACCGGCCATCCTGAACGTGGACACATACCCTAAGGCTATGTGCACACGCTGCAAATTTTGCTGCGGATCCGCAGCGGATTTGCCGCTGCAAATTCGCAGCAGTTTTCCATGCATTTACAGTACCATGTAAACCTATGGAAAACAAAATCCGCAGTGCCCATGCTGCGGAAAAAAAAGCGCGGAAACGCTGCGTTGTTTATTCTGCAGCATATCAATTCTTTGTGCAGATTCCGCAGCGGTTTACACCTGCTCCATAATAGGAATCCGCAGGTGAAAGCCGCACAAAAAAAACACTGAAAAACCGCGGTAAATCCGCAGTGCGGTTTACCTGCCGATTTACCAAAATCAGTCCGGAAAAATCTGCAGAGTAATCCGCAGTGTGTGCACATAGCCTAAAATTTGGCCTGGTCATGAAGGTAAAAAAATTCTTGAGGGTGAAGGGGTTAAAAAGAAAAAAAAAAGAAAAAATGTGGTGATTAATTCTGCTACATGCAGTGTGGGAAAGTGCTCTAAGAAGGACTCCACCATCACTAGAATACTATAAATTTAGTAAAGATGAAAAAAGTTTGTGCAATTTTCATTAGGCTTGTTTATTTCACAGTATGACAAACTTTACTTCAAAAACTATTGGAACAGATAAAAAGTTCTATAGAATGTATTCAGATTGTGGCCGTATGTCCTGCTTGCATAACTGCATGCTTGGTACTAATACACTTAAAAAAAAATCTGAGCACATAAACAGCCAAGTATATTCAATACAACTGTAATTACTCTGTCATATCAATTATTAATTCATTCATTCATTTTAATCTCAGATGGGTAAAATAATTAAGCTCATAAATTGCAGATACACAAGAATCGTTCTATTCATGTAAGCACAAAACACAGCGGCTAGCAATAACTAAGCTCACGACTCACACGAGTAAGGGGCAGAATATAATAAGCAGTGATGATGATGATGGTAGTGACTAGATAAGAATGCTCAACCCTGTATATTATGTACAAATAGGGCAACCAAAAAGATGCCAGCAGGGCTCGATACACATCACAATTATGGCCTCTGTCTGATGTATGACCTGGAAAGGAATCGAAGACCTCCAGAAGATACCTTACAGTTGTGTCTGCTGTCCAGAGTCCCACTTTAAAAAGAAAACAAACCCATGTGTTGCATAAAATAGCACAGCCAATAAGCTACACCAATCCCACTTTCTTGGCAGCCATCCCGGCTAATACAATTCTCTGGACACATTTAGGCTATGTGCACACGTTGCGGAATGGGGTGCAGAATTTTCTGCACAAAATCCGCATCTCCTGGCACAATCCGCAGGTGCAGATTTGCCGCGGATTTTGTGCGGTTTTTATGCGGAATTGATGCGGATTTTCTGCTGTTTTTACCACTGCGGATTTCTATAATGGAAGGGTACAGAAACGCTGCAGATCCGCACAAAAGTAGTGACACGCCCTTCTTTTAAATCCGCAGCGTTTCCGCACGGATTTTTCCACAGTATCTGCACAGCTTTTTATTTTTCACATTGATTTACATTGTACTGTAAGGCCGGAGACACACTGGTGCGAGAGACGGCCGAGTCTCGCTGGTTAAAAGCAAGCTGTGGCACCTGCATTCCGGAGCTGAGCGTGCAGCTCCATGTATTGCTATGGAGCCGCACGCTCCGCTCCGGAGTGCAGGTGCCACAGCTTGCTTTTAACCAGCGGGACTCGGCCGTCTCTCGCACCAGTGTGTCTCCGGCCTAAATCACAATGCGGATCTGCAGCGTTTCTGCGTGGAAGAATCCACTGCGGATCCGCACTAAATCCACATCGTGTGCACACAGCCTTAGTGCATAGTACGGGAGCACTCCTGGAATACGTGCTAAATGTCCATACTAAAGGTACCTTCACACGAAACGACATCGCTAGCGATCCGTGACGTTGTAGCGTCCTCGCTAGCGATATTGTTTCGTTTGACACGCAGCAGCGATCAGGATCCTGCTGTGATGTTGCTGGTCGCTGAATAAAGTCCAGAACTTTATTTGGTCGTCCGATCGCTGTGTATCGTTGTGTTTGAAAGCAAAAGCAACGATACCAGCGATGTTTTACACTGGTAACCAGGGTAAACATCGGGTTACCAAGCGCAGGGCCGCGCTTAGTAACCCGATGTTTACCCTGGTTACCAGCGTAAAAGTAAAAAAAACAAACAGTACATGCTCACCTGCGCGTCCCCCAGCGTCTGCTTCCTGACACTTACTGAGCTCCGGCCCTAACAGCACAGCGGTGACGTCACCGCTGTGATCTGCTCTCACTGTACGGCAGTCAGTCAGAGCAGGAAGCAGACGGCAAGGGACCTGACGGACATCGAAAGGCGAGTATGTACTGTTTGTTTTTTTGGTAACCAGGGTAAACATCGGGTTACTAAGCGCGGCCCTGCGCTTAGTAACCCGATGTTTACCCTCGTTACCCGGGTGCTGCAGGGGGACTTCGGCATCGTTGAGGACAGTTTCAACGATGCCGAAGTCGTTCCCCTGATCGTTGGTCGCTGGAGAGAGCTGTCTGTGTGACAGCTCCCCAGCGACCACACAACGACTTACCAACGATCATGGCCAGGTCGTATCGCTGGTCGTGATCGTTGGTAAATCGCTATGTGAGACGGGGCCTTTACAATGTAATAGCACGCTTATTATTTGACTATAGTAAATAGAATGTACATATACTAAAGGAATCTGAGCAAAAATCTGAAGCCAACACGTATTTCTGCTGCAGATTTGCCATGTTGATCTGTCTAAGACCGGGGTCACACTTACGAGTGTAATGCGAGAAATACGGCTGAGTCTCGCGGATTAATACCCGGCACTGCCACTGGCACTCAGGACCGGAGTGGGCAGCTGAATATATTTCTATGCAGCTGAACGCTCCGATCCCAAGTGCCGGGTATTGATGTGTGAGTTTCACGCATTACACCTGCAAGTGTGACCCCGGCTAAGGCCGGGATCACATATGCGAGAAATATGGCCGAGTCTTGCATATTTATACCTGGCACTGCCACCGTCACTCAGGAGCGGAGCATGAGGCTGCAAGTATTGCTATGCGGCCGCAGCTACGGTCCCGAGTGCCGTCGGCAATGCCAGGTATTAACATGCGAGACTCGTATGTGTGATCCCGGCCTAAAGCTTAGTCCTGCATAAGGATATATACACACGGCATCGTTAAGACACAGGCACACCTGCCAAGAATATGGCGGTCTTTTTTCTGAAGCAGCTTCGCTAGCAGTCTTGAGGTCGTTTTAGCAGGAACTCCGCTGGTGGCGGCTTTTTTCAATGATTTAAACCAGTGTTTCCCAAACTCCAGTCCTCACGGGTCATGTTTTCAGGATTTCTTTAGTATTGCGCAAGTAGTGGAAGTATCATCAAGGCATCAGGAATTGTCTCATCTGTGCAACACTATGGAAATCCTGAAAACATGACCTGTGGGGTCCGTGAGGACTGGAGTTTGGGAAACACTGATTTAAATGATAACTAGTGAACGCCATCCCAAAGAATGAACATACCTTTCTTTTAATCGCTTCATGGTTTCCAAGCCAAAATTCTCTATGGGGGGTTTGCAGTGGTTTTTTTTTTTTTTTTTTTAAGAAGAATCTGCTTGAAAAAGATCATTGCATGCATATAACCTAATGTAAGCTATGATAATGTAATAACAACCTAAATAAGGCTAACCCACGTGCCATTTAATTTTTGGCTTTTACATTTAGCATTTGCAGAAGGTTTTTTTTTCCTGCAAATGGAGACGAAAAATGACAATTTTTCCATGTGCATATGAATAGATGCTGCAGGAAATTTCATCTCTCAGGAAGGGCTTGTTCACACAACCGCATTTTCAGTCCGAGTGCTGTTCGTGAAAAAAACGGACAGCACTTGGACTAATGTTAGTCAATGGAGCAGTGCAGATGAGATATGGACTGAATCAGTGTGTGGGAAAATAAATAAAAAAATTGCAGCATGTACTAGTTTCCTTTGTAAATTGGATGAGACTCACCCATTCACGTCTATGGATGTACAAGAAAAAAAATTGTAGCCATACGGAGCCACAGTATAACATCAGATTTTTAAGAATACGTTGCAATTCTGTAATATAGGAAAATGTAAATGATTAGTAGCTGCCGAGTAGAAAAACGGATTGTATACGGATGCAGTGAGAAAAAATATCATCCCACTGTTCTCGATATAATGCTAAATGATTTTTTTTGTTCATTTGCTTGTGTGAAAGTGCTTAGACCTCATTTATTCATTCACTTTTCTTGTCATACATGGGGGGAACAAAACTGACTTATCAGTGTGCTGTATCATGTAGTCATCTATTTTTCGTCCTCAGGTCCATTTTCATCATCATCATTATGACAAATTTTTTACTCGATTACAAAAAAAAAAGGTTAATTGTTTTTCTTTACAGACCTATCGATCTGAATTGACAAGTTTGCACTGTCACTAGGATCAACAAGAGACAGGAGTCAGTTTTGTCTTTTTTATGGTCATTGTCAGCAAAAAAAAAAAAATGTATACAGCCCACCAACAGACTGGCCTGGGCTGCACTGTGACTTTTTGTAGCACTAATGATCAATTTTGACTATTAAGTGGCAGCTGCAGTCTACCTAATTGCACATATCTTAATGTATTGCTTTGGACTTCAGCAGTAGCTAAATAGTTAAAAGGAATCATTAAATAGGATTTCACCCCAAACTATTTATATGGACGTTAAGCTCTTTCAAAGAAACGTCCAGCAATACCTTTACATGGGCAGTCCGTTCTTCATTACTCAAGCAACAGTCAAATTAAATGTGCAAATGAGCATGAAGAGCTATTTGTAGATCTGAAGCCTCTGTCACTCCAACTCTATTCCCTCCTCCTTTTGCCTGAAGTCACAACATAGAGGCTTTCAGTCAAGCAGGAAGCAACAATAGAGGAGATGGAGGGGAAGGGTGTGAATAGAGCTGGAGTGACAGAGGGTCCAGATTTACAGCCTCATTCGCATATGAATCTAAAGATATTGCTGGACTTGTCTGTAAAAGAGCTACAGTTATTGGGCTGAAATCTGTAAAAAAGAATGATAGCACTTGTACATGGGAAACACAGGAGAGGTAGCTGAGTCCTTACTTTGAGAACCTGGCAGCAGAATAGCAGAATGATGCAGTCACATCCCTGCTCTAAGACAGATGGCACCTGCCTGTGGATTTTCATCAGTAAGGAAATGCAAAAATCCTACAGTACTGAACCTTGATAGCACTGAACACCTGCCATTCATATTCAGCAATTTATTACACCATAAAACTATTTGGCAAAATCAAGAAAACACTCTTCAAAGTCAGTGCGTGTTTGTGTTGTCGGTCCGTAACATTCCAAAATTGTGATCGGGCCTCACTCCAAGAGACAGGAAAAACATTACTAAATTTTCCCTTAGCAATGTTTCTTTTCTCCTCCATCCCAGATGCTATGAACACATGTCAAAGACCGAGGAAAATGTAGTCGGGAATTTCCAGGAGGAATGACAAAGGAGCAACAAATGTAAAGTTCTCAGAAAGGATATCAAGTCATACAAAGATTTACTAAATCAGACATGTCAGGAGAGCAACAGTCCTGCTCCCCAAAGCCTGCCCAAAAACTGAAAACAAAGGACTGGAGCAGAAAACGGATGTGCGCTCATCATTTGTTCTTTACTACTAATACTTGTGAAAAATGCTGATTTGGCATGTAATTCAAGAATAGGTGCTACATACTATACAATACCAAAACTCAGGTACACAATTTAAGTTTCACCTACTTCAAATTACTTCTTTCTCCTGTAAAAGTCAAGCAACCAAAAATGACAGAATTGTGCAATAAAACATGTGCAACATTTGCCCATGTGGCATATGCGAGAGCATCTTTAGCCTGCAGTGTGGCTCACACAGTTACTATGTTTCTGTGATCTCCGCACCCCCATCACTACCTGTAGATGACATTGTGGCTTCTTCTTACCTACAAAACTGTTGGCAAATCAGAAGAATACTTGTCTAAAAGGGAGGAGGGGGTTACAGGATATATGTGTACACAAAGAGCTGCAGCTGTTGAAAATTATAGCCAATCCATGAGCTCAGTGGATTGAGCTGCCTACATCAGCAATGTCGCAAAACCCAATGATTGGCTGCAGTGGTCACATGCACTGTATCCAGGAAGCCACCGCTGCAGCCTGTCAAGACCTGGACATTGAGGACAGATGGAGATGAGTTATTTTCAATAGCTGCGACCCTATAGAAAAAAAAATCCTATCCAAACAGTTAGGCCTGGGTCACACTTGTGAGTGCAGTGCGAGAAACTCTCCTCAATACCTGGCACTTAGGACTGGAGTGTGCGGCTGCATGTATTTCTATGGAGCTGAACGCCCTGGTCTGAACAGCTGGTGTGACCCCGGCCTTAAAGAAATAATCTCATGTATATGACAATGCCTAAGAACAAACTCTACATTAGGGAGCAGGTTGTGACATGTCAATCCAATCTAGGGAATATAAGGCGCAAAGAGGAAGTTGGGGCCTGGATTTTAGGAATGGACAGATGCATGAACAAGTAATAAAAAACAAAAAAAAACACACCATCAGATCAGATTCAGAAGAATAACAACATTTAGCCCAAGTAAAAAACATGAGATGTTCTGGTGTCAGGATCTCAAACATTTATTTGTAAATTGACATCTGCCATCTCTACCGTTGGGTTTTTGTGGGGGGAAATTTGAGTAACAATTCCAGAAAGCTATCTGATGCGGTCACTAAGGCTATGTGCACACGTTGTGGATCTGCAGCGGATTCACAGCAGTTTTCCATGCGTTGTACAGTACCATGTAAACCTATGGAAAACCAAATCCGCAGTGCACATACTGCAGAAAATACCGCGCGGAAGCGCTGCGCTGTATTTTTGGCAGCATGTCAATTCTTTGTGTGGATTCGGCAGCGTTTTACACCTGTTCCTCAAAAACGGTGAGGAAAAAAATCGGCACACGAAACCGCAACGTGGGCACATAGCCTAAAGCTTTCCTCCATCAGCTGAGCCTGGCTAGCACAGACCTGCCTTCCGAGCATCAGGTAGATTATGTTACAGGCCCAGCTCTCAGGCCTGGGCACCGAGGAGCCACACATTAGCACACCGGGCACAGCAAGATGAAACTGTCAGAAATTCATTTAGTGAAACAGCAGCCCACATTACAGAGGAGGACGTCACTGCCCCCAATAACCCAACACTCTGACGTTACAGTCATCACACACTCCACCGCTCCCTTAACATTCCCTCAGGACCACAGTAAGGCCTCACAAAGCCGTGATAAAAGACCACAGTCCGGTTGCTAAGGGCAACCAGGACAATGCACTCCGGCACATCCCTTCTTTAGAGCCAAATATCTATTTTTCTGGCAAATCAAAGGAGATGAAAGTTTGCACATCACAGGGGTCCCGAACAAGAGCCTAATAAAGTTACAGTAGGGCTATGTTCACATTGCGTTAATGGCAATGCGCCGACGGCATCCGTTACATAGCGGCACTAACGCTATGTAACGGATGTGTTAGCGCACCCATTAACTGCCATTATGTAGCGCATCGCTAACGCATGTCATAATCGGCATGCGATAGCGATGTGCCGTCATTCTGTGACGGACCCTCGGACGCGGTCTGCAGCGTTTTCGGGTCCGTCACCGCTAGCACAGATGGAGCATCTGCGCTAGTGCGATGCATAACGTGATCTTTAAAAGGCACTTGTGTTGCGCAGTCCGTTTATCGCATGCATTTAACGGACTGCACTAACGCCATGTGAACCCAGCCTGAGAAACAAGTCCTGGCAACATGTTGGTGAGCGTCATCTGCCACCAGATGCTATTTGCCAGGAGTGTGTGGTTGTTACCATGACGAGAGCCGGTGGATCTGCATAAATCCAGGCGCCCATCACCGACATCTACTCTCCATAGGCAACTGGCGGACGCCAGGATAAAGACAAGACAGGAGACGTTGCCCATAGCAACCAGCTGTCACTGCTCTGGTTGCTCCTGACAACTATGTAGGAGGCTGAGAACAGGAGATGCTCTGCCCTATAGCCTGGACAGGAGGGCACACGGTGGGCTGCAGCGCCCCTCACCGGCCTAGCCAGGAAGTGACAGCTGGACGTGTCATGTAGGGTCTGCCGAGCCTGCACAGCACGGGGGGCCTAACCGTCCGGCAGGAGCCCCCTCAGCTAGGCCTGGACGCAGCCTGCGCCTCTAGTACTGCGGCCCCGGCATCTCCCTGCAGGCCGCAGCCCCCCGGAGCCCCACACACTCCCCCGCAGCCCTGAGCTGCCTCCTCCTCCAGCCAGCAGCTCCTTCTCCGGCCACATCCAGACAAAAGCCGCCGCGGCCGCCCGGGCCTCACTCCCGCGCCCGGCCCCCGGCAGCCCGGCCTCCGGCTCTTCCTCACAGCCGTCCCTGACGGAGCTCCGAGCCCGGCCGGGGAGGGAGGACGGCCGCCAGTGACGGCGCAGGCGAATAAAAACACTCACCGCATGAATTTTCTTGTCTCGCAGAACCAAGATGGCTGTGTTTCCAACCCGGAGGATGCTGGGTGGCTGACCTTTCCCCTTTGACCCACCGCCGTGACCCGCTCTCCTTCTCCCTCCTCCCTGACAACGGCAGCTGGTAACCAGGAAGCGGCCCGGGCCTAGCTGGGGGATCGGCCTGCTCGTTGGGGTCCTGCGCCCTCCTCTCCGGTGCTCTGGGATCCCCCTCCTTCCGGTGCACGGCGGGCGGGGGGAGGGAGGAGGAGGAAGCGGTGGTTTTGGCGGCTTCATTCACATCCCAGGCCGGGAGCGGAAGCTGTGCTGGAGCCTGCTGTGTGGTACCTCAGGCTGTGCCCGGCGCCGGCCGCCCCGGCCACCGCACAGCCCATACCTTTATTCACACCGCACATTTCCTGATACTCGTGTCCTCTGGTAGTAAAGGGTGCACCCGACAATGCCTTCCCGACAGCCCGGCACCACGTACACCGAGGCAGGGCTCCATAGTGGCGGGGTGGTGGCATGTCTGCGTGACTGTCCACTCGTGTCAGTGTCAGGACAGGCAGAGTCATGTGTGTTAGATGTTGGGGGTCTCTGGGCTCCCGGTATGGGGTCCTCACTTCTGTGTGACTCCGCTCCTGTCAGTGTCAGGACAGGCAGAGTCATGCGTGTTAGATGCTGGGGGTCTCTGGGCTCCCGGTAAGGGGTCCTCACATCTGTGTGACTGGCCACTCGTGTCAGGACAGGCAGAGTCGTGTGTGTGTGATGTTGGGGGTCTCTGGGCTCCCGGTAAGGGGTCCTCACATCTGTGTGTATAAAGTTGCTCAGCTGTGAGTTGGCGCATGTCATGTGTGCGTTTTTTCTCTCTTAGTATCTGTATGACTTGCTTTTTTAACATCTTTTACACGAAATATTTTTATAGTATGTTGTCATAAATAACGCAATCTTATATAAACAGAGGTATCTAGATATTAAATAAATAGAATATATAATGTTCTGTAGACATATACTGTCACCAGCCCCCTACACTTGCACCCTTCAGAGCCTTTTGTGTAGCACTAATGGGTACGTAGTAGTGATGAGCGAGCATGCTCGGGTGCTGAGGGTGTTCGGCGTGCTCTAATGCTATGTTCGAGCCCCCGTGGCTCTATGTCTCGGTGCTGTTAGCCACAACACGTGGGGATTTTCTGTTAGGCAATCTCTGCATTCGTTAGGGCTGTTGAACAGCCCGGATACATGCAGGTGCAGGGACTCGAGCATAGTATTCGAGCACTCTAAAGTCGCTCAGCACCCGAGCATGCTCAGATAACACCTTATCTGAGAACGTTCGCTCATCACTAGTATCTAGCCTTATTTAATCTATTAAATAAATGACGTGGCGTTCCCCTATTTGACAGTTCTGGCTGTGAACTTCCTGTACTTGGCTGATGACATTCCTTTAAGATATGTGTGTAATAAATCGGGCGGCATGCGCATAGTCTGTGAGCCGTCCATTTTTTTTTTCTCAAATCCATAGACTTGCATTGGTGAGTCTCGGCCGTTTTAGGCGGGCATACGTTGCATGCTACGGTTTTTTCCTCACCCCAATTCCTGCTGATTAGAACTCGCAGATAGAAGAACACTGCCTCTGTGAATACCATTGGTGCAAGTGCAATGTGGTTTTTTTTTTCACATTGTATTTGGCATATTTAGCCTCAGATGTGAACAAACCCTAGTTCACCTGTGCAAATCCAGAATATTTTTCCACCCGTGCGGACCATTAAGTGCTATATATGTGAGACTGCATTCAGATGGGTGTAAGCAAAATCAGCCATTCATCCATTAAAGACAGACTATTTTTCATCCATATGCAGTCAGTTTGGCCATTTCTTTACATCTGGATATCCGTTTTTTACATCCACGTGTCCGTTTTATTCATCCTTATGCCATCCAGTTTTTACATGAATAATATAAATAAAGGTTAATACAGCTTCCTGTGTTAATAATTGTAATGGATCTGTGAAAAGTAAATAACATGTGAATGGTAACCTGAATGTGATCAGTTTTTTACACACCCATTGATTTATAATGGGCAAATATAATTTGAAATATGGCTCAGATTAGTGTACGCTGTGATCTTTTTACATGCAGATCATCAGTCCGTGTGTAAAACCGTACATGTGAACTACTACATTAATTTGCATTGGACCTTCTGCTAACTGTATTCCACCTGTTTTGTATATGGACAGATTAGGCTACTGTCACACTAGCGTCGTGCACTGCACGTCGCTATGCGACGTTGCAGCGCAGCGACGCATAGTGTGGAAGTGCCGCACAACGGGGGCAGCGAATGCTGTTTTACATCGCATCCGCAGCCCCATTGTGATGTGTGGGGAGGCGGGGGCGGAGTTCCGGCCGCGCATGGGCGCTCGGAAAAGACGGTAGCGACGCACAGAAAAACGTTACATGTAACTTTTTTTGTGCCGACGCAACCGTCGCACGACGGTTGCGACGTGTGGCAATGCGTCGCACTGCGTCGCTAATTCAAGTCTATGGAGAAAAAAATGCATCCTGCAAGCACTTTTGCAGGATGCGTTTTTTCTACAGAACGACGCATAGCTACGTGCAGTGCACGACGCTAGTGTGAAAGTAGCCTTACACGCTCTTCTGAACGAGCCCTTAGGTTTAAGACCGGAGAAGCATCCAATCTTGGTGAGACCAGCTGATCCTTTTCTGTTCCAAGGGCCACATTGTCATATTTAAAGAGAACCTGTCAGCACTATTTTGAAATATAAAGTAAAGATTTAGCTGTAATATTGATACCCTTGATGAAAAAATCTGCATTATTGTCCTTCTGCAATCAGAATTTAAAGTTTTGTGCTACTTAGAGCTCGGTGCACAGGGGCTGGACAGTACACGGGGTCTTCTCCCTCTTTGTGACTCCCTGTCCCCTCTGCTACCTCCTGTCTGTGAAATCTCGGCAGCGAGGCGGAGAATCGCAGATGGAGAAGGATCCAATTACGGTAGCAGAAAACCTCACATGCTGATTACAGAAGAACAATAATGTGGATTTCTTCACCACGGTATCAGTGTAATCAGTATTACAGCCAGGTCTTTACTTCATATTTCAAAATCGTGCTACAGGTTCTCTTTAATTATTTTCACGGGCTGCAATCAAAAGGGGGTATTCTCTTTTGGAGGTTTATGCCATGTACAAAGTATATGCCATAAATTTCTTATAAGATGTAGGTTCCACTTCCATGACTCCCCAATCCGGTATTCTAGAGAGGAGGAGACACTGCACTCACTGAAGACTAGGAGTTGTAGTATCTGGCTATATTTCACAATTCATGAGAGCTGCATGCATAGTTGGTCACCACTCTAGCATTCAGGGCAGATGTATGGCGGCCCACATATGGTTACACAGTGCTCTATGTGTGATTATTCCTGCTCCTGTATGATGACTTTTTCTCTCTGACATGGAATCTACTGTAAACAGAAGGTTGGGGTCCCACAAAATGACGTGGCGGGCAGCGGTTTGTTTACCCCTGGTCTACAGGGTCACCTGACATACAATGCTTGGCAAGCGTGTTTGTGTATGGTGCGGTTATGAGATAGCTGGCAGTTGAATGAGTTTTCGGCCAACAGCTATTTAAACTGTATGCGTGCCTTTACTTTTAGGCCCCTTTCACACATCAGTTTTTTGCTATCCGTCGCAATCTGTTGAATTTTGAAAAAAAGAAAACGGCAACTGATGCCGCGAGATCCGTTTTTTCTCACAGACTTGTATAAGTGACAGATGGCCTCACGTTTCATCCGTCGTTTGCCGGATCTGGCGAAAATGGTTTGACAGCCAGAGACAACAGACAAAGTAACGTTTTTTGTGTACGTCGAAAAATCGGACAGCAACGGATCCATCGCCGTCCGTCGTATGCTCGAAGGGAATCCGGTGCCCATAGGCTTCCATTTTTTTTTAACTGAGAATGCTCTGATTTATTTAGGATCCAATTACTCAGATCCGCTAGTCAGATCCGTCAAAAAAACGAATCCGTCGCATCACTTTTTCACAGTCTGCGACGGATCCATCGAGCCAAAAAGTGATGTGAAAGGGGCCTAACAGATGTCAATTGTAAAATAAGATTGCCTAACATAAAATAGGGTATGTGCACAAGATGACTTTTTCAGGTAAGCAAACCTGATGAGTTTTTCAAGAGGAAGATGTTTCATGGAACGCTGTCTTTATTTCCTCCTACGGCGCATTTTAAAGATTTTTTTTTTTTTTTGCAGACTACTTTTTCATCTTTTTTGACCACTGCTGTTTATTGGAGCATTTGTCCTTAGTTTTTGGGGTGTGTATTTTTACTATCATTTTCCAGATTTTTTTTAGTTTACTTCATTTCAACAATGAAGAAACTGCTGGCAGTTTTTCAAACATGAACTCTGCAAAAATGCTTTTGGGCCTTCCCATTGCCTTCTATTTTAACCCCTTCCTGCAAACCGCCATACATTTACGACATGATGATCACACGGGCTTGAGCCAAGCGCCACCCCAATCGAATGTGGGTGTCAGCACTATATGAGAACTGACACCATGCAGCAACGCCCACGATCAGTGCTAGCGCCAATCGTGGACTTTGAACTCCTTTAACACTACTATCAGTGACAGTGACATCGATCGGCATCACAGAGGAAGAGGGCTACCTCTCTGCTCCGATTGGCACAATGCAATTGCGTTGTGGCAACGGTGTCCCCCAGCCCAAAAGATGGTTCGGAGTTACCCAAGGACAGTGGCCTGTAAGCTCCTACTCCGAGAAAAAAACTGACAATCCTCCTCCCTGTCTGCGAGATGCTGATCTGATGCCCTCTAATGCAAATGCATTGCAGAGTATTAGATCAGGACAGGGAATTTTGATGTCCCGTACTGGGACAAGGTAAAAAAAAAAAGGTTTTAAAAATTGTACAAATATTTAAAAAAAAATCACAAAATGAAAAATGCAAAACTAATATTTCAATAACTAACTTTATGTACACGTTTGGTATTGCTGCATCCGGAAGGACATGACCTATAAAACTGTCCCACTAAATAACTCCTTCAGTGAACACTGTAAAAATAAAAAAGTTGCAAAAAACTATGCTTTTTCATCATACAGACCAACAAAAAGTGTAATAAAGCATAACAAAAGAAGTAAATAAAAATGCTATAGCTGAAAATGCCATCTTGTCCCACAAAAAACAAGCAGGCATAAAGGTCCATCAGCGGAAAAATAAAAAATTTATAGCTCAGAATAAAGCGAGGCAAAAAAATACTTTTTTCTATAGAATAGTTTATATTGTGTAAAAACGTCAAAACACAAAATAAAATATAAATGTGGTATCGCTGAAATCATACAAACCTGAAGAATAAAGCTGCCTTATCAATTTTACCAGACACAAAACGGCATAAAAAAAAATTTTCAGTTTTTGTTCATTCTGCCTCCCAAAAATGTCATAGAAAACTATCAAAAACGTTATATGCCCGAAAATGGTGTCAAAAGTGTCAATTCATCCCACAAAATAAAGGCTCTTACATTACTGTCTACAGAAATATAGAAAAAGATATAGCTATCAAAATATGGAGATACAAAAACTTTATTTTGAAAAAAAAAATAGTCTTTTAATGTGTGATGGCAGCCAAACATAAAAAACATCTGGTATCACTGTAATCGCACCAACCCTATGAATAAAGTCATCTAATCACTTATACAGTACCAGAAAGAGCGTAAAAAATGAATAAAACCAATTTTTCGCCTGCTGTTGATTTGTTCATTCTGCCAACCAAAGATTGCAGTAAGGCTCTGCTTACGTCCTGCGCTCTACACTGAGCGCTGACACCAGGATTTCCGTGTAAATCTCTGAAATATGTGATTCAGATGGAACTCCCAGCTTAAGACTATGTGCACACATTGCGGATTTACCTATGAAATTTTCTGCACAGATTCTTCCTCTCTTGGCAAAAACGCAGTTAAAAATCTGCATGTTTTTGATGCTTTATTTTATGCTGATTTTCATGTGTTTTTTTCATGCGGATTTGTATGCGTTTTTGTAAGCTAAATATAGATATATTATTTAACAAAAAAAAGAATTGTGATGTCATTTCTTTGTCCAACCTCTTTTTTCTTTTTACATACTCCATTGAAGTCCATAATATCACATACCAGGTTCAAACATAATGTTTACACACACACAAAACAAATATAAGTGAATATATAGATAATACCAAGCCCGATGTTTAGTAATGAACATAATAAAATGGTACATAAAGAGTTGAATAAAGACACACACACACAATCTGCATTAGGCTGGGGTCACAGTTGCGAGAAACTCGCACAGCCGCCAGCACTCAGACCGGGGCATTCAGCTGCATAGAAATACATGCAGCTGCACATTCCGGTTCCGGCGGCAGTGTTGGCTATTGAGGTGCGAGTTCTCTCAACTGTGACCCCGGCCTTAAACACAATATCTGTTTAATTTTTGAAAAAACATTGCTTGGGCTCCCGCGCAATCTTCAAAACCAGAACAGGGAAAGCCAGCGACTGGGGGCAGATGTTTATAGCCTGGGAAGGAGGTAATACACATGGAGCTTCCCATGCTATTAATATCAGCTCACAGCTATATATTTAGCCTTTACTGGCTATTAAAATAGGGGGGGCCAAAAACATGACTTGGGGTCCCCCTAAAATTAATAACCAGAAAAGATTATGCAGATATCTTCGGGCTGATATTAATAGCCTAGGAAGGGGCCATGGATATTGTTCCCCCGGCTGCAAATACCAGCTCTCAGCCACCCCAGAACTGGCGCATCTCTAAGATGCGCCAATTCTGGCACTTAGCATCTCTCTTCGCACTTGCCCTATAGCGTTGGCAAGTGGGGTAATAGTTGTGGGGTTGATGTCACCTTTGTATTGTAAGGTGACATCAAGCCCATGGCTTAGTAATGGAGAAGCGTCAATAAGACACCTATCAATTACTAATCCTATAGTTGTTATATGTTAAATAAAGACACAGCCAGAATAAAGTCTTAATGAAATAAAACAACACAGTTTCCCATATTTATTATATGCCTAATTCCTGCGACGCCCTCGATCTCCTGCAAAAAAAAATAAAATAACAAACCAACACAAATACTCCCTAATCCGATGTAATCCATTTAATAACGACTGTCCCACTACGATCTCCTATGTAGAGCTGTCACACCAAAAGATGTGACTGCTCTACAGGGGCCTCCAACGATACACTGGAGGTGATCCTTCCGCAGTGTAGTTCATCTGAGTTTGTGCTCTCACTTTACGGCACTACAGCTTCGTGAGAACTGTGTGGTGCCGCAAGTGACAGGACGAACTCCGGCGACCTCTAGGTGGCGGAGTGATCCACTGCGGGAAGATCACATCTGGTCACTATCACCGGAGCCTCTGTAGAGCAGTCACATCTGATGTGACAGCTCTACATAGGAGATCGTCGTGGGACAATCGTTATTAATTGGATTACATCGGAACAGGGGGTATACTGTTGGTTTATTTTTTGCAGGCGATCGAGGGCATTGGGGATTAGCTGTTTGGTGAGTATGAATTTACTATTCAACACAGTAGCCGGATGATGAGACTACTATCCCATCATCGGCTAATCCTGTCACTGTTCTATGTGACAGCAGACAGCCGGACGATGCCTGCCTACGCACAGACACACATAGTTTCCGCCCACTCACGCTTCCTCCCTATCTGCAGCGTTTTTCGCATGCAAAACCGCAAATCTTTTAACACCTGCGGTTTTGCTGCAGATTTGACTGACTCAATGGGTGCCGAAAAGCTGCAGATCCGCAAATAGAATTGACATGCTGCGGAAAATAAAATGCAAATCCGCGCTGATTTTTCCGCAGCATGTGCACACCAAGTCTAGATTTCACATTGACTAACATTGCTTGTGCACTACACTGCGGATTTGATGCAATTCTGCACGTCCAAAAATGCTGTGGATCCACATCAAAATCAACAACGTGTGCACATAGCCTAGGATTCCCTATAATGTGGCAGATGGAGACACTATGGACGCTGTCTGGCCTGTGATCTAGCAGTGCCCGTACTTTATAAGTGTGCGTAAAAGTGCGGTCCGCCACAGTTTTGTGCTCCTCTGAAAAGAACACAGGCCAGACGTAGTCCAGAGTAACTGCTGCCTCATTATAGTGAATGGATCCCTCAGAGGTTTCATCTGAATCACGTCACTCAGAGAATTAGATGGAAACCCCAATGTAATTGCTCAGTATAGCGCACAAGATAAACATGATCCAAAATGTTATGTAAAATGTTACCAATAAAAGCTTTAAATGAATGCACAAAAAAACCAAGTCCCCACTCAGGTTCTTCATCTGTTAATGGAAATATAGGGGGCTTCCACATTACTTCTAGTACAATGGCTCCTCGCCCCCCAAAAGAAACCCTTCGAATTCTGCACTCCCAAATCCAAATGCCCGTCTCCCTTCTGAGCTCCAGTGTGCCTAAACCACATTTAGCGTACATGTCTGTCTTTTCTGTAGCGATGAAAGCCCGCTTAATTTACAGGTGCATGTCTCTGGAAGCACGAGTTGGGCACAATGTATAGGCACTACAATGTATGGGCACTACAACTGCAGTTATCATCTACGTTTGGCATTTTCTGTAACGGTGAGAGCGTGCTTAATTTACAAGGTCCATTACTCCAGGAAAACGAGCAGAGCTCAATGTCTGGCCACTACATCACACCGGGCACTACACTGACAGATTTCAAATTTTCAGTCAGCAACGTTCATTGCTACTTGTTTCTGTCAAACACCAATGGAGTGAAGATTGTCACTACACCTGCACATAAATTCCCTGAGGGGTTTAGTTTCCGCAATGAAGGTTCTGCTCTTCTGGTCCTTAGGGGCTCTGTATATGGAGTCTGCAAACTATTTTATGATCATTTGTTCTCCAAGAGTCAAAAAGCACTCCTTTCCTCGCCATGTAGCCAAGCAGTACGGCACAGCCACATAATGGGGTATTGCCACGTTCAGCAGAAATTGTGTGTCCAATTTTGTTGTCATTTTTACCCATTTCCCAAGTGACAATCAAAAGTCTAGAGCTAAAACTATATTTTTGCGGTAAAAATGTAAATTGTGCAACATATTATGTGGTCCATTTTCTCCTATTAACCCCTTTTGAAATTAAAAACTTGGAGCCAATGTAACATTTTAGTGGGAAAAAAATGGTAATTTTCCATTGACACAGCCCAATGTTATATAATTTTGTGTACCGTTTGAGGGTTAAAAATGCTCACTACACGACTAGATGAAATTCTCAAGTTTCCAAAATTGTGTCACTTGTGGGGGTTTCTGCTGTTTTGGCATGTCAGGGGCATTTGCAACCTGTTCCAGCCTAAATTGCACTACAGAACTCAATTGGCACTCCTTCACTCCCGAGCCCAGCCATGTGCCCATACCGTAGTTTTCCACCACATATTGGGTACTGGTGTACTGAGGACAAATTGCAAAGCAAATTGTATGGTCCATTTTCTCCTGTTACCCTTGTGAAAATGAAAAATTTGGGGCAAAAGGATCATGTTTGTGGGAAAAATGTATTTTTTTCATTTTCACAGCTCTACGTTATAAAATTCTTTGAAGTACCTGTGGGATCAAGGTGCTCACCACACCTCTAGATGAGTTCCTTGAGGGGTGTAGTTTCCAAAATGGAGTCACTTGTGGGGGGGAGGTATCCACTGTTTAGGCACATCAGGAGCTCTGTAAACACAACATGGTGTCCGCTATCTATTCCAGCCACTTTTGTGTTCAAAAAGTCAATTGGCTCTACTTTTGTTCTGAACCCTAACACAGTAGTTTTCCCCCACATATGGGGTATCAGCATACTCAGGAGAAATTGTACAACAGATAGTGTTCATTTTCTCTTGTTACCCTTGGAAGAATGCTAAATTTGGGGCTACATGAACATTTTATGGGAAAAATTAAAATGTTCATTTTTTCTTTCCACATTGCTCTAATTCCTGTGAAACACCAAGAGGGTTTTTAAACTTGTTGAATGTAGTTTTGAGCACTTTGAGGGGTGCAATTTTAGAATGGTGTCACTTTTGGGTGTTTTATGTCATACAGACACCTCAAAATCACATGTGATGTGGTTCCTAATAAACATTGTTTTAGAAATTTTGTTGGGAAAAATTAGAAATTGCTGATAAACTTTTAACCATCTTAATTTTATGTTTCAAAACTGATGCAGATGTAAAGTAGACATACGGGAAATGTTATTTATAAATTATTTTGTACTGCATGACTGTTTTAAGGATATGAAAATTAAAAGTTTGAAAACTGGGACATTTTTGTCAAGATTCCAAACTTTCCACAAATAAACGCAAGTCATATTGAAAATTTTTTATCATTAACATGAAGTACAATATGTCACGAAAAAAACATTCTCAGAATCAGTGGAATCCATTGAAGCGTTATTACCGTTAGAGGCGGGCGCATCCCTGGATGTTCGGGTCCGGTCGGTTTGGCCGAACAGTTAAAAAAGGGTTCGAGTTCCGGTATCTGGCTGGTTATCAAAAATACAGGAGAACCCACTCCATTTTTTTTTTTAAATACAGTATTTATTTAGAGCACAGGCGCCGGCTGGTGAATACTTCCATCAGCCCCGCCTGCTCTCACTGTTAATAGAGGAAGCAGGAATAGGCTGATGGTAATAGTATTTCCTTTGGCCGACACTAGTGACCAGAGGTGAACTTCTTACCTCCAATCACAGCTGCGATACCATGCGGTCATTTAACAGCGTGGGAACTGCGGCTGTCTGACCGGCGGTAATGATTTTACCTCTGATCAGAGGCGTGAGAAACACCTGGTGTTCAGGGTGCCGAACAGTAACACTGACTTCCTGGTGAAGTCTGTGTTCAGGGTCCATGCCTGAACAGTAGGTGTTCGGTACGGACCCCAATCTTTAATGTTTGGGTTCACCCATCTCTAATTACCACATACAGTGACACTGGTCAGAATTGAAAAAATTGGCTGTGTCAGGAAGGTGAAAATAGGCTTCAGGGCGAAGGGTTGAAGTGTACAGCATCTTTAGAGCTGAAACCACCTGTAGAATGTCGAACTCTTCGTTTAACTGTTTGGCATGTTTTGAAAACTGAAGTGGTTAAAAGATACTGAACATATGAACAGCAATTAATTTTTATAT
The DNA here is from genome assembly GCF_051348905.1 of Ranitomeya variabilis. Lineage (NCBI taxonomy): Eukaryota > Metazoa > Chordata > Amphibia > Anura > Dendrobatidae > Ranitomeya > Ranitomeya variabilis. The sequence continues at coordinate 423,814,492 of NC_135236.1, read as the reverse complement.
GGAAATGTATATGTTCATTCTTTTGAGAATTTAGGTTGTAGTTTTTCAGGCTGCAGAATCCTGCTTAGGCTAGTTTCACACTTGCGTTTAAATCCGCAGCGTTTAATCCGCATCCACAAGTGGTGGAAAAAACGCATATAAACGCGTACAAGCGCGGCGTTTTTTAGACGCATGCGGTAACGCATGCGGTTAAAAAAAGCCGCGTTTGTACGTGTTTACACTATGTTCCAAATTATTATGCAAATTACATTTTTATCAGATTTTCCTAAATGGTCGGTGCAAATGACAGTCAGTCTAATAAAAGTCATCACCCGTTATAGTATACATCGAATTTTATTGAAGAAACCTCCCAATGATAACAGTATAATCTCCAAAATGAATAAAAACTCAAAATGCACTGTTCCAAATTATTATGCACAGTAGAATTTCTAAACATTTGATATGTTTTAAAGAACTGAAAATGCTCATTTGTGGAATTTGCAGCATTAGGAGGTCACATTCACTGAACAAAAAAGCTATTTAACGCCAAAACATCCCAACAGGCCAAGTTACATGTTAACATAGGAGCCCTTCTTTGATGTCACCTTCACAATTCTTGCATCCATTGAACTTGTGAGTTTTTGTAGAGTTTCTGCTTGTATTTCTTTGCATGAAGTTGGAATAGCCTCCCAGAGCTGCTGTTTGGATGTGAACTGCCTCCCACCCTCATAGATCTTTTGCTTGATGATCCTCTAAAGGTTCTCTATAGGGTTGAGGTCAGGGGAAGATGGTGGCCACACCGTGAGTTTATCTCCTTTTATGCCCATAGCAGCCAATGACTTAGAGGTATTCTTTGCAGCATGAGATGGGGCATTGTCAGCATGAAGATGATTTTGCTCCTGAAGGCACGTTTCTGCTTTTTAGACCATAGAAGAAAGTTGTCAGTCAGAAACTCTATATACTTTGCAGAGGTCATTTTCACACCTTCAGGAACCTTAAAGGGCCTTACCAGCTGTTTCCCATGATTCTGGCCCAAAACATGACTCCTCCACCTCCTCGCTGACGTTGCAGCCTTGTTGGGACATGGTGGCCATCCACCAACCATCCACTACTCCATCCATCTGGACCATCCAGGGTTGCTCAACACTTATCAGTAAACAAGACTGTTTGGAAATTAGTCTTCATGTATGTGTGGGCCCAATACAACCATTTCTGCTTGTGAACACTGTTTAAGGGTGGCCGAATAGTAGGTTTATGCACCACAGCAAGCCTTTGAAGGAGCCTACACCTTGAGGTTCGAGGGACTCCAGAGGCACCAGCAGCTTCAAATATCTGTTTGCTGCTTTGTAATGGCTTTTTAGCAGTTGCTCTCTTAATCCGATGAACTTGCCTGGCAGAAATCTTCCTCATTATGCGTTTATCAGCACAAACACATTTGTGCTCAGATACAGCCACAAATCTCTTAACAGTACGATGATCACGCTTATGTTTTTGGAAAATTTCTAATGTTTTCATCCCTTCACCAAGGCATTGCACTATTTGATGCTTTTCAGCAGCAGAGAGATCCTTTTTCTTTCCCATGTTACTTGAAAACTGTGACCTGCTTAATAATGTGGAACATCATTTTTAAGTAGTTTTTCTTTAATTAGAATCACCTGGAAAACCAATTATCACATGTGTTTAAGATTGATTTCAGTGATCCATTGAGCCCTGAGACACAATACCATCCACGAGTTTATTTGAAAAACAAAACAATTAAATCTTTATGACACTTAAATCCAATTTGCATAATAATTTGGAACACAGTGTATATGTGTTTTTTTCTGCGTTTGCGTTTTTGGTGCGCATGATGAGAAATTTCACAAGAGAAAAATCAAGATAACCAGACACCGCCAATGGGACTACAGAGGGCGTGTATTATGGGATTTCTTTATATAGACCCCTGAACAGCTGTAATCTTCAGATTTTGCTCCTGTATCCTGTGTCATGATGGATCTTCGCATGGAGAGCTTTTATTTCAACCTGGATTTAAGCATCAAGCTGTTTCTTGCCTGTCCTTTTGCTTGGGAGCAAGACAGAAATCGCGAAAGATGGAGAAGGAGACAATGTAGGCGTTTTTGGAGACACCCCATTATCGAACTACGTGAGAGCCGTGGAGCCTATCACACGCTGTATGGCGAGCTTAATGCCAACCCTGAGAAATTCCATGAATATACAAGGATGTTGCAAGACTCGTTCTGGGATTTGCTTGCTCATGTCCAAGGAGCCATACGGAGACAGGACACCCAGCTCCGTAGAGCGATTCCACCAGAGGAACGTCTGCTGGTTGCATTAAGGTATGTTCCAAATCTAAACCAATGACAGTCCAAATTTTGTGTTTTCTGACATGTATGTTTTGGGTATTTTCCTTTCTTTAGCGTAACCACACCATAAATAGAATAGTTTGTAATTTTTGGGGGGTTTCTTTTTCTTACAGATTTCTGGCAACCGGAGAGAGTTTATCATCCCTACACTTCCAATACTGGCTTGGAATATCCACCCTGTCCGGAATAGTTGCGGACACCTGTCGGGCTTTGTGGAATGTACTCTGGGATGAGTTTATACCCCTACCCACCGTCGACATGTGGCTTGAAATTGCGGAAAAATTCTGGAGTGCGTGTGATTTCCCCAACTGTTTAGGAGCGGTGGATGGAAAGCAAATCCGCATTATCAAACCAGCCAGAACAGGATCGGAGTATTTCAACTATAAAAAATATTTTTCTGTTGTGCTCATGGCAATAGCTGATGCGAACTGTCGCTTCATCGCCGTGGACATTGAAGCTTTTGGCTGTGGCAACGATTCCCAGACTTTCAAGAACTCGGATATGGGCCGCCGTGTGTATGGCAAAAATTTAAATTTTCCACGGCCACAACCTCTCCTCAACACTCAAGGTCCACCGATGCCATTTGTTATGGTTGGGGATGAGGCCTTTCAGATGTGTGAAAACCTACTGAAGCCCTATTCCAGTCGGGACTTGAACCACACTAGAAGGATCTTTAACTACAGACTGACCAGGGCCCGAAGAACAGTAGAGTGTACCTTTGGCATTCTGGTCTCTAAATGGTGCATTCTTGCATCAGCCATAAATCTAATAGTGGAAACAGTCGACGAAGTGGTCAAAGCCTGTGTGGTTCTGCACAATTATGTAATGGCTAAGAAGCAACCCAACATTGAACTGGATGAACCAGTTGCACACCCACTGCCCGATTTCCAGCATCACCCGCTGCTTTCAACTGCAGCAGTTGGTCACATGCGGGACCAATTTGCTGCCTTTTTTGATTCAGATATTGGACGTGTGTCATGGCAGGACAATGTTGTGTAAATTTCCTGTTGTAATTCAATCTATACCAGTAATTTTCTGCTATGATAATAATATTTCTCATTAATAAACTTTAGTTTTGGTTGTGTTGACCGTGTCTCCTATGTTTTTCCTCTACAAACCAAGGCTGTCCTAAAACTAGCAGTATTTGGTCTGTATTTAATATCAGTATTTGTAATCCAAAACCAGGAGTGGGTGATAAAGGCAGAGGTGCTAGTTATTATGTTAATATCATAATTTACCTCTAATTGTTCCACTCCTTGTTTTGGCTTACAAATACTGATATAAAACACTGGCCACATACTGCTAGTGTTATGGCAGCCTTGTTGCTTTATTGGTAAGCTTGTTGACGTCATTGCGTCGTGATTCTGTTCTGCTGTATCCATTGGACACAAACTGAAGAGACAATCACTGTCACACTATCTATACTCATCAAGTCAGGTGTCAGAAATAATGAATTCATGATAAACATATACAGGCTCATGAATTCACTATTTCTGACACCTGTGCAGGTGAGCATAGATATGCCGTGTGTGATCACCATCGTCCCTTCAATTTGTGTGTAATAGATTATGTACACAGAAGAGAAAATGGAGGTTATACAAGGCAGTTCTCTACTCACCAGGTCAGGTGTCCTAACTAATGAGTTTTTTGACACCTGACCTGAGTGTGCAGCCATGCCAGAGTCCATAGTGCTCGTAGAGCGTAAGGCTATGCCAGAGTCCATAGTGCTCGTAGAGCGTAGGGCCATGCCAGAGTCCATAGTGCTCGTAGAGCATGCAGCCATGCCAGAGTCCATAGTGCTCGTAGAGCGTAAGGCCATGCCAGAGTCCATAGTGCTCGTAGAGCGTAAGGCCATGCCAGAGTCCATAGTGCTCGTAGAGCGTGCATCCATGCCAGAGTCCATAATGCTCGTAGAACTTGCAGCCATGCCAAAGTCCATAGCGCTTGTAGAGCGTAAGGCCTTGCTAGGGTCCTGCTGCATCATGGTGGTGGCGGTACTCAAGGCCATGCCAGGGTCCTGCTGCATCGTGGTGGTGGCGGTACGCAAGGCCATGCCAGGGTCCTGCTGCATCGTTGTGGCAGTACGGAAGGCCATGCCAGGGTCCTGCTGCATCGTGGTGGTGGCGGTACGGAAGGCCATGCCAGGGTCCTGCTGCATCGTGGTGTCAGTGGAGGAGGTCCAAGCAGGAGCAGCGGTTGTCATGGTGGTGGCGGTGGGATGTCCAACTGCACTCGGCATGGTGGTGGTGCTGTAGTGGTGTCCGGCAGTGCTAGGAATTGAGGTGGCCGTGCAGTGGTATGCAGCAGAGGTCGGCATTGAGGTTAATCATGACAGTGAAGGCCCAGTTGGATATGCCGACACTGTCTGCTGGAAATACAGACTGTGCTGCATAGCCTGCACGTAAGCAGCATTGCAGGCCTGCATGACACTCAGCTGGAGATCAGGAGTAAGGTGTTCCGACATGCCCTGCTCAATTTGGTTAAAAAAATGATGTGCTGGCCTCTGGAGGTCGGCTTTCACTTGGTCAAGGCTTTTGGTGACCTGAATACGTGCATTCAAGAGGTTATGGGAAATATCCATTCGGTCACCCAAAGCCTTGATTTCTATGTGTAAAACCGAGCTCAAGTGCAAAAACTCGGGCATGAGTGACCTGTCCGATGCCCTCTGCCGCTGCCGGGAGGAGCCCAAAAAAAAAGGGGCAGTGGAAGAGGACTGCGAAAGGGGAAGACCTGATGGACCAGCTCCCTGGTCTCCAGTTAGTGTGGAAGGCCCACTTGCTGCAGCGCTGCTGGATGGCTGGGACGGATCCGTGGCTGTCAGATGAAGGACCTCTCCAGAACCTGGGCCAACAGTTGTGCTCCATGTGCTGTGAAAAAAAGAAAAAAAATTAATACCAAAAATTAACCAGATGCAAAATCCTGTGGAATAGAAAAATACAGATTATGGCAATACAATACAACCTAATGCACGTGATAAATACTTACGTTCTCTGGGCAAGGACCGGTCTTAAAAATGCCAGAACTCGATAGTATTTGTATTTTCTGATCCTTGCTCCTGAATCACTGGGAACACGGCTCTCTTGATGCAGGTCCTTGTTGAAGCGGTCCTTCATCGAACGCCAACGTGTTTTGACTTTGGCCACTGTTAAAAAAAAATTATGGTCAGAAAAAGGACCTTTGGCCGTGCTTACACAACTGTGTGTGATGACAGAAACTCCTGAGAGTTTCTTTCATCACACACAGTCGAGTGAGCACGGCCAAGGTCTCTGCTGCTTCACACTGCAGTGCAATACTTGCAAATGCATTTGAAAATGCATTTCGGACCCGAGTCGGGGCATTGTCCCAGCCATCCCACATCTCTTTGGCCACCTCATTCCAGATCGTGACGTTGTTTGAGTGCAGTGGATCCCGGGTGTCCCACAACGGGACTCACTCCTAGACCAGGGAGATGAGGAGGTCATTCTCAATTAGGTCATCTTCCCATTGTGGAACCTAAAAATTAAATACAGTCATTAAAGTTTAGTGAATTAACATAAGGAAAAAAAAGATGCTGAGAAATGGCATGAATAGGAAAGTCAACATACAAAAGGATTCCAGAAGAAAAAAGTTAAGAAATAGGAATGGAAAGAAAAGAAGATTCAAGAATATTACACTGAGGATACAGTAAACAGTCAGCCTTGTATACGTACCCGCTGCCGTCTTTCCACCCGATCTAGAGTCTGCTGCTCCTGCCCAGTCTGTGCCGCAGTTGAAGAAGAGCTCTAAAAAAATTAAAAATTCAAATTGTCACATGTGTAGATGTGACAGTGAATACTTACCAATCTGACGAGGCAAGTACTCACCTCACTGACATGCTCGACTTCCGACGGCCCAGGACGAAACTCCTCATCAGAAGAAGAAGAAGACATTCTGATGCATGTAGAAAGAAACAAATGCAAGAATATTAGGACATGTAGAGACAGAAAATAGAAAATAAAAGGCATTGGCTAGGATATACTCACATTGTTCAGTGTCTTGTTTTCCTCCAAGATGTAGCCTGTGTCTCGTCTGCTTCAGTGTCTGCTGAGTAGTGACCTGCAAATGTCCACTCCCACCCTTTATCACCTTGTATGAGGGGGGTGGCTTATCAGTGTCTAGACATGTTTTTCTCTTTTGAAACGCATGCGTTCACGAACGCAAGCAAACGCATATGCTTGTGGACGCATGCGTTCATATAGACAGCAATGCGGTTTTTGGCCGCAATCCTTGCGCAATCAACCGCATGCGTTTCCAGGTGGCAAATTGACGCCTCTAAAAATTACTACATGTTGCATTTCCGCGCCAAGCCGCAAACGACAAAACGACGCATGCGTCGTCAGACACGGCAAAACGCGAACAATCAAAAACGCATGCGTCCCTAATGTTAAATATAGGAATACACAACGCATGCGGATATTTGCGGAAGAAACGCTGCGGACACAACCGCAAATGTGAAACCAGCCTTAGAGACAGGCATCATGATCTTGCTGAAATGACAACAAAGTATCTCCTGATAAGCTATCTATCAAAAACCTCCTCATGAACCATAATCTAAGATGAGGAAATGTGTCGAGGTCATGGTAAACTGCTAGATATGTGTTTTTTTCACCTTATGTGACAGACTGGGACAGATTGCATTGCCACTTGACTGATGTGGTGTACAAAATGAGGTACAATCAGGCGATTGTAACGCACAGAGGCTGTGTGCACGGTATCACCGCCAAGTGTCAGCTGATTCAGACATCTGACACCCGGCACTAAGTCACAGAAGCAGTGCCTGCACCACTCCCGGCACTTTAACTCCCTAACCCCCTAAATGCAGGGAAGAAAGCCCCTCTGTCATTGGCCGTCATTGCTGGGTCCCGATCGTTGCCATGGTGATCCCATGACATCATGACGACATCCGGGTCACCAGATACTAGCAAGTTAGTTAGATCAAGCACAGTGCATGATATAACTAACTTGGGTCTGCAGGACTAACAGGCTATAATCTATAGCAATTCTCCCACATTGCTATACCTTATAACTGCAGAAAGTGAAACTATGGGACTAGGTAAAAAAAAAAGTTGTAAAAGTATATATATTTTTTTTTAACACATCAAAAAAAAAAAAAAAATATATATATATATATATATATATATATATATATATAAAAAAATATATATATATATATATACAGTATATATATATATATAATTTGTATCCATAATTATTTGCATGAAAAATCAGTACACATATTTTGTATGCCGCATCCGGAACAACCCAACCTATAAAACCTCCCTACCAGTTAACCCCTTCATTGAACACCATAAAAAAATTAAAAAACAAGGCAAAAAAATATGCTTTATCAGACAGACAAAAAGAAAAGTAGATAAAAGGCGATTAAAAAGACGAATGTAAGTAAAAATGGTATAGCTGAAAATATAATCTTGTCCCGCAAAATACTGAGCCGTATGGCAGCTTATCAGCGGAAAAAAAGTTATATCTCTGAGTAAAGCGATGCAAAAATAATTATTTTTTCTATAAAATAGTTTTGTAAAAGTGCCAAAACATAAAGAAACTATGTGGATGTGGTATCGTTGTAATCGTACTGACCTGAAGACGTAAATCTGCCTTATCAATTAAAACACATGCGAACAGCATTTTAAAAAACAATTTCTGAAATCCTGGTGTTTGTTCATTTTGCCTCCCAAAAATTGGAATAGAAAGCTATTAACAAGTGTCATGTCCCTGAAAATGGTACCATTAAAAATGTCTGCTCATCCCGCAAAAAACAAGCCCTCACATAACTCTGTTGGCCGAAATATGGAAAAATTATACCTCTCAAAATATGGCAGTGCACAAGTTTTTGCAAAAAAGCGTCTTCTAGTGTGTGACAGCAGCCAAATATAAAAATCCATTATAAATCTAGTATCGCTGTAATTGCACCGACCAAAAGAATAAAGTCATCTAATCACTTTACCGCACGAGGAACAAGGTAAAAAATAAAACCAATTCTTCACCTGCGGTTGATTTGTTCATTCTGCCTCCCAAAGATCTTGTAAGTCTCAGCTCACATTTATCTACACTGAGTGCTTGCACCAGGGTTTCTGTGTAAATCTCTGAAATATGTGATTCAGACAGATCCCCGGTGAAAGATTCCCTGCGATCCGGCGGTGTCCGTTTTTTTAGGCGTGCATAAAAGTGCTGTCGGCCACAGTTTTGTGCACTTTTGAAAAGAAGGACAACGCTGAACAGTGGCCAGATGAAATCCAGAGTAATTCTGCTGTTTCACTATAGTGAATGGATTCCTCAGGGGTTTCATCTGAATCACGTCACTCGGAGATTTAGATGGAAACCTGAAAGTAAGTGCTCAGTGTAGAGTGCCGGTTAAATGTGATCCTAAAGGTTATGTAAAATATTTCCAATAAAAGCTTCAAATCAGTCCACAAAAAAGCAAATCCCCACTTCCCCACTCAGGTCTGTCATCTGTTAATGGAAATATAGGGGGCATCCACGTTACTGGTTGTACAAATGCTCTGGAAAAGCAAAATGGCTCCTCACACGCCAAAAGAAATCCAGAGATTTCTGCGCTTCCAAATGTCCTCCCTTCTGAACCCCACAGTGTACCTAAACTACATGTAGCGCCCACGTTTGGCATTTCTGTAGTGATGCGAGCCCACCTAATTTACGAGTGCATGTCTCCAGAAGCATGAGCTCAGCATAATGTACTGGTCACTACAGCGTACTGGTCACTACAGCTGCAGTTTACAATTTTCACTTGGCAACATCCACTACTGCTTGTTTCTGAAAAACATCCATGGAGTCAAAATAGTCACTACACCTGTAGGCACATTTTTCAAATGGCTATAATTTCCAAAATGGGGAAGTTCTGCTCTTCTAGCACCTAGGGGCTCTGTATATGGAGTCCGCTGACTATTCTAAGAACATCCTCGCTCCAGGAGGCAATTAGCGCTCCGTTACTCTGTGTGGCTATGTAGTACTGTACAGCCACATATGGGTTATTTTCACATTCAGCAGAAATTGTGGGACAAATTTTGGTGCCATTTTTACCCATTTCCCAGCGTGAAAATGTAAACTCTGGGGCTAAAACAAAATTTTGGTGGTAAAAATGTAGTTCTTTTTTTCTTCACAGCCCAATAGTATAAAATTGTGTGACACACCTTTGGTGTCAATATGATCAATGCACCCCTAGATGAATTCATTGAGAGGTGTAGGTTGTAAAATGGGGTTTCTTATTGAGTGTTCTGCTGTTCTGGCACCTTAAGGGCTCTGCCAATGTGACATGGCACCCTCAAACCAGTTCAGCAAAATGTGAACTCTAATATGCCTATTCTCTTTTGAGATTTTCACTGTGCCTCAAAAGTATTTTTAACTACATACGGGATATTAGCGTACTCAGGAGAAATTGCACAACAAATTTTCGGGTCCATTTTCTTCTGCTATCCTTGTGAAAATGAAAACATTTTGGGCTAAAACATTTTTGGGTGAAAAATATTTTTTCTCCATTTCCACTGTTGAGCGTTGTAAAATTCTGTGAAGCACCTGCAGGTTGAAGGTGCTCACGACACATCTAGATAGATTCCTTGAGGGGTCTAGTTTCCAAAACGTAATCACTTGTGGGGGTTTTCCACTGTTTAGGCACATCATGGGCTCGCCAAATGCGACATGACACCAACAGACATCAAAGTTTGCATTCCAAAACATCACCCCTTGTTTTCTGAGCCCTGTTAGGTTATGTCTCCATGGGCTGGATTACAGTACATCCGGATTAGCTGCGGATTGAGCGCTGCGTACAACCTCAGCGTTCAACCCGCAGCGTCCAGATGTTACAGCATAGTGGAGGGGATTTTATGAAATCCCGTCTCCACTATGCATGTGAACACGCATCTGGCGGCCCTGTGTTTACAGACATAGCCCCATGCGGGAAGTAAGCAGATTAATGCATTCCTAGGTGTGCGGAATCCCTGCGATTCCGCAAATTTAATGAACATGCTGCATTTTTTTCTGGAATGCGATTCCGCTCAGGAAAAAAACGCAGCATGTGAACAAAAAATGCGGATTGCATTCTATTAAATAGGATGGTTAATGTGAGCATTTTTTCGCGGTTTTATAGCGAAAAACCGCGAAAAAAACGCAAAAAATCTGTTACGTGTGCACATAGCCTAAGGGTTTAGTGATGACCCCTGAATAGGATTTTACTAGTAATACCCCAATGACATTGTAGCCTATTTATGGAACAATAGGGACAGTGACAGTCTTATTCCTCATCGATGCTCTATCCATCCTTTTTAATTTTGAAGTATCAAAGTATTATCCAAGTGTTGAGAAGTCTGACAGATCGACAAAGCGATCAATTGGATCAAGTAACAACAGACAAGGCAGTGGTTTAATACATTCATAGTGTACTTAATTGCTAATGTTTCACTTTGCAGTCTGAGGCATTCATCTAGTACTTCCATTGTAAGATCTGAATTGGAATTGTGAGGACTGTTTTTTGTACTTTAGAGTAAATATGGACACCTTTTTAATGAAACCTGATTGCTTAAAAATGCAGACAAGCTTTACCCTTCTATGGATTTTTGTGATGTTCCGGTGAAGGATTACCGGTAGAAGTCTTGATTATATCTCCCCAGATGCGTTTGATGTTGACAAGAGCCAAATTGTGATGAACAGACGACTGGTCAAAAATGTTTTTTGATATGTAATGTTTAGTATTTACCAACATTGGCCAAGGCAGGATGATCATTAAAATTACAACACCGTGATGGGCGTCCAAAGTTCACTGATGTGCAGGGTAGCCTGCCTGGTTTGAGTCCCTCAGAAGAGCTACTTTAACACTAAATGGTGATGAAATCAAACCATTTGATGAAAACTTGTTGATCGGTGGGAAGCTGACCACTGGGACACTCACCAGTCAGTAATGGTGCACTTTTATCCACGTTAGAATGAGGCAGCAATGTGCATGCTCAATCACTCCGTAGCTTTTTCTAGTGGGTAGGAATGGAATGGCAGTCAGGCATCTCACATGATGCTCCATTTTGTGACTTTGGTAAAACAAGTAACTTTTATTAATCTGTGTAGGCACCAGCAGTCAGAGCTCCACCTAGCAACAAGTTATCACCGATCTAAAACACCAGATAGACCTGCCACTCATGCACAGCCGGACAGGTAAAAGTTGTCGGGACCCTCATCGCTGACTAGTCAACTCAGTCACCATGATTTGGGCTGTCTGCTTAAAATGTATTTTCTCCAAAAATTCTGCACCGTTTCAGAGTTAAACAGGAATTGTTAATAAGAACAGTTGCCTCCAATTCATTTTGCTGGTCATTAGGGAAGGTTGAATCACTTGACAGCTTCAGTTTATTGCTTTAGATTCTTTTTTTCATGTTGGATGCAGTATCTCCAGTCTACCTGCCATTATTATAGTCAGACTATGCTCTAAAGTCTGTAAATGTCATCTAGGATGTACGTCATAAAACATCAGCTTGTTCTTGGCAACGATAACTAAACTATATTCCTAAATATCCACAAAGACATTGCTCCATATTAAATTCAATTGTTTTAATTCAAAGTGGCATGTGTCTTTGAGCAAAAAGTGATTTGCCAAGTCTGTCAAGCTAAATAATGCACAACAAGGCTTTTACTGTCTATGATATTAAATAGGGCTTGTAATGTAGTAGCATGATCTGTGGTTGAGCAAGATCTCTGACACAAACATATAGGTTGTGAAAGTGTAGCAGCTGCAAAGTAGAGAGGCTGTGACCTCTCCATGGTAATAGGGAATAACCACACTTTTTGACTGAATGGTAAGTGCAGAGGATTTAGTCTTAAAGCATGTAATAGTTTGGCTGATGATTACTCAGATTTGGAGTACACTATAAAGAAACACTTTGAGCATAACTGGATACACAGTTGTTTGTCCAATGCAGAGGTTTACGCGGCCAGTGTACGACATGGATTTTCGTTTTATGGTCTTCTCATAGGCATCGCAGATTAGGGCACCCATAGCCATAGACATACAGTATGAGACATGTCTGTGCTACAAATGGCACAATGTTGTTCTCTTTTAAAAGCCAAACTTCAACCTGCAATTTTAGAATGAGCTGTTGAAGAGCTGGAAAACTCAGCATGGAGCCAACGTGCATGTACAGGTCTGTGACCACCATCCTATTAAAAAAAAAAGGTGGAAAGACATACTGTATACAAAAGACTGGTTGTACTTCCTAAATTTGAATAATGTAAATCTTTATATAGTAACAAACACAAAAGATTAGACAAGACAAAGAAAAATATTTAAAATGTGATGCAATGGGAGTTTGGACAAATACTTTTATACACTGAATTGTAACTGTTGTGCCACGTAAGGGTTTTTGGATATTACTGTAGTATTTTTTTCCAACCTGCAGTTCCAGAATGGCTGATTAACTAGGAAAGGTTCCCTTTTAGAAGCCAAACTTCTACCTACAATTTTAGAATGAGCTGTTGAGCTGGGGAACTCAGCATGGAACCAACATGCATTTACAGGTCTGTTACCACCATCCTGTTCCCCCAAAAAAGTGGAAAGACATACTGAATACAAAAGACTGGTTGTACTTCCTAAATTTAAATAATGTAAATCTTTATATAGTAACAAACACAAAAGATTAGACAAGACAAAATATTTAAAATTGTGCAGATTCCACCAGAACTTGTTTCCTAGGCCAAATATGATCTCTGATATCCACCACATTTAGGTAAGACAGATAATATGAATGGACACTACCACTAAAGTGATGTGATTTATTGTCTGTACATGTGCATTGCGCCTTTCCTCTTAACTGAATTCTACTTGACATCACTTTAGGGGTAGTCTCCATTCATACTTACAGTTTTGCTCAAAAGTTTACATACCCCGGCAGAATTTTTGCTTTCTTGGCCTTTTTTCAGAAAATATGAATGATAATACCAAAACTTTTTCTCCACTCATGGATAGTGGTTGGGTGAAGCCATTTATTGTCAAACTACTATGTTTTCTCTTTTTAAGTCATAATGACAACCCAAAACTTCCAAATGACCCTGATCAAAAGTTCACATACGCCATTTGTTAATACTGTGTATTGCCCCCTCTAACATCAATTACAGCTTGAAGTCTTTTGTGGTAGTTGTGGATGAGGTTCTTTATTTTCTGAGATGGTTAAGCTGCTCACTATTCTTGGGAAAAAGCCTTCAGTTCCTGTAAATTCCTGGGTTGTCTAGCATGAACTGCGTGCTTGAGATTTTCCCAGAGTGGCTCAATGATATTGAGGTCAGGTGACTGAGATGGCCACTCCAGAACCTTCACTTTGTTCTGCTGTAGCCAATGACAGGTTGACTTGGCCTTGTGTTTTGGATTGTTGTCATGTTGGAATGTCCAAGTACATCCCATGCGCAGCTTCTGGGCTGATGATTGCAAATTTGCCTCCAGTATTTGCTGATAACGTGCTGCATTTATCTTTCCATCAACTTTGACCAAGTTTCCTGTGCCTTTGTAGCTCACACATCCCCAAAACATCAGCAATCCACCTCCGTGCTTTACAGTAGGAATGGTGTTCCATTCATCATAGGCCTTGGTGACCTCTCTCCAAATATTATGTTTATGGTTGTGGCCAAAAAGTTCAATTTTGTTCTCATCACTCCAAATTACCTTGTTCCATAGTTTTTGAGGCTTGTCTCTGTTTTGCGTATTGTAAGCAAGATACTTTATGGCATTTGCACAGTAATGGCTTTCTTCTGGTGATTCGACCATGCAGCCCATTTTTCTACAAGTGCCTCCTTATTGTGCATCTTGAAACAGCCACATTGCTAGTTTTCAGAGAGTCTTGTATTTCAGCTGATGTTTTTAGTGAGTTTTTCTTTGCATCCCGAACAATTTTCCTGGCAGTTGTGGCCAAAATTTTTGTTGGTCTTCCTTACCATGGTTTTATTTTTATAGAGCTCCTGATTTTCCATTTGTTAATCACAGTTTGAACGCTGCTGACTGGCATTATCAATTCCTTGGATATCTTTTTGTATCCTTTGCCTGTTTTATACAGTTCAACAACCTTTTCCCGTAGATCCATTGACAATTCTTTTGCTTTCCCCTTGACTCACAATCCAGAAATGTCAGTGACTGGATGAAAGATGCAAGAGTCTGTCTGGTTCCCAGAAACTCACTCAGCTTTTATGCACACACACTGATTACAAGCAAACAGGTCAGAGGTGAGGATGTTACCTTTAGTAGCCATTCAAACCCATTTGTGTCAACTTCTGTGCATGTTATCAGGCCAAAGTCACCAGGGTATGTGAACTTTTGATTAGGGTCACTTGGATGTTTTGGGTTGTCATTATGAATTAAAGAGAGAAAACACAGTAGTTTGACAAGAAATGGCTTCACCCAACCACTAACCATGAGTGGAGATAAAGTTTTGGTGTTATTCATATTCTCTGAAAAAAGGCAAGAAAGCAAAAATTCTGCCAGGGTATGTAAACTTTTGAGCACAACTGTATCTTTGGTTTCCACCACATTTACATGGCTCTATTAGTTATCATGCCGGTCGTATGGGTTGCATCCCACTGCCAATTTGTGGCCTAGAAAACAGTTTCTGGCCCAATGTGTACATTTTTATTTTTTATCTTGTATAGATTGTGTTTGTTAATAAATAACTATTTACATTGTTCAAGTTTAGGAAATGCAACCAATCTTTTGTACGTGTCTTTCCGCTTTGTCTTTCAAGTATTTTGGTATGCACTCCATTAATATACAGTATATGTTGGGGGTCGAGTTCCCGCCTCTCCACAGGGGGAATCTCGGGCCATCTCCGCTACGGTCTCCCATTCTTCTCCTGCCGCGGTGGAGCCTGCTCAGCAGAGATGTCGGTCCCAGTGTCTCGCTCAGTTTGACTATGCAAAGGGTTACTGCTGCTTTTCCAGCTTCTGCCATTGAAGCCAGTGCTGGGCAGCGGCGAGCAGACGCTTTTGGGACTAAGTCCTGTTTTTCCCCTTCTGAGCATGCCCAGGGTAAGATCTCTTGTTGGAGATCGAGGGTCACATGCTTAGATACTGCAGAAAAACCCATTGGTTCTCCAGAAAGGTCCTGAAGTTGCTCAGGCTCTGTGGCAGCCTCTCATTGGTCCTTCTAGGAAGGTCCTGTACTTGCTGCAGCTATAAAAGGTTTGCATGGCCGCACAGCCATGCGCTAGTATCAATTCATGTCATGAGTTTTGCGCCAATGTGGTCATACATGTGTGTATTCAGGGCCCCGGCTGAAATAAGCCACTAGAATACCGGCACCTCCGGTGAGGAGATTGTGTGTATGTTTCTAGGGCCCCGGCTGAAATAAGCCACTAGAATACCGGCTCCTCCGGTGGAGACTGTATGAGTGCCTCTTTGACTGCGTGACCACAAACTGCTATCTGCTCGGCAGTTACTGTGTACACCTGTGAGCTAAACAGGACACAGTGCTTTCTTTATAGGCGACTCTGTGAAGTAACAGAGTTTGCTTCGACCGCCATATAGGGCCGCCATTTGCCAGCAGCAGGTTCTCTCCTGCACGGTGGACCCCGGGCTGCGAACGCACCAAATATCTCATTATTTACTTGGTGCGTTCCGCCAGCCCTAACAATATAGATGTAGGTGTTTACACTACATTTTTACTTTTTGGTAGTTCATCATCCTGTTCCTGTATAACCTCAGCATTAGTTTTTTTCCAACAAAAGTGAAATTTGCTAATCTAATCTACTCTTGACTTCATCAACTATGCCACAACAAGATCTGGTACCAGAACTGGCACTAAAAACGTATAATTTCTGTAAGATAATCCAACTGCAAATTTGCCTAAATTAAGTACACAGACAACTAGCCGGGTGACTTGCTTTAGGCTTGTCTAGGCAATGTTCAGACTTCCACTTCATTCCACAGGCGACAGTGGCATCCACTTTGGTCACAGACGAAGAAGCCTCAGCACTTGGGAACAGCAGAATGAATCCAAATGGCATTGGTTTCTATACATTATTTATTCATAGGTAAGTTTTATTAACTGGTCTGGGGCTGTCCTTTTAAGTCGCCTTAATAAGTAATTAATTAGTAATTATAAACTAGGGATGGCGGTTTAGGATTAGTATTTATATGGGGTACTGGAAATCCTGTGCATGCTAAAATACCTGTTTTATTTGAGGAGTTACTTTTTCAAATTTTCCACTTACAGAGGATCTGTCATCTTTCCTGATATTATCTCTTTTAGTAAATTCTTGCATTTCCAATGACCTAACAATTCTGGTTCTTCTTGACCGCTGAATATGACGCCCCCCCCCCCTTCTCAAAGGGGTGCATCCCTACTGAGCGAGCACCTACTGCTCAATGCTATCAATTAGATGTCAGTTTATTCAGTAAGATTTAGAAGGCATTACAGGGAAACAGTGCAATGCAGAATGTAAAAATGCTCCAGAATTTTATTTAATGATGGATATCCAAAGGAAAGCTGGCAAGTCCTAGATGCCTTGAGTTAAATCTTCAGGAGCATTCTGCTTCCTGCCCATGTTGCTTGCTTTGCTGGGTCAGTGTGGTCTTCAAGAGTGACAGTTCACACCAGCGGTATGGTTCCTTCCAGCCAGCTTCAGTGTAGCCAGCAATCCGACCAGCTTCAACATGCCTCGAGAAGGCTGTAAAGCATAGAGCCTTCTTGAGCTGTGCCCTCCTTTCCTAGGCATCAGCCATCCTGGAACTGCAAGTTGGATAAAATACTACAATATCCAAAAACCCTTACGTGGCACAACAGTTACAATTCAGTGTATAAAAGTATTTGTCCAAACTCCCATTGTCTCACAATAGCTACCATAAATCACACGATAATATTTCTTCAATAATTATTTATATTCTTTTCTTGCAAATACAAGACAGCAAATATTGGTTACTTCCCTATGCTAAGACATACAACATACAATAAAGTATTGCACATAAAATATTCATCCCAAGTGAAAAATGAGGGTCCTTCTCCAATTTTTTGATGCAGCAAGATCACAATTATTGTAGAGATTTTGTTACAGTTTTCATCACATAGACCAACATACATAATGATACGTTTCGAGGACACGCACCTTCCTCAAAAAGCACTTACATGCTGCTGTCAGTAGTTGACAGTGGCATTTAAGAGGACAGCGGAGATCAGTGGTAGTGCCAGCTGCTACTGTTAAAGACAGATACCACTATGTGATATGGTTGGCATCTGCCCTGTCTGGAGCAGATTCGGCTCTTGAGCTTGCTCAAAACACTCCGAGATGCTCGAAGATGTAATGGTACATCATGGAGATTTAAGGGAGTAATATGGGTTTTCAATTCACACACATTCTTCTGCCAAAATACAATCAGTTTATATGGTGTCTTCCTGTTGAACAGTCTAGAGCAGAGTATATTTGGCCTGCGAAGACCCCGCCCGGCATCGCACTTCCACAAGACATCACACTTCCTACTCTATCGGCATCCGAGGTGCTGATACAGTTGAAAGTAATGATGAAAGCGGAGAATCAGCTGATGCTCCCTTTCCCATCATTCTTGTTCTGCGTCTGACGTCACAGCGCAGCAGACATCATTATAAAGTGTCCGCTGTACCTAGATTCTGAGATGAGCAGAAGCTCTGACGACACCATGTAGAGACCGGAGCAGCAGGGAAATGGGCATAAGTATTTTTTTTTTATGTGGGGCCTATTATACTGTATGAAGCGGCCTATTATGCTGTATGAAGCACTATGTGGGGCCAATATACTCTATGGAGCACTTTTTGTGTTCATTATACTGTATGGAGCATTATGTGCGACCATTATACTGTATGAAGCACTATGTGATTGCCTTTATAGTGTATGGCGCACTATGTGGGGCCATTATACTGTATGGAAGGCAATATAGGGCCCCACTATACTGCATGGGGGACTATGTGGGGCCCATTATACTGTATGGAGCACTTTTTGTGGCCGTTATACTGTATGGAGGGCCGTGTGGGGATTACAGTTAGAGACTCATACTGTGATGAAGTCACCATTCTTTGTTGAGGAGATTAAGGGAGGAGGGTACAGTAGAGTCATCATACCGTACCTGTGGAGGAATTCACTGTGGGGGTATCATACCTTGTTTTGGGCACTTTTGTTGGCATCATACTTTATTATCTGTATTATTCAAGGTTCTTTTTTATCCTTTCTTATTACATATTTAAATTAGGCCATTGGGCCATATGCTTTTTACTGCTCTTACATAACATATTATATTATTTCAAAATTTATTCTAAGATCTATTAATTCAATTGTACTTTGTTCGTGGGACAACCACTCTGTTTGTTTTCATTTGAAAAAGTTCATCGTTATATTTGATGATAAGGAAAAACATCCTCAATTGCAGACTTTGTCCAAGCTTTTAATTTTGGTCCTCTGTGTATTTGAGTTAGACATCCATTGTCTAGAGCAGGGGTGTCAAACTGCATTCCTCAAGGGCTGCAAACAGGTCATGTTTTCAGGATTTCCTTGTATTGCACAGGTGATCATTTAATCACCTGCACAGAATGATTCCAGCACCTTGTGCAATGAGAAGGAAATCTTGAAAACACGCATGGTTTGAGGCCCTCGAGGAATGCAGTTTGACACCCCTGGTCTAGAGCAAAGGTCCCCAACCTGTAGCTTGGGAGCCACATGTGGCTCGTGGTCCCATGATTTGTGGCTCGCGGCTGTCTGTCAGCTCGGGCATTAGTTCTAGTTCTAGCAAACAGGTACGAAGAGCACATCTGAAAATGGTGAATTTTGTGAGCCACCCTGCACAGAAGAGCAGATCTGGATGCACATATACTCTTCTTAGGGGTTTTGAGATGATTTAAGTATGGTACGCTGGAGACAAGATGACACCACCTCCCAGAGGAGGTGTTTGAAGCTGGATGTGACAGTGTCTTGGGAGTGCTTTATAGGAGAATACTGAATGGAGGTATTGTAGGAACCACTGGATCTTTGTATACTGCATTGGGGTGATTGATTTTTGTGGAAAAGCTTTGGTTACCATTATGCCTGTAATGGGGATTTGGTTGCCACTATTGTAAGTGGGGCGGGAGCTGAATGTGGCTCGCGACCCTCTCTCAAGGCTGGATGTGGCTCGTGACCCACGCAGAGCTGCATATGGCTCTCAAGGTCAGAAACGTTGGGGACCTCTGGTCTAGAGAATTGAGGTCTGTGGTACTCTACTGCTTATTGTCTGCAGCTCTCTTAAGAATCTTGCATCTACATTTGTTTTGGTCACTGCTTAACACCATTGATGCTTATTATATATACTATATGGAGGCCCGATGCGATTGCAGTAATCACGGTAATGTCATGATGGGGGCAGGCATGCGGCGCTGTTGTTGCCTAATGGCATCCTGTGATAATCTAATGACTTTTGCATCAAGGGACTCATGTGCTTGACGCCTACGCTTATATGCATTGTTTTTGTCCCAGCGATGCTGTTGCTCTTCAATAGTCTCATTTGCCTATGTTGTCTTCGACCTTGTGCCTTTGCTGCTTTCCTTTAATTGTCATTGGCATACGTTTTAGGAGGAGCCATGTTGGCGTTGATATTTGCTTTTTAAAGGGGTTTTCCCACGAACAAAAGTTTGTTTTAAAAATTGTCTGTGTCTAACCGTGTACCGAATATACCACAGCTCCTGGGCAGGGGAGGAAGCAAAAAACAATACTGACATTACAGCAGGAGATCGCAGAGGATACATTTTGTGAGGTAAAATATTTTTTAAAAACAGTCAGTGAAATATTCCGCTGGTGGTACCACGCAAGAGGCTGTGTGAGTGTGTGAGTGTGAATGTGTGAGTGTGAATGTGTGAGTGTGAATGCATGAGTGTATGAGAGTGTGAGTGTGAGAGAGTGTGTGTTATTGTGTGTGAGTGTGTGTGAGTGGTGCGTATGGTGTATGCAGTGTGTGTGTGTGTGTGGTGCGACGGTGTTCCTCTGGTGGTACCGCGCAATAGGTTGGTACCAGAAGCAGTTTCCATATTGAGACACCCATCACTTGGGTGTCCCAATGTGGCGGTCGGTTCACTTCCTCTGCTTGGAATTCTGGGATATGGTGACATCTGGACAGAACAGGAAATGAAAACATTACAAGGCAATTGTATAAATAGATATCTATATTGTAACCCTTTGTCTTTTGGGTTGAAGATATGATTGTATTGAAGATATGATTGTATGATAACTATGCATAAATACTGGTGAATGTATATAAATATATTGAAATATATGAATTTATTATTGAGGTGCAGACCCCCTTTTTTACTTTGGCATTCTTTTATAGCCTTGCTTAAAGGGAATCTGTCAGCAGGATTTCACCTCCCAAATGATTCATATGCGTATTTAGCTCTTTAGAAAAAATACATTCAGCCATACCGTCACATGGCCAATCTATTCCTCCATTCCTGAGAAATCAATGTTTGAATTGATATGCAAATGAGCCTGTAGATCTAAAGCCTCTTTCACTCCAGCTCTATTTTCCACCCAGTGCTGCCTCCTCCTGCTTCCTGCTTGACTGACAGCCTCTATATTGTGTGACTTCAAGCAAAGGAGCCATCAGTAATGAAGAGTGTAAGTGCTCGAGACTCGAGTTTGCCTAGGGTGCAAAGGTATGCACCGAGTATCCCGGGTGCTCGATTGACATGTTCGAGTCCCCGTAGCCACAAGTTTTGCAGCTGTTAGAAAGCCACAAAACATGCTGGGATTGCCTGACAAACTTGGGCAATCCCCGCATGTTTGATGGGTGTCTAACAGCCATGAAACAAGCGGCTGCGGGGACTTGAACATGTCACTTGAAAATCCGCAATACTTGGTGCATACCCTAGCACCCTAGTCAAACTCGAGTAACGAGTACTTGTGCTCATCACTAGCAATCAGCCAAACAGAAACAGGCGTCACTGAGAGGAATAGAGCTGGCGAGGCAGAGGCTTCAGATCTGCAGCCTCGTTTGCATTTCAGAGCTACTGTACATGCTTTACATGTGAAAAGACGCAAATATAGACAAGCAAAATAAACATGAGCAATACAAGGACAGAAGGAGAGAGAACCCTGCCCACGAGGGCTCACAATCTACAGGGGATGGGTGAGGATGCACTAGAAGAGGGTAGAGCTGGTCGTGCAGCAGTACAGCAGACTAAGGATCACTGCAAATTGTAGGCTTGTCGGAAGAGGTGGGTCTTCAGGTTCTTTTTGAAGGTTTCCTTGGTAGGCGAGAGTCTGATATGTTGGGGTAGAGAGTTCCAGAGTATGGGAGAAGCACGGGAGAAGTCTTGGATGCGTTTGTGGGAAGAAGAGATAAGAGGTGAGTAGAGAAGGAGATCTTGAGAGGATCGGAGGTTGTGTGTGGGTAAGTACCGGGAGACCATGTCACAGATGTATGGAGGAGACAGGTTGTGGATGGCTTTGTATGTCATAGTAAGGGTTTTGAGCTGGAGAGTCTGGACAATAGGAAGCCAGTGAAGCGCTTGGCAGAGAGGAGAGGCTGGGGAATAGGTAGACCAATGGATTAGTCGGGCAGCAGAGTGTAGGATGAATTGGAGTGGTGCCAGGGTGCTGGATGGGAGGCCAGAGAGTAGGGGTACCGTCACACTCTGCAACTTTCCAACGATCACGACCAGCGATACGACCTGGCCGTGATCATTGGTAAGTCGTTGTGTAGGCGCTGTAGAGCTGTCACACAGACAGCTCTCCAGCGACCAACGATGCCGAAGTCCCCGGGTAACGAGGGTAAACATCGGGTTACTAAGTGCAGGGTCGCGCTTAGTAACCCGATGTTTACCCTGGTTACCATTGTAAATGTAAAAAAAAAAACACATACTCACATTCCGGTGCATGTCACATCCCCGGGCGTCCGCTTCCCTGCACTCCTCCTGCATCCTGTGTAAGCACGGCTGTAAAGCAGAGCGGTGACGTCACCGCTGTGCTCTGATGTACGGCCGGTGCTGACACAGGATGCAGGAGGAGTGCAGGGAAGCGGACGCCCGGGGACGTGACAGACACCGGAATGTA
Organism: Ranitomeya variabilis; assembly: GCF_051348905.1. Classification (NCBI taxonomy): domain Eukaryota; kingdom Metazoa; phylum Chordata; class Amphibia; order Anura; family Dendrobatidae; genus Ranitomeya; species Ranitomeya variabilis. Next base: position 423,792,099 of record NC_135236.1, on the reverse strand, counting down.
AGTATGTACTGTTTTTTTTTTTTTACATTTACAATGGTAACCAGGGTAAACATCGGGTTACTAAGCGCGGCCCTGCGCTTAGTAACCCGATATTTACCCTGGTTACCAGTGAAGACATCGCTGCATCGGCGTCACACACACCGATGCAGCGATGTCAGCGGGTGATCCAGCGACGAAATAAAGTTTCAAACGATCTGCTACGACATGCGATTCTCAGCGGGGTCCCTGATCGCAGTAGCATGTCAGACACAGCGAGATCGTAACGATATCGCTGGAACGTCACGGATCGTGCCGTCGTAGCGACCAAAGTGCCACTGTGAGACCTTAAGAGGTTGCAATAATCGAGGCGGGAGATGATAAGGGCGTGCACTAGCTTTTTTGTGGTTTCATGGTCAAGGAATGCACGGATCTGGGAAATATTTTTGAGATTGAGTTTGCAGGAGGCAAGGGCTTGGATATGAGGCTTGAAAGAGAGGGCAGAGTCGAGAGAGAGAGCATGTGGGACTGGGGAAAGTGAGCAGCCATTGACACTGATGGATAGGTCTGGTGGAGGGGTAGAGAGAGAAGGGGGAAAGATGATGAATTCTGTTTTGTCCATGTTCAGTTTTAGAATGCGAGCAGAAAAGAAAGCTGAAATAGCAGACAGACATTGTGGGATTTTGGTGAGTAAGGAGGTGAGGTCGGGTCCAGATAGGTAGATTTGCGTGTCATCGGCGTAGAGATGATACTGCAAACCGTGGGATTCTATGATTCTAGATCCCACTGATATGAAGTAATTTGGCTGATGTTTCACTTCTATTGTATGGCCAGCAATTAATTTCAATAGTTCATCAAGAAGGGCTGTGACATGAAAATAAATAAATCTCGTTGAGCACAAGGGGGGTTTATTTTCAGCTTTACCCTCCTCCATGACTATTTGTATTCTCGTTCTGCATACTGACAGCTTTATAGCAGGACATGGAAGACTAACTGTAAATGGAGATCTCTGGCTGGAGAAAAAAATAATTTGTGCTCAGTCAGTGAGGAGATATACAGTCATGGCAATGTAAAAAAGTAAAAAAAAAGTTAATAAAAAATTATAAAAATATTTTTAAAAAATCACGAAATAGTAAAAAAAAGAACAAATATTATTCCAATAAATACAATTATTTAGGTAAAAACAAAAATAAAAAAAGTACACATATTTGGTAACACCACGTTCCGAACGACCAGATCTATAAAACTGTCCCACTAGTTAACCCCTGCAGTGAACACCGTTAAAAAAAATAAAATAAAAAACTAGGCAAAAAACTATGCTTTATGATCGTACCGTTGAGCAAAAGCTGGAACAAAACGCAATCAAAAAGATGAATGTAATTAAGAATGGCATAGCTGAAAACGTCATCTTGTCCCGCAAAAAATGCCATCATACAGCGCCGTCAGCGGAAAAATAAAAAAGTTATAGCTCTCAGAATAAAATGGTGCAAAAATAATTATTTTTTCTGTTAAATAGTTTTTATTGTGAAAAAGCTCCAAAACATAAAAAAACTATATAAATGAGGTATTGCTGTAATCGTACTTGACCAAAAGAAAAATAAAGATGCCTTATTAATTTTACCACATGCAGAACGGCTTATAAAAAAAAAAACATTTCCTGAATTGCTGGTTTTTGTTCATTCTACCTCCCAAAAATCGGAATAGAAAGCGATCAAAAAATGTCATGTGCCCGAAAATGGTACCAATAAAAACTTCAACTCGTCCCGCAAAAGACAAGCCCTCATATGACTCTTCAGCCAAAATCTGGAAAAATTATAGCTACCAACATATGGCGATGCAAAAACTTGTTTTTTCAGTAAAACGCATCTTTTAGTGTGTGACAGCAGCCAAATATAGAAACCTGATATAAACCTGGTATCGCTGTAATTGCACCAACCCGTAGAATAAAGTCATCTAATCACTTATACCGCATGAGGAACAGTGTAAAAAAATTAAATAAAACCAATTCTTCACCTGCTGTTGATTTTTTCATTCTTCCTCCCAAAGAAAGATCGCAGTAAGGCTCGGCGCATATTTATCCTGCACTCTGTGCTGAGAACTTACACCGCAGTTTGTGTCTAAATCTCTGAAATACATGATTCAGATGGAACCTAAGGCGGAAAATTCCCTATAATGAGGCAGATGGAGGCACTGTGGACTCCATCTGACCTGTGATCTGGCAGTGTCTGTTCATAACAGTGCGGTCCGTGACAGTTTTGTGCACTTCTGAAAAGAAGGACACCGCTGAACAGAGACGGAATCCAGAGTAACTCTGCTGCCGCATTATAGTGGATGGATCTCTTGGGGGTTTCATCTGAATCACATCACTCAGAGATTTAGATGTAAACCCTGATGTAAGTGCTCAGCATAGAGCGCCGGATAAATGTGATCCAAAACGTTATGTAAAATGTTCTCAACAAAAGCTTCAACTCAATCCACAAAAAAGCAAGTCCCCACTGAGTTCCGTCATTTTATTAATGGAAATATAGGGGGCTTTCATGTTAATAGTAGCACAAAGGCTTTGGAAAAGCACTATAGCTTCTCGCCCCCCAAAAGAAACTCAGCAAATCCTCACCTCCCTTCTGAGCCCCACAGTGTTCCTAAACCACATTTGTCATCCACATATTTGGCATTTCTTTAGCAGCTCACCTAATTTACAGATGCCTGTCTCCAGAAGCATGGGCACCACAGCATACTGGGCACTACAAAGTACGGACATTACAATGGCTGTTTGCAATTTTCACACCCATGGAGTCAAAATCGTCACTACACCTGTAGATAAATTCCCAAAGGGGTATAATTTCCAAAATGGGGTCACTTAAAGTGGAATTCTTCTCATCTAGAACTTAGAGGCTCTGTGTATGGAGTCTGCAAACTATTCTAGGAAAATCTGAGCTAGCAGTGAAGGGATTATATCTCTGAACCTCCAATGTTCACAATTGGGCAAAATGAACCTTGAGTCAGGAAAAGTGAAACTTATTTATCAATCTTTACTACCATATTTCTGTTTAAGGCCTATTTACCAGTCTATGTTGAGTTTTAAATGACCGGTTTGTTTAGATATGTTTTCTTCACCATGCATCCATGAACATTTTTACTAGGAAAAATCAAGATATTATCTTGGTCTGTACTTTCTCAGCACATTACAGTAGAATTGAGTTGAATCCAGTCAAATCTCCTAGCGAGAAATGTGTTGTATAGTTACATCTTTCGAAGGTTAACTGTACCGATACCTGCTGGTTTTCAAGCTAATATCTGCCTGTAACACTTCTTAACTCTGATATTGCACTTTCAACCATATAAGCTAATGTGGAGATGTTCAGAATCTTGATATTTCATTTGAATTTATGTGTTTTCGCATGAGCAGTTTTACTTGCAAAATGTTGTTATTTGTATGTCTTCAAAGGGCATCAAATGAAAATAAACAGTAAACTTTCAACCTGTATGATCAAACAGATAATCGTCATAGTGAGTAGGTTTTTGAATGTCTAAAGAACAGGCAAATGTTTTCATGTTTAAAGGGAACCTGTCATGTAAAAAACACTATTATCCTACAGCTATGTGGTTAATCTGCAGGTTAATAGCGCTCTAAAACTGTGTGGCCGCCTCTGTGAAAGCCAGGCTGCCGGGAGAATATGAACTTTATTGTTCCCGGCAGTCTCTGATATTTAGTCATAGAGCTGTGGCCTGGGTGGCCTCAGTCACCGCTCAGTACATAATGAGCGGCAGCTGTAACCACACCCCAGCACTGACTGACAGCTGGCTCTACAATACATTCGAGCTAAGCTGGCTGTCAGTCAGTGCTGGGGTGTGGTTGCAGACGCCACTCACTATGTACTGAGCGGTGATTGAAGCCGTGCTAGCCAGCGCCTCTATGGCTGAAAGCCAAAGACTGCCGAGAAGAATAAAGTTAATTTCCTCCCGGTAGCTGAGATTACTGCGAGACATCTACACAGCTTTACAACACTATTAGCCTGTATATTTGCAGGTGAATTGCTTTTATTGACATGACAGGTTCTCTGTGAATGAACCCAGATATTCATATATAAAATACCTGTAACCCAACAATGGTTCTCCCTGACTTTTATGAGACCAGTAGGTGTCTGAGCCCAGCTGGCTGAACGATTCTGCCCTCTGAAAATAATGGATAGCTGACTGAATGGTGGGAAACCTGATAGCGACAGATCACTTTTGCCTTTAGGGCTTGCTCACATGAGCATAAACATTGGACTAATGCTATCCGATGTTTTTTTCGGATAGCACTCCAGTGTTATTCTATGGGACAATGCTGATCAGCGTTTTTTCTTACTGATTCAGTATGAGAAAAAATGACAGCATGCAGAGCAAATCAGATGCCACACACCCATTCAAGTCTGTAGATGCATGGAAATTATTGGACCGTGCTTGGATGACATCCAAATGCAGTCCGATTTCCACAACCTCACAGAATGGGAAAAAAGGTAGGAGAAATTTTGTTCTCCATCTTCTCCTCTTCTGTGCTTCAATTCTCTCATGCAAGAGAATCGGATCAGACTAAGCTGTCTCTGATCAGAGTTTGATCTGAGTGTTATTTATATAATCGATCCGATCTTCTCAACTGAGATAAACTACAGTTGTGTGTCACCGTAGCCTTACAAAAATTAAATTGAAACCATCAGAAATGCTAATAGAATGACACCTCTACACATTTCTGTAAAGATGATAGAACCAACTAACAGACAACAGTCAGTGGAACAGAGCCTTTCACCCACCTCTGACTGGGTCTATTATGTTCATGACTTCCATGATAGCTTACTTCTGTGATGTAATTCAGCTTAGTCATAAAACAAGGAGTATCTTGTCTTGATAGAAAACATTGAGGTTGAGACAGATGTTTCTTTAGTGTCACACCTGATAATTCTGCATTCTTCTGAAGATTATTGGTCAAGTTTTGTTAGTCTGGTACCATAATGGAATTTTATTAAATCTTATTTACTACAGACTAGTTCACTCGATTACACATCCGTCATGTGTGTATGCATGTATCCTTATATTAAAGGACTCCTATTGAGCCATTCTTTTTTACTTAAATGCGTGTATTTTCAGCTAAAAATAACTTTCATGTGTTTTAGACACTTTCTGCACCATCAAAAAAATGTCATCTTCCAGAAAGGAGGGTGGGCTTAATGCAACTTGTGAGGCAAATTTGCACAAAGTAAGTCAATCAAGAAGTGGAGTGTACTTAGATTAGAAATTTGCATTACGGTTATCAAATAGCATGAGACACTGGGATAAACTGGGGCAGTTTTGGAAAGTATAGACTTTGCTCTGTCGAAAAATTAGAGATTATTGATTGTTTAATTATGATTAATGTGTGCAGATAGAGCACGCAGGTGAAGACGATGTAAACTATCAATATGGTATGTCATAGTGAAAATGCTTTGGAAATTAGCTCCTTTGGCATCTTGATTTAAAAATGAACGGAGGTGAATTACACAGCTCTGTTCCTAACAGAATTCACAATGTGTGGGCCTATTTCACAGACCAACTTTCACAGTCCGTACATGGACCGCCATGTCCGTACCAGTCACCGGTCTCCTGACCCAAACTCAACAGCCTAATATGCTGTTGTGTTCGAGTCAGGATACCCATGGTCAATCTGAGCATTGCACTCTGTACATAGAGCATGAAGGTTTTATGTGTGATACCTGACTTAACCATTGTTTATTTTGCTTATTGACATGGAGAGATTGGCATTACAAATACTCAAAAATGGTTCCTATACACCTCCGATGCCTATTAGCCCCAGCTACTGTATCTTTCCTGACCTCTTCATGTTTCTGAACATTCAGCTTGGCCAAGCGTCTTATCTGGCATCAGATTATCTGCCTGCAGAACAAAATGATCAGGTTATCGTTATCTTCCCCACATCATCAGTTGAGAGATAGTTGAAAAGTCCCCATACACACTAGATGGCCGGCTGACCCCATAGAAACTTTTTCCTACAATGGGGCCTTTGGGTTTAGGTCTCAGTGGAAATCATTGTTTATATAGGGAATTAGGCAAGATCAGGCTGCATTTTGGTCTCAAATGTCTATTTCAGATTTTATTAAATGGATTTCTTTGATTGTGGAGGATTTCAAAATTCAATATTCTAAAAAGATTTCATTGTAGAAATGTATGTATATTCCACTTATCGCGTCCTCTTCTTTTTCACCTGTGGTCTGTTACCAAGGGGAAGACAGTAGATTCGTAGTGGGATATTTTTAAAATAACTTGATACCCAGGGCCTGAGAAAGAACAAAAACATGCATATTTATCAGAATTGTTGCACACACCATAACATACCGTAACTTTCTAATAGGAATGTAATAGAAATATAACAACCATGCACTGTTATAATAGTCCTGAACCATACAGAAGACAATTTAAAGTTTGCCGTGCGACACAAACATTTTGGTGATTTCATTTCTTGGATTTATGCTATGAATGAACTGTTTTAACAGAAGAATTATTCTGCAGTATATGAATCTAACTGCACTGATCCTCTATTGCAGTACTAGTTTAAGAAGATTCTAAGAAAAATTACGTTTTTGCACACTTTTCATTACAGATATTATTATTCAGGCTTTGTTCAATGTAAAAAAACAAAACATTTTGCTATATCTTGGAGTATTTTGAGTTAATAGATACTGAATTTCTGTTCAGTGTTCCCATCTTATTTCCAGAGTGGAGAGTAGTTACAAAAAAGCATCTCTCTGGAGGACCTGTCTTGTCCTGCATCACACAGACAGCTCATCGATTTGAGTAGACATCTCTGATAAAGGAATTTTAAGCATTTTCTGACAGGTTACCCCCACAGGTAACAGTTGATCACTGAAGTTCACCACAGTAAGACATTTAATTATCTTAATGTCAATGAGCACCTAATAAGTAAGGATATGGAGAAACCCTTTAATTATTTAATTATTTTCTTAATTAAGATTAAACACAATAGCCAATGGAAAATGGACCCACTTTATGATCAATTTTCAGAAATGTGTGTTATATATAAATTTGTGCAACCTACTAATATACTCTTTCCTGAAGTTCTATGCCAGTTTTATATTGATTAAGCAACCCACAGGTGTGCGACCAGCATTTTGTGCCGTCAAGTAGAGCAGTCTTGTTCATAAGATGGCTGCTAATGAAAGGACATCCTTCTCCACTGAAATGTACACATTGGAAATTGTGTATGGTCAATGTTACACATCTGTCCCAGATCCGTGCTTTGCTTCCCTCCCCCTAATCCGCTAGACTTTCTTGTGCTCCATGTCGAGCTTTGCAAGTAGTCCGGCGTGTTCCCATGTGTTGAACTTCCAAGGCCTATAAAATGCCTCAGAACACACACACCTGTGTCTTGGAATTAAGACTTTTAGGTATGACTTTTATTTTGACTGTGCACAGTTCCTGTCAGTGGTCTGCAGGACGTCACTTGTCTGTCTGCGGCTTCCAAGACATCTCCATTCCACTCGGGGCTTCCAGGACTTTAAGACATTTCCTTTGCCTTTGCTATGTGTCCATCTGTGGCCTCCAGGACTTCTCCTATCTACTTGTGGCTTACAGGGTTTTATTAGGACTTTTAGATTGCCTTCTACGTGCCCACCTGTGGCTTCCAGGACTTTATTAAGACTTTAGTGTTGCTAGACTCTGGCTTTCTCTGTACAACATGACCTGCTCAACTTCTGTCTGCAGTTTCCTGGATGCATCCCACCAGTTTGCGGTCTACTGGACGTCTCCAGCCTGCCAGCGATTTCCAGCATCCTGCCTGCTTGCCTTCATTTTCCAGCATTTGACCTATCTACCTATGATTTCCAGTCCCTCAGCTGCCCATCTTCCGCGTACTCCACCTAGCTACTACACCGACGCCCATGTGCTCATCTGAATCTTGTGCTTATAGGATCCACCTCACCTAGTGAGTCTAACAGTCACATGTACCTCCATCAATCAATATTATGGAGGGGACCTCCATGCGAATGATAATCAAAATTAGATAGATAAGCAACTGCATCATAAATCTAGAAGCTTCTAAACTTTGTATGCCAAATATATGCTAGAAAAGAAAAAGACGCGCACTCTTGCTACGGTGGTGCTGACTGAACGTGGAGTTATTCCACAAAATGTAATCCCAAGGATAAACAGTCGCACTCAAATCCTTTAAGTTGCAAACAATTTAGAATTTTATTTTCAAAACACCAAAATTAAATGATGAACCGCAGTCGAGACAATAAGGTATTCCAATGGTATAAGGTAACGTTTCGACCCACTGGGTCTTTATCAAACCTTACTCATAGTAGAAAGGCAAGGAGAGGTAATATTTCATGAGAGGTGCTGGAGTCTCATTAATGGCTACTTGTATGCTGCATCTGGAGACTGCGGTGGTGTGTGGAATTCTGAGTGCGACTGTTTAACCTTGGGATGCCGAATATATACAACATTTGCATTATTTATATAGTTACAAATACATTTATGATTTTTAGTTATGGATTTGTTCAACTGTTTTACTCTGCATTTTGTCAGTATTTTTTCAGCAACCTTACTTGCTTAAACATTGGTTGAGAGTTATAAAATGCAAATTTCTCCATCGTTCCCTGTTTACTTCTTGCTGAAGGTATTCTAGTTCCAAATCCTTTCTCTCCTTCTGCTTCCTTTGTTCTTCAACGATAGCAAGCTTTATAGAAAAGAGACATATCATTAAGGTCTGGAACAAGGATCTGAACATTTATTTATCCACTCCGATACTAATCCTGTGATGAACCACTGTCTATCTACATTGTAAGGCTAAGTTCAATCATCCGTTAGATTGGATCCAGCAGCAATCCGTTGACAAGAAAGTTGTGTTGACACAACTTTTTGGTCCGTCTGAAAAATCTGATTTCAACTGTTTTATTTTTTTTTACATTGGAGTCTATGGAATACGGATCCATTAAATAGCCATCTGTTTTTCCTCATTTCAAAACAATTTTAGATTACTGGACATGTGAATTTAGACTAAGTAGATGTTACAAAATCTACAATGTGTTACTCTAGCTCTGCGTCTTACTTTTAGGGCTCATACTCATTTGTGAGAAAACGGACGAGTGCAATCCGATAAAAAATCGGATTGCACTCTGACCAATGTTATTCAATGAGTTACATCTCATCTGCAATTTTTTTCTCAGCTGAAATCGGACTGAGAATAAAATCGCAGCATGCTGCGATTTGCTGTGTATGGGCTCATTTCCACTTTTTACACATACCTTACCATTCTGTTTCATAGAACACTGTAAATGGTCCTGTAAATGATTGTAGAAAAATAGTAGCAGAGAAAAAAAACGCATTGCATACGCATGTCATACGGATGCTGTGTGAGAAAAATCGCATTGTACTCGCATGGCACTCGGCCATTTTTTTCGGTCCAGATTACGGACCTTTTTTTTTCTCACAAATGGGTATGAGCCCTTAGACATTTATACAGTATATCTGTTTGAAATGAGGCCCAAAGCCATTATGAGGTCCAAAGCTAAGGAAATCCTAATGGAATGTCCCCTTTAGATTTCTTTCAGGTACAGGATTTTCATGAAACGTCATTTATATCAATATCTACATCTTATCTGGTTACACAGCTTCAACATTTAGGCCTATTACAGATAAACATTTGGCATGCGTATGTAACACTAGTAGCACTTCATCATATTTCATCAATATTCTCTTAGTATTCGATAGAAAATAATAGCAATGAATGCAAACATAGTTGCAAAAACTGATCAAATGTTGATAGAATATTGATTAAATACTGTTGTTCCCTGGTCCATTGTACTAATTATTGCATTCTTATTTTAAGCATTCTCTTTAGACTTCTGCAAGTGCATTCTAGATTTAAAAAAAATTTCATGAGAACAGCCTTATTAGTTTAATTTTGCACTGTATTTCAATCCGCAAGAAACAAATGGAATATAAATTGCAAATATGCCTGTCTGAAAGAGGCTGTCCATTTTTCATTGATTCATTGATGGGAATCTGTCAGCAGGTTTTTGCCATCTCATCTGAGAGCAGCCTGATGTAGGCAAAGAGACTCTGATTCCAACGATGTATCACTTAGATTACTGGATGCAGCAGCTCTCACACAATGAGTTTTTAGATTTAGCATGAAGCAGAGCCGAGAAAAGGAAAAGCTATCCCCACCCACACCAGGTTCTGCATATACAATGTCTATAGCCAGTAAGGTACTTATCACCGTAGGGGGCAGAGTCGGACTGGGGGGAACCACATTTTTATTTTTTGGGTGAAAAAATTGGCTATATTGTCATCCATAGAGTATAGCTACTTTGTGAAACATTTATGTGTTATATAACACTCCAAAAAAGCCTTGAAACATTTTCTGTATTCAATTACTCATCCATATACTATTACATGGTCTGTGGTGCATTTCAATGTTACATAACAATTCAAAAAAGCGTTGAAATATTTTTCTGTATTCAATTACTTATCCATATACTATTACTTGGTCTGTGGTACATTTTGGTGTTTCATAACATTCCAAAAAAGCTTTGAATAATTTATCTGTATTCAAAAATATTTAGAATTGAGAGTCCTCACTGGTTGATACCTTTCAATGGCTAACTGAAAAGATGGTGACAAATTGCAAGCTTTTGAGACTACTTAGGTTCCTTCATCAAGCATAGACTAATACAAATTCTGAAGAATCACATATTTATGCACAATACAGCCCAGAAATAATGCCATAGATAAGACAGGTGACGTGAAGCAGCACTACCATTATGTGAGAGCGCTAAACAGTTGTGTCCATAAATATTGGAACAGTTCATAGAAAAGGAGTGTGAATGTTTTATTGTCCTCGGATTGGGGTGTGGTTCTGTTATGAGGCCCCCACATGGTCTGAGGAGCAAATTCCTTAATTGATGTAAAAATGCAAATTGCCTCTTCTGAGAAAAAGAGGACTTAACTCTATAGCGCCACCTGTTGGAAGTAGCGATCCTACAAGTCACAATCAACCCTCTAACGAGTGGTGCAATATGACTTAGGATAAAAGCCAAATCAGTATCTCAATTCGCAGACACGGTGTTTCGGGCTGTTGGCCCTCGTCAGTGCGAAGCATGAGAACTGATTTGGCTAGGTGAGAGGCTCTGGACTGGGGTCTAAGGGGTATCGTTTCTCCTTATGGAGAGTGACATACCATCTCTGGCTTGTCAAGGTAAGGAGGCTTATTTGCCGTACAATGCTCCTCTGGGAAATTAAATATGCAAATTGCCTCTTCTGAGAAAAAGAGTTAAGTCCTCTTTTTCTCAGAAGAGGCAATTTGCATATTTAATTTCCCAGAGGAGCATTGTATGGCAAATAAGCCTCCTTACCTTGACAAGCCAGAGATGGTATGTCACTCTCCATAAGGAGAAACGATACCCCTTAGACTTGATGTAAAAAGACATAAATCCATGTGACACATTCACTCCTGCCCTGAGTGTGTCAAAGGTCATCATCAGTTTATATTCCCAGACCCTTCTGTCTCTCAGATTTGAAATTACCCTTTAATACAAGTAATCTCATGTCCATGGTGCTGTGATCAGGGAGGCAGAAATTTTTAGCCACAGGTAGATCCATTCTTTTTTCTCTTTTTGTGTGGTGATGAGAGTTCATCCTTGTTCTCAGTTTTTACCCTGTCTCCCCTACATACAGACCCCCAGTTGGACATTTAGTACATATAATTAGGTACACCACATTAGATATGATGCAGCTGAAAGTACCTGGGATCTTGTAGTCCTGATGTGATTTGGGGATCTTTATTTTGTCTGCGGTCATTATAAATTGACAGGTTTTACATTTTTTCTGGTTGCAAGGAAAGGTTCCTGCAGCTGTTTGAGAGAAAAGGGAGCTTCTCACAATGAAACTTCTTAGATTTGGGGGCTGCCTAAAACACAGTAGTGGGGGGACCTGGAAAAATTGGATTGTAATCGGGCATCTTTTTGTAGTAAAAGTTGTCATTTCCTCCAGATTTGGATTGTAGGTGTTATGATCTGGTGGCCTAAGAGCAGCATGAGACGTACTCTGGAGAAGGTGGTACCTGTACTGACCGCAGACCCTGAACTTAACACCGCAACTAGAAGTAGCTGTGGAATGTACCTATCACTCCCTAGACATCTCGACACAGCCGGAGGACTAATTACCCCTAGAGATAGAAAAGGGAAAACTATCTTGCCTCAGAGAAAATCCCCAAAGGATAGACAGCCCCCCACAAATATTGACTGTGAGAGGAGAGGGAAAAAACATACACAGACTGAAATCAGGATTTAGCAAAGGAGGCCACTTCTAGATAAATAGAAAGGATAGGACAGAGTACTATGCGGTCAGTATTAAAACACTAGAAAATATCCACCACAGAAAATACAAAATCTCCACATCTAACTAAAGATATGGAGGGTATATCTGCATCTCCAGAGATATCAGCTTGGCTAAACAAATCCTTATACAGACCAAGCTGGACAAGACAAAACCATGGAAAAGAACTGAACAATAAGGCCACAGCATGTGGACAGCAAAAATCAAGGCCAGAACTTATCTTTGTTGAAATGAACAGCAAAGCAGGAGAGACCAGGCAGGGATGTGAATCCTCCAGGAACAATGGACAACTGGCACTGACTAAAGGGTCAAGCAAGACTAAATAGCCCAGTCAGAATTGCAAAAAGTGAACACACCTGATAAATGCTGTGATTTAGAGACAGCAGCGCTACCACTTACAACCACCGGAGGGAGCCCAAGAGCTGAATTCACAACATGTAGGTGACTACTAGAGGCACCCGGTTATTTTCTTCTTTAGCTTTTTGATGTAGCAGGTGATTCCTTGATATTCTAGTTGCTCTGATTCTAAAAGGTCTTTCTGAGGTGACCATAGGGTGTTCATCCCTATCCATGTGTTTGGAACATATACGATTGTATCTGATGGCTTGGCTGTAGACAGTAGAGTTTTTTATGTGCTTTGGATGGAAACTGTCCCATTTAAGGTATGTTGGGCGGTCGATTGGCTTCTGATACAGGGATGTTTCTATTTCATTGTTCTGCAGCTTAATGATGGTGTCCAAAAAGTTAATTTCAGTTCTGGAGTAGTTGAGTGTTAAGTTGATGGTGGGATGAAATTGATTAAACTGTTTGTGGAACGTCTTTAGCTGTGTCTCAGACTCCATCCAGATGATTACAATATCATCAAAGTAGCTGTAGTAGGCCAGAGGCCTGATGGGACATGAGGACAAAAAGTCGCTTTCAAGCTTGGCCATAAAAACATCTGCACGCTGTGGGGCCATTTTACTTCCCATTGCTGTACCAGTCTCCTGTAGATATATCTTTTTGTCAAATTCAAAGTAATTGCGGGTGAGGATGGATTTTATAAGTTTCTCCACAGAATCAGCATCAGTCCCTGTTTTTTCCATTAAGAATTTGAAGGCATTTAAAGGGAACCTGTCACCCCGTTTTTTCAAGATGAGATAAAAATAGGGTTAAATTGGGGCAGAGCTGTGCTTTACATTAGTGTATTTTTTGTGCCTTTATTCCCCACCTATGCTGCCGAAATACCTTTGTAAAGTCGCCGTTTTGGGCTGTCACTCACGCTGGTCTGGTCATATGGGCGTGGTGACATCGCTGTTTCTCCCCCAGATCTTGCTCATCTTTCCGTTGGTGGCATAGTGGTGTGCGCATGCCCAACAGGCGAATCCACTGCGCAGCTGAGGGAAAAGAGCGCGATCTGCGCTATTCAGCGGTTAATCGGTGGGCGCAGCAATCTTCCTGAGGCCGCACGTGCGCAGATGGTAGTGCTCGGCTTGTATCTGCAATCTGTGTAGTTTCTTTTCGTTGTTATGAATCAGAAAGGTCCATAGTTTGTTGCAGTATTGTTGTAATTTTTGCTCTGTGTTTTCCGTAAGTGTTTAACTCAGAGTTTCAAATTGCTCTTGAACTTTACTCTTTATCTGTATTCAATTACTCATCCATATACTATTACATGCTCTGTGGTAAATTTCGGTGTTACATAACAGACCAAAAAAGTGTTGAAATATTTTTCTGTATTCAATTACTCAGTCATATACTATTATGTGATCTGTGGTACATTTCAGTTGTATATTACATTCTCAAAAAAGCGTTAAAAAATTTGTCTGGATTAAGTTAGTCATCAATACAGTATTAAGTGCTTTTTGTGACATTTTGGTGATATTTAAGTCACCAAAAAGCATTGAAAATTTGTCTGGATTCAATTAGTCATCCACACATTATTAGGTACTTTTTGTGACATTTTGGTGGTATTTAAGTCTGAAAAAAGTGTTGAAAAAATTGTCTGGATTCACTTAGTCATCCATACAGTATTAGATGCATTTTGTTACATTTTTGTAGCACATTACACTCCAAAAAAAATTGAAAAATATTTCAGGATTCAATTAATCATCCATAGTCTATTAGGTGCATTCTGTGACATTTTGGTGGTTTATAAGGCTTTAAAACAGCTTTAAAAAAATTGTATAGATTCAGTTAGTCATTAGTGACGGGCAGGCACTAAAATGCTCGGGTGTTCATTGCTTGGGTCGAGCAACGAGTTCAATGTAAGTCTGTGGGAAACTCAAGCATTTTTCTCCTCCACCCCCCGGCGGTCTGCGGAGGGTCTAGAAATTGTGGACATCGATGGGAACAGTGCTCAAATGACATGGGAACAGCATGGAGAAGACCCCTGGAAGCATTTCTAACTCCCAGGTCACTGCTGTGAACAATGTTGTCCGAGTCTTACACCACTTTTACAGACTTACAAAAACAACATACAAAAATGAAACCAAAATGGATTTTCCTCGGAAATATGTTAAGGAACATCCTTTCCAGGGTAATGACTTCTGTATAAGGCAAAATAAGTAACCAAAAACAAAAATGCTCCTCCACATCTTGGGCTATATTCACACACACAGTGTTTTTAATGTGTTTTTGAACTTTAGCATTGCTTTCAACCAAGACAAATGCATTCACTGGGAAATGTCATTTTAACATTTTACAACCTTATTTACCCATGGGCTGTGTGACACATTGTCAAACTCATCCTGTTTCATTTATAAAGGAGTGACTCTCAGTCACAAAGCCTATTTTTATAGAGCCATCAGGTGGCCTTTACTATTCTTAAAGGGGCAGCAGTTGGCCCTCACTATTCTTAGAGATCCATCAGCCGGCTATGCTTTGTTGTTCCCATTATTAAACAATGGGTCTCCTATACTGTTATTGCGTGTGCAGTGAATGCAAGGCCTGTCCAAAATTTAGATGCACCCCAATACCCCTTTTCCAAGACGTACAGGAGGGACTCATGAAAAAATGTTCTGATTATTAGGAAGTGGGTCTCCCATAGTGTTTGCCTATGCAGTGAGTGGCAGGTTTGCACCAAATTTGGACGCACCCCAATACCCCTTTGAAGAGACGTACAGGAGGGCCTCCTGAAAACAATGTTCCCATTATTAGGAAGTGGGTCTCCTATACTGTTTGCCTATGCAGTGGATGCAAGGCCTGACCAATATTTAGACGCACCCCAATACCCCTTTGACGAGACATACAGGAGGGCCTCATGAATAAATGTTCCCATTATTAGGAAGTGGGTCTTCCATAGTGTTTGCCTATGCAGTGAGAGGCAGGGCTGCCCAAAATTTGCATGCACTCCTATACCCCTTTGAAGAGACGTACAGGAGAACCTCCTGAAAACAATGTTCTGTAGTGTGGTCAAGGGTCGCATAGTCAGTGGGAGGTAGGTGTCACAGAGATGGCTTGTCTCTGTGATGTAGCCCGTAGTGTTCTCTAATGCATGAAAGGCCTAGGAGGTTCATTTGTTGCACCTGGGACTGGGCTGCAGGTAGCTATGAGAGATGGGTGGGTCTGGCTACCGACATACCTCACCTCTGGGCAGGCGCGGACTGGGCCGGGTTGCAAAGGGGCATGTGCCCCCCGGGCCGGTCACCAAGCAGCTGATTCGGGCTGCTGGTGGCCGGCGCTGTGTTCTCTGTGTCTTGACAGCGGCCTCACAGTGGAGCAGACACGCCCCCTGCCCCCTGTGTGCGGCCGGCCGGCTGCTGAGGAAGAGGGAACACTGCTGCATGTAACTGCTGGAGATCTGCACGTGGCCGGCTCACACATCAGTGAGTACCTTCAGCTCTGTGTGCGGTGAGGGGATGGACGCTGCTGCTCACCTCCCGATTAGTCCAGGGCCGGTCCCTATAGTATCAGTGGCCGCTCTGCTGATGCTCACAGATTTATTGCAGGAGACTGAACTTTCACCCTGTCAGTGCCAGGTCATCGGCTCCAGAGTTACCAGACTGCAGGAAAGTTCAGTCTCCTGCAATAAATCTCCCTATACTGAGAGTGAGCAGAGACTGTCTGCAGAATCCAGCACTGGAGTGATCACGCCTGAACCTGGTGACTGGACATCACATGCTATATACATGGCCCTGTATATATACAGTGCATGTATGTCCTGGGCCAGGTGCAGGATTGATCCATCCAGTGTATATAACATTGTGTACCTGTGCCTATAGTATACCCCTATCGGGCGTAACTACAGAGGTTGCAGCGGGGCCCAGAGTGCTAAGGGGCCCCTAAGCACGCTGAGCTACAAAATGGGCCGCCGGCCCTCTAAATCCTCTGCACAGGCCCTGGTGCGTGCTCTCTTGGTGAACGCGCTGTCCAAGGCCGTGGCGGCCCACATGAGCACGGCCCTCGTTCTTGCTTGCGTACATGGCTGCCGCCTTTGTCAGTGAGGGAAAACAGGAGAGCGCACGCACCAGGGCCTGTGCAAAGGTTTGAAAAGGCCGCCACCGCGCGCAGAGATGCCTGAGCCTTACTGTGTCTGACCCTGGCCAGAACCAGTGTCAGAGAACAGTGCTCTCCTCACCAATCCCCGGCCTGCATCTGCTCCACATCCTCCGCACCTCCGATGCTGGCTGGACAGTGGACCCTCCTCATCCTCCCCTATCTCAGATGAGACCCAAGATGAAAATTTTTTTATGTATAAGCAGCATTTGCAGTTTGACCTGTCTAATGTATATTGACTGTTGTATATGCAATATATAAGTGATACTGCGATTATATACCGCAGTAGCAGTATCACCCATATAATGTATGTACAGCAGTCTATATACATTATATAGGTGAAACTGCGGTACATACATTATATAGGTGATACCACTGTGTGTAATATACTGCGACCGCTGTGTATAGCCCATATAGGTCAGCCGCAGTGTATATGTGTGTGTGTGTATGTGTGTGTGTATATATATATATATATATATATATATATATATATATATATATATATATATATATATATATATATATATATATATATATATATACACACACACACATACACACACAGAGCGCCTGGCCTATATGGGCTATACATAGCGGTCGCAGTATATTACACACAGTGGTATCACCTATATAATGTACGTACCGCAGTCGCAGTTTCACCTATATAATGTGTGAGTGAGTGTGTGTGTCTATGTATGTATGTGTATATATATATGTGTGTGTGTGTCTATGTGTGTGTGTGTGCATGTATGTGTGTATGTATGTGTATATATATGTGTGTGTATGTGTATATATATATATATATATATATATATATATAATACATATATATGTGTGTGTGTGTCTATGTATGTATGTGTTTGTGTGTATATACATATATATATGTGTGTGTCTGTCTATGTGTGTATGTGTGTGTGTGTGTGTGTGTGTGTAATTATGCGTGTCTATGTTGTATATATATGTGTGTGTGTGTGTGTATATATATATATATATATATATATATATATATATATATATATATATATATATATATATATATATATATATTATACACACCACTTATTTTTCGGATTATAAGAGGCTCCGGATTATAAGACGCACCCCAAATAATAAGAAAAAAATATTTTTTAATAAAATGGTGGTGCTTCTTATAATCCATGTGTCTTATTGCTTACTGGGAGTAGTGGGTGCAGTGAAGGGGGGTCTCAGGGTCGTTGCTGGAGGAGGCAGGAGTGGGGTGATGCTGCAGGCCAGGATGAGGGGGGCTCTGATGAGCGACGTGATGGTGTGGGGGGGTCTTGTGCTGGTGCATGTCCGATGCTGTTGCCGGGTGTCTCTGGGTGCCTGGCGGTTGCTGGCCGGTGCTGCGGGTGTCTCCGGGGCCCAGCAGTGCTGCGTGGGTGTCCGGCGCTGCCATTTTGCGACAGGCCAGAGCCCCGGAAATTCCACGGTTCCCTGTGTGTGTGCAGTGGACTCCGAGAATATGGCCAAGAATATGGGCTAATAAAGAGTCCATTGCTTAAAGGGACTGTCTCCCACTAGGACAACCTCGTCTTAAACTGAATGTTCGGCCCCGATACATTAATAAAGCCTATACTCACCTGCCGTGCCGCGCCGTTCCCACAGTGGCTGTTATGTGGTGTTATGCCACATGTTGCCCGGAACCAATCAGTGCTGGTGTCACTGTCCCCGCCTTCAGACAAACTGAACATGAAGAGGAAGTGCAGGATGAGCTGCTTGATCCCGGACGTCCTCTTCATGTTCAGTTTGTGCAAAGATTGAGACAGTGACACCAGCACTGATTGGTTCCGGGCATCACATGTCATAACACCACATCACAGCCACTGTGGGAACGGCGCAGCACAGGAGGTGAGTATAGGCTTTATTAATTTATCGGGGCCGAACATTTAGGGGTTGTCCTAGTAGTGGACAAGCCCTTAAATATTTGGTGCTGCTCAGTTATATATATATATATATATATATATTGCTTGCGTGGTGTAAATCTAAGTATCTGTGTATATACACTGCACAGTACCACTCCTCCTGTATATACACTGCACAGTACCCTCCACCTGTCCTGTATATATACACTGCACAGTACCACTCCTCCTGTCCTGTATATATACACTGCACAGTACCACTCCTCCTGTATATACACTGCACAGTACCCTCCACCTGTCCTGTATATATACACTGCACAGTACCACTCCTCCTGTCCTGTATATACACACTGCACAGTACCCTCCACCTGTCCTGTATATATACACTGCACAGTACCACTCCTCCTGTCCTGTATATATACACTGCACAGTACCACTCCTCCTGTATATACACTGCACAGTACCCTCCACCTGTCCTGTATATATACACTGCACAGTACCATTCCTCCTGTCCTGTATATATACACTGCACAGTACCACTCCTCCTGTATATATACACTGCACAGTACCACTCCTCCTGTATATACACTGCACAGTACCCTCCACCTGTCCTGTATATATACACTGCACAGTACCACTCCTCCTGTATATACACTGCACAGTACCACTCCACCTGTCCTGTATATATACACTGCACAGTACCATTCCTCCTGTCCTGTATATATACACTGCACAGTACCACTCCTCGTGTATATATACACTGCACAGTACCACTCCTCCTGTATATACACTGCACAGTACCCTCCACCTGTCCTGTATATATACACTGCACAGTACCACTCCTCCTGTCCTGTATATATACACTGCACAGTACCACTCCTCCTGTATATATACACTGCACAGTACCACTCCTCCTGTATATATACACTGCACAGTACCACTCCTCCTGTATATACACTGCACAGTACCCTCCACCTGTCCTGTATATATACACTGCACAGTACCACTCCTCCTGTCCTGTATATATACACTGCACAGTACCATTTCTCCTGTCCTGTATATATACACTGCACAGTACCACTCCTCCTGTATATATACACTGCACAGTACCACTCCTCCTGTATATATACACTGCACAGTACCACTCCTCCTGTATATACACTGCACAGTACCCTCCACCTGTCCTGTATATATACACTGCACAGTACCACTCCTCCTGTCCTGTATATATACACTGCACAGTACCACTCCTCCTGTCCTGTATATATACACTGCACAGTACCACTCCTCCTGTATATATACACTGCACAGTACCACTCCTCCTGTATATATACACTGCACAGTACCACTCCTCCTGTATATATACACTGCACAGTACCACTCCTCCTGTATATATACACTGCACAGTACCACTCCTCCTGTATATATACACTGCACAGTACCCTCCACCTGTCCTGTATATATACACTGCACAGTACCATTCCTCCTGCCAATCCTGTTCCTGTCCTGTTCTCGGATAGGCGACATTGGTCTTTGGGAGAGTTAATATTGGTTTATTATTTTCAGGAATACTATGGGAAAATAAAATATATATATATTGGAAAACACATTTAAATGGATTATACCAAGTAATCCCCTTTCCCGAGAACTTTGTAGTTGCTGGGGTCCGACCGCTGGGACCCCCATGATCTCGAGAACCGGCGCTCTAAAGAAGCGATCAATCGTGGGCACTGTGGCGACATTCACACATAGCTCTTCAAATAACGCCTTTAAGAGGAGCGTTGAAGGGCACAACACAGTATAGGAAAATCCACTGATCGGGTGTGGGGGGAGTGTTAAGGTACCGTCACACTCAGCGACGCTGCAGCGATATAGACAACGAGCCGATCGCTGCAGCGTCGCTGTTTAGGTCGCTGTAGAGACGTCAAACACAGCAGCTCCAGAACGATGCAGGAGCGATCCTGTGACGTAACGGTGACTCACTTATCGTTCTCACAGGTCGTTAGCTCCATGTAAAACATTGCGGACATCGTTGCTTTTGATGTCAAACATGACGATACACGCCGACCTGACGACCAAATAAAGTTCTGGACTTCTAGCTCCGACCAGCGATATCACAGCAGGATCCAGATCGCAGCTGCGTGTCAAACACGACGAGATCGCTATCCAGGACGCTGCAACGTCACAGATCGCTAGCGATATCGTTGTAAAGTTGCTGAGTGTGAAGGTACCTTTATAGTCTGTGGGCTGGTGGGGTTTGTGTGGCATTGCTCCTTTTTTGTCCCAGTCCGGCCCTGGACAGCTCTGCAGGGAGGCTGCCATACTTTGTACTGGTTTTACTCCCTGCATATTGTGGGGCAGCTGAAGGGTTCAGGTAGCAGTGTCATCGCCCTGTGTTGTTCTGTAGCCCACATCCCCACACTGACTATATACAGTGGGCAACTAAGGGGTAGACAGCAGTTCCTTATGAATAGTAGGGTCAGTGGGTAAATGTGTCTACCTGTTTTACAATGGTATGGCCCAAATGTGAGCTGAGGTAAAACATTGCCAGAAGCCAAGAGGGACCAAGCTTTCTTCTCTCTAGCCTCTGACATGTCCATACACAGGCACTAATGCCCTCACACTTCTGCCAGTATGTACTGCCGTGTGTGTGGCAGTAGTTTTTCTAATAGTCTTATCACACCTGTCTGCCTTACTTCCTTGAGGAGGGACGGGAACCAAAGTTGACGTGTTCTAATATTGAAATTCCATTTCCCAGCTCTGGAAATTCACCACTTACGGTTGGAGGATTGGCAGTGATTGCATGGTTTAGAGGAGCACACTTCCATTTATAAGGGGTTGTCCCCGTCAGGCTGGGTTTACAGGAGGGATACCCTCCGCGAGGCTGGAGGTTGTGGTGCGTATACAGAATGTAAACTTCACTCTTGTGAACCCAGCCTACAACTAATTATGTAATGGTGCATGTATTACTAATGCAGATGACGTTTGCGTGTGTCGCCATTTCTAATTCATCTATATATTTTACTATATTATACTGCTCTGTAGTAAGCTCCGTTCTGCGCCCATATGTCTGTAGTAAGCTCCGTTCTGCTCCCATATGTCTGTAGTAAGCTCCGTTCTGCTCCCATATCTCTGCAGTAAGCTCTGTTCTGCTCCTATATCTCTATAGGAAGCTCTGTTCTGCTCCAATATCTCTGTAGTAAGCTCGGTTCTGCTCCCATATCTCTGTAGTAAGCTCGGTTCTGCTCCCATATCTCTGTAGTAAGCTCGGTTCTGCTCCCATATCTATGCAGCAAGCTCAGTTCTGTTCCCATATCTCTGTACCAGCCTGTTTTTAAAGCCTGTTATGTCTGCTGCTTTAATGCAATGGTCAGAGGTAAGCAGGGAAAAGGAGGGCCACCGCAACTCGAGGGCCACTGCCTTGTGATTGCCCCCCAGGCTGAAAAGTGCCAGCCAGCCCCTGCCTCTGGGTGTGATTACAACCTACATAATGGTGGCTGTTGTTTGGCACATGGTCTGTGTGTTGGGGGAGAGAGAAGGCCTCCTGTGTGTGAGGCTCCAGACTAAGCCTGAAGTACTGGACATTATCCCAGCCTGTGTGCCCACAGGCGTGGAGGAGCAGAACCCTGCTATGGACATTTATACTTTGTTTTGCCTGAGCTAAAGGCTATTTATATTCTGTTTGTGCTTCTGGGGTTTATGAAGAAATAAACTCACATGAACTTTTAAAGGAACGTGCCTCCTGTTTTCCTCCTGACGCACCTGAGCAAGTACAACCCCTAAAATTGGTGGAGAGTGCGGGCAGCGTTCCCAGCAGAGACATGAGACTGCTACAGGAAGGACTGCATGTCCTGGGTCAAGTTTGTTGCGAGCCAGCAAGCATCGCCACACAAAATGGAGGACTTGCTGAAACACCTGGTCCAATCACAGCAGCAGTATCAAGAAGCCAACAGGCTGTTGTTACAACAGATCCAGCAGAGCCAGCTGGAGCAGCGGTAGCAGATGCAGCTTCTGGCGACCGCCATCCAGGGCAGGATGAGCGCCCCAACCCCAGGTCTGGCTGATGACGCTCTTGTCCGGAAAGCGGTAAGACGGGCTTTGCAGAGAATGACTCCTGGGGATGTTGAGGCTGAAGAACCTGCAGTGGAGAATTTTAATGTTGAAGCTGAAGAACCTGCAGTGCAGAATTGCAATATTGAAGCTGAAGAACCTGCAGTGAATTGCAGTGTTGAAGCTGAAGAACCTGCAGTGGAGAATTGCAGTGTTGAAGCTGAAGAACCTGCAGAGGAGAATTGCAGTGTTGTGGCTGAAGAACCTGCAGTGGAGAATTTCAATGTTGAAGCTGAAGAACCTGCAGTGGAGAATTGCTGTGTTGAGGCTGACGAACCTGCAGTGGAGAATTGCAGTGTTGTGGCTGAAGAACCTGCAGTGGAGAATTGCAGTGTTGAGGCTGAAGAATCTACAATGGAGAATTGCAATGTTGAGGCTTTCCTGGCGGTGTTTGAAAGGGTGGCCAAGAGAGAGAAACTCCCGCCAGAGCAGTGGGCAGAGGTACTGGCACCATACTTGACGGGGGAACCCCAGAAAGCATACTATGATTTAGCTTTGCAGGATGCTAAAGAGTATGGCAAGCTAAAAATGGACATTCTTGCCTGCTTGGGTGTAACATTGACTCTCAGGGTACAGCGGATTCACCATTGGGTGTATCACCGGTACAAACCACCATGTTCCCAAATGTTTGACCTATTGCATCTGGTCCAAAAGTGGCTGCAGCCAGAGTTATCTATGCCTGCGCAGATGGTAGAATGGGTGGTTATGGACCGGTTTGTGCACTCCCTGCCAAGGCCCTTACAGACTTGGGTTGCCCACGGTGATCTCCGGAATGCCGATGTACTGGTCGTAACTGGTCGAGAGATACCAGGGGATGGAAGGTGTTATGACCCCAATGGCGAGGGTCTCAGAGGAACGTGGAAGTCTGCAGAATACAAAAATCCAGCTCATAGGGCAGTGGTAACTGGGTTGACCATATATCTACTCCTAACGCCAACACTAGAAGTAGCCGGGGATCATTCCTACGTTGATTCTAGATGACACGCGCCAGCCGGAGAATCTAGCTACCCCTAGTAGAGGAAAACAAAGACCTTTCTTGCCTCCAGAGAAGGGGACCCCAAAGCTGGATAGAAGCCCCCCACAAATAATGACGGTGAGGTAAGAGGAAATGACAAACACAGAAATGAACCAGGTTTAGCACAGAGAGGCCCGCTTACTAATAGCAGAATAAAGAAAGGTAACTTATATGGTCAACAAAAACCCTATCAAAATCCACACTGGAAATTCAAGAACCCCCGAACCGTCTAACGGTCCGGGGGGAGAACACCAGCCCCCCTAGAGCTTCCAGCAAAGGTCAGGATATAGATTAGGAACAAGCTGGACAAAAATACAAAACCAAAACAAATAGCAAAAAGCAAAAGGCAGACTTAGCTGATATAACTGGAACCAGGATCAGTAGACAAGAGCACAGCAGACTAGCTCTGATAACTACGATGCCAGGCATAGAACTGAAGGTCCAGGGAGCTTATATAGCAACACCCCTAACTAACGACCCAGGTGCGGATAAAAGGAATGACAGAAAAACCAGAGTCAAAAAACTAGTAACCACTAGAGGGAGCAAAAAGCAAATTCACAACAGTACCCCCCCCTTAGTGAGGGGTCACCGAACCCTCACCACGACCACCAGGGCGATCAGGATGAGCGGCATGAAAGGCACGAACTAAATCGGCCGCATGAACATCAGAGGCGACCACCCAGGAATTATCCTCCTGACCATAGCCCTTCCACTTGACCAGGTACTGAAGCCTCCGCCTGGAGAGGCGAGAATCCAAGATCTTCTCCACCACGTACTCCAACTCGCCCTCAACCAACACCGGAGCAGGAGGCTCAGCAGAAGGAACTACAGGCACAATGTACCGCCGCAACAAGGACCTATGAAATACATTGTGAATAGCAAACGACACAGGAAGATCCAGACGAAAAGATACAGGATTAAGGATTTCCAATATCTTGTAAGGCCCAATAAAACGAGGTTTAAATTTGGGAGAGGAGACCTTCATAGGAACAAAGCGGGAAGAAAGCCATACCAAATCCCCAACGCGTAGTCGGGGACCCACACCGCGGCGGCGGTTGGCAAAGCGCTGAGCCTTCTCCTGTGACAACTTCAAGTTGTCCACCACATGATTCCAGATCTGCTGCAACCTATCCACCACAGAATCCACCCCAGGACAGTCAGAAGGCTCCACATGACCCGAAGAAAAACGAGGATGGAAACCAGAGTTGCAGAAAAAAGGCGAAACCAAGGTGGCGGAACTAGCCCGATTATTAAGGGCAAACTCAGCCAACGGCAAGAATGTCACCCAATCGTCCTGATCAGCAGAGACAAAACACCTCAAATAAGCCTCCAAAGTCTGATTAGTTCGCTCCGTCTGTCCATTAGTCTGAGGATGGAAAGCAGACGAAAACGACAAATCAATGCCCATCCTACTACAAAAGGATCGCCAGAACCTGGAAACGAACTGGGATCCTCTGTCTGACACAATATTCTCAGGGATGCCGTGCAAACGAACCACGTTCTGAAAAAACACAGGAACCAGATCG
The DNA here is from genome assembly GCF_051348905.1 of Ranitomeya variabilis. Classification (NCBI taxonomy): domain Eukaryota; kingdom Metazoa; phylum Chordata; class Amphibia; order Anura; family Dendrobatidae; genus Ranitomeya; species Ranitomeya variabilis. The sequence goes on along the minus strand of NC_135236.1, from coordinate 423,766,729 downwards.
GAAGAGGAAGGCAGCTTAGGCAAAGGAACCAAATGGACCATCTTGGAAAAGCGATCACATATCACCCAGATAACGGACATGCCCTGAGATAACGGAAGATCAGAAATGAAATCCATGGAGATATGTGTCCAAGGTCTCTTCGGGACAGGCAAGGGCTTAGCTCGAGCACAAGTCCCACAGGACTGCACAAATGACCGCACATCCCTTGACAAGGAAGGCCACCAAAAGGACCTGGCCACCAGATCTCTGGTGCCAAAAATTCCCGGGTGACCTGCCAACACCGAGGAATGAACCTCGGAAATGACTCTGCTGGTCCACTTATCCGGGACAAACAGTCTGTCAGGTGGACAAGACTCAGGCCTATCAGCCTGAAATCTCTGCAACACACGTCGCAGATCCGGAGAAATAGCTGACAAGATAACTCCATCTTTAAGAATACCAACAGGATCAGCGACTCCAGGAGCATCAGGCACAAAGCTCCTAGAAAGAGCATCGGCCTTCACATTCTTTGAACCTGGTAAATACGAGACAACAAAATCAAAGCGGGAGAAAAACAATGACCAGCGGGCCTGTCTCGGATTAAGGCGTTTAGCAGACTCGAGATACATCAGATTTTTGTGATCAGTCAAGACCACCACACGATGCTTAGCACCCTCGAGCCAATGACGCCACTCCTCAAATGCCCATTTCATGGCCAACAACTCCCGATTGCCCACATCATAATTTCGCTCGGCAGGCGAAAACTTCCTAGAGAAAAAGGCACAAGGTTTCATAACAGAGCAACCAGAGCCTCTCTGCGACAAAACGGCCCCTGCCCCAATCTCCGAAGCATCCACCTCAACCTGAAAGGGAAGTGAGACGTCAGGCTGGCACAAAACAGGCGCCGAAGTAAACCGGCGTTTCAACTCCTGGAAAGCCTCCACGGCAGGAGGAGCCCAGTTAGCTACATCGGAGCCCTTCTTGGTCATATCCGTCAAAGGTTTCACAATGCTAGAAAAATTAGCGATAAAACGACGGTAGAAGTTAGCGAAGCCCAAGAACTTCTGAAGACTCTTAACTGACGAGGGCTGAGTCCAATCAAGAATAGCTCGGACCTTGACTGGGTCCATCTCCACAGCAGAAGGGGAAAAAATGAACCCCAAAAAGGGAACCTTCTGTACACCAAAGAGACACTTTGAGCCCTTGACAAACAAAGAATTTTCACGCAAAATTTTAAAGACCAACCTGACCTGCTCCACATGCGAATCCCAATTATCAGAAAAAACCAAAATATCATCCAGATAAACAATCAAAAATTTATCCAGATACTTCCGGAAAATGTCATGCATAAAGGACTGAAAAACTGAAGGCGCATTGGAGAGCCCAAAAGGCATCACCAAGTACTCAAAATGACCTTCGGGCGTATTGAATGCGGTTTTCCATTCATCACCTTGCTTAATGCGCACAAGGTTGTACGCACCACGAAGGTCTATCTTGGTGAACCACTTGGCACCCTTAATCCGGGCAAACAAGTCAGACAACAGCGGTAAAGGATACTGAAACTTGACAGTGATCTTATTCAAAAGCCGATAATCAATACAAGGTCTCAAAGATCCGTCCTTTTTTGCCACAAAAAAGAATCCCGCACCAAGAGGGGAAGAAGACGGACGAATATGTCCTTTCTCCAGAGACTCCTTGATATATGAACGCATAGCGGTATGTTCAGGTACCGACAGATTAAACAGTCTTCCCTTAGGAAATTTACTGCCTGGGATCAAATCTATAGCACAGTCACAGTCCCTATGAGGAGGCAGTGCACTGGACTCAGACTCACTGAAGACATCCTGATAATCAGACAAATACTCCGGAACTTCCGAAGGCGTAGAGGAAGCAATAGACACAGGCAGGGAATCCCCATGAATACCACGACAGCCCCAACTTGAGACTGACATAGCCTTCCAGTCCAGGACTGGATTATGGGTCTGTAACCATGGCAGCCCTAAAACAACCAAATCATGCATTTTATGTAAAACCAGGAAACGTATCACCTCGCGGTGTTCAGGAGTCATGCACATGGTAACCTGTGTCCAATACTGCGGTTTATTTGCTGCCAATGGTGTAGCATCAATACCCCTAAGAGGAATAGGATTTTCTAATGGTTCAAGAGTAAAACCACAGCGCTTAGCAAATGAGAGATCCATGAGACTCAGGGCAGCACCTGAATCTACAAACGCCATGACAGGATAAGATGACAGTGAGCAAATCAAAGTTACAGACAGAATAAATTTAGGTTGCAAATTACCAACGGTGACAGGACTAACAACCTTAGCTATACGTTTAGAGCATGCTGAGATAACATGTGTAGAATCACCACAGTAGTAGCACAAGCCATTCCGGCGTCTATGAATTTTCCGCTCATTTCTAGTCAGGATTCTATCACATTGCATTAAATCAGGTGTCTGTTCAGACAACACCATGAGGGAATTTGCGGTTTTTCTATCACATTGCACCGAATTAGGTGTCTGTTCAGACAACACCATGAGGGAATTTGCGGTTTTGCGCTCCCGCAACCGCCGGTCAATTTGAATAGCCAGTGCCATAGTATCATTCAGACCTGTGGGAATGGGAAAACCCACCATAACATTCTTAATGGCTTCAGAAAGGCCATTTCTAAAATTAGCGGCCAGTGCACACTCGTTCCAATGTGTCAGCACGGACCATTTCCGAAATTTTTGGCAATACACTTCAGCCTCGTCCTGCCCCTGAGACATAGCCAGCAAGGCCTTTTCTGCCTGAATCTCAAGATTGGGTTCCTCATAAAGTAAACCGAGCGCCAGAAAAAACGCATCAAGATCAGCCAATGCCGGATCTCCTGGCGCCAGCGAAAAAGCCCAATCCTGAGGGTCGCCCCGTAAGAACGAAATAACAATTTTTACTTGCTGAGCAGAATCTCCAGATGAACAGGGTCTCAGGGACAAAAACAATTTACAATTATTCACGAAATTCCTAAACTTAAACCTGTCTCCGGAAAACAGTTCAGGAATCGGTATTTTAGGTTCTGACCTAGGATTTCTGATAACATAATCTTGTATGCCCTGCACACGAGTGGCCAGCTGGTCCACACTTGTAATCAAGGTCTGGACATTCATGTCTGCAGCAAGCATAGCCACTCTGAGGTAAAGGGGAAAAAGAGAAGAAAAAAAAAAACTCAGAATCTTCTTTCTTATAATCCCTCTTCTGCAATGCATTAAACATTTAATACTGGCCTGGCAAACTGTTATGACCCCAATGGCGAGGGTCTCAGAGGAACGTGGAAGTCTGCAGAATACAAAAATCCAGCTCATAGGGCAGTGGTGACTGGGTTGACCATATATCTACTCCTAACGCCAACACTAGAAGTAGCCGGGGATCATTCCTACGTTGATTCTAGATGACACGCGCCAGCCGGAGAATCTAGCTACCCCTAGTAGAGGAAAACAAAGACCTTTCTTGCCTCCAGAGAAGGGGACCCCAAAGCTGGATAGAAGCCCCCCACAAATAATGACGGTGAGGTAAGAGGAAATGACAAACACAGAAATGAACCAGGTTTAGCACAGAGAGGCCCGCTTACTAATAGCAGAATAAAGAAAGGTAACTTATATGGTCAACAAAAACCCTATCAAAATCCACACTGGAAATTCAAGAACCCCCGAACCGTCTAACGGTCCGGGGGGAGAACACCAGCCCCCCTAGAGCTTCCAGCAAAGGTCAGGATATAGATTAGGAACAAGCTGGACAAAAATACAAAACCAAAACAAATAGCAAAAAGCAAAAGGCAGACTTAGCTGATATAACTGGAACCAGGATCAGTAGACAAGAGCACAGCAGACTAGCTCTGATAACTACGATGCCAGGCATAGAACTGAAGGTCCAGGGAGCTTATATAGCAACACCCCTAACTAACGACCCAGGTGCGGATAAAAGGAATGACAGAAAAACCAGAGTCAAAAAACTAGTAACCACTAGAGGGAGCAAAAAGCAAATTCACAACAGGAAGGTTCCATGGGAAAGCAGCCCACTCCATACTGGGGGTCCCAAAAGGGGGTGGAGCACCCAAGGTCCAAAGGGGCGGGGAGGTGGTGTCCAAGGTCCCTACGGGTTATGTTAGTTGCTGAGGTGCCACAGGCCAGGACATATAGCCACCTGTTGTCCCCTGACCACTGAGCAGATGGACTGCAGCATGGGACGCCGTAGTTCATATGCATATCCGGCCTGCAGTGTGAACTCTCCACTCAACGAGGGGCCTCAAGCGTGTCCCATGAAGGTGAATAGTGGAGGGGTAACAGCACTGCTAGATTCCAATAGGAGCTTAGTGACCCTCGTGAGGGCCACTTTTCCTCTCAAACTGATCCTGGGGAAAAAGGTTGGCATTCGGTGCTTACATGGTGATGCAAAGGACTACCATATGGCCAGAGTGGACATGGAAAGGCCCCACGGTACTGAGTCCCATGAGGTCGGCGACGTTTGGGACTTGTTGCACCCTATAATAATAGGCCTGGAATTTTGTTTATTTTGGGATCTGTGGGGGAAGGGTTCTGAGGTCACTATCATGAATAGGGAACCAGGGAACCTTAATAAGTTATCACCACACTCAGAGGCAGACGGGTTTCCCTTTTGTGTCCTTGTGGGGGATGAGGAAGAAGTGTCCCCTGTATCTGACATTCCAAAGTTAGGGGTTACCGGTGAGAATTTTGGGAGTGCCCAACATAGGGACCCATCTCTGAAAGAAGCCTTTAACATTTGGCCAATTCATGTCCTGGAAACAAGAAACGCCTTAACATGGCTTCCAGGTACACATGAATTGGCCAATTTATGCGCTAAGCTTTCTCAATTTTTCATATTTCTAGTGCAGTAATGCAATTAAATTTTCATATTTCAGGTTTGCAAGCTATGGCGCTACAGAATGCTGCCTTATTTATTTGATTGTATATGAGTTGGTGACTTTAGGTAAGCACCTGTTCACACCTAGTCTGTTTGGATGTGATGGTTAGTTTTTTGAAATTTGTATTCATTAGCCTTCTGACTGAGCACTCCGCCTCTTAGCCTCATGCGTTTTTAATCACAGCAGGACCTTACCCCTCAACAGAGATATAGATTTCAGTCTAAGAGAGGATTCACAGGTTCCCATACAGGTGAAGATATTTATTCTAAGAGAGGATTGGCATTGTTAGGTCATGGAAACGAGAAGCGTCTTAACATGGCTTCCAGGTACACATGAATTGGCCAATTTATGCGCTAAGCTTTCTCAATTTTTCATATTTCTAGTGCAGTAATGCAACTCAATTTTCATATTTCATGTTTGCAAGCTATGGCGCTACAGAGTGCTGCCTTATTTATTTTATTTTATATGAGTTGGTGACTCTAAGTAAGCACCTGTTCACACCTATTCTATGTTTGGATGTGACAGTCAGTTTTTTTGAAATTTGCTCAAATATTTGGGCATCACTACAAGCGATCTCCTCTTGCCCCGCTTCAAGTTGACCGGGCAAGAAGCCCGAAACTCTAAATGGAAAAGAGAACAGCTCTTCGGAGTGTCCAAGTGTGGGATTAGTTGTCTCTGGGCACTCGGCCTGATGGGAGGAAGGATGATCAGGGTGAGGAATATGTGGTCCAGACTCATGGCTACTGAGACTTGACCATGTGGAAGACAGGGTGGTGATGGTGGCAAAGTGACTGGAAGCATTATCCGCTATCAAACCAACAACCTATTGACACTGCTTTGGGTTCAGTAGTGGTGTGCTGATGCGGTCCCCTAGTAATTGGGACAGGAATGTCAAGCGAGAAGATGTGGGTGTTTGTTGTGGCACAATTTCAGCTTGCCCACGGCCTTGGCTTCTGCATTCACCATCATGTCCAGTTCCCCATCCCTTGACACATGCCTTGCCCATTTGAAATGGAGGACAATACTGTATTTTCCACGTTCACTACAAATGGATGAATTTGGAGCGATCTTATATGTAATCCGTGTGACGTAAAACCACAGTTTCAAATATCTGGTCTGTAGGTAACTATTTTTTTTGTTCAGCAAACTGGTGTCAATAACTTGGCAAAGACACTGCAAAAATATTTAAATGGAGGCCTGAAATGGCACAATTTTCAGCATTCTGATATGTGATGCATGGGACGGACAAACTCCAGTTTAAAGATTCATATACAGTAGAACTGGCCTATATATGGCACTTCCCACAGTCATGAAAAAATCCTACCGATGAAACGGAAGCAAATACCAGAGTACAAACTACAAAATCTTTATTGGGTTATTTAAAAAAAAAAAAAAAAAAAAATTAAAATTTTTTTTAAAAGCCTATTTGCACACAATAGAGATACACAAGCAAATTATGACTGCAGGATGCTGATCAATCACAAATTAGGTATATACCCTGAAATTCTACTGTAATCAGAAGGATAGAGTAACATGTTTATCCAATAGTATACGTAAGTATACATAATTGATTCGAATACATATTTTTTCTGATAAATAACTCCGTAACAGAGAACTATTAAATCTCCTAACAAATCAATGCCTCTTATAGAAAAAAATTTTTTCCAAAACATTATATGCATACAGACTGATTTAGAGGTGAAGGCAAAAAAAAGTGCTTGTGCTTATATACTAGCAAAGTGCATAATAATAATTATTATCCACCAATAAATGAGCCCATGCTATAGGAGTTTTAAGAGGAGTGCAGATCTAAAGATTAGCCAAAAAGCAATCCGATACCAGTGTACATATGCAAGTGCATCGGGGATTCAATATACCCCATATCCATATCCTCACACATAGACACTGCAAATGAGATAGAAGTAAATGTGATACATAACCTGCACATGCACACACAAATTCCCCCGGAAGAAGCTAACGCGAAACGTGAGTTGGGGCTAAGGACTTCATGGATAATAATTATTATTATGCACTTTGCTAGTATATAAGCACAAGCACTTTTTTTTGCCTTCATCTCTAAATCAGTCTGTATGCATATAATATGTTTTGGAAAAAAAAAAATTTCTATAAGAGGCATTGATTTGTTAGGCGATTTAATAGTTCTCTGTTACTGAGTTATTTATCAGAAGCAATATGTGTTAGAATCAGTTATGTATACTTTTACTATCGGATAAACGTGTTACTCTATCCTTCTGATTACAGTAGAATTTCAGGGTATATACCTAATTTGTGATATTGATCAGCATACTGCAGTCATAATTTGCTTGTGTATCTCTATTGTGTGCAAATAGGCTTTTAAAAATTTTTGTAAAAATGTAAAAAAATAAATAAATAAATAACCCAATAAAGATTTTGTAGCTTTTACTCTGGTATTTGCTTCCATTTCATCTGTAGGATTTTTCCAGTTTAAAGTAAAGGATCAGGCTGTATTCTGCAGTGCCAACAAGCAAATGGGGAACAAAAAGGGTGTTCTCTGGATTGCTTTTAAGGAAAATAATCAGGATTAAGATCTAAAAAAAATTACTGAATATTACTGGCCCCTGATACCTGGGGCTATGTCTATAAATATCTGTAATAGGCAGCAGCAGCAGACAGAACTGGTATGGACACCCTCTTGCTATATGCACTGCAGTCTGCCACACACACTGCCTGTCTGCCTAGCTCTGATATCTCTGCAGCTTTATTAGTCCTCAGAAAGAATGTTAGTTTAGATGGATATCTGTATAATATATGGTATACCCACACTAAGTATGAAGCAAAAAAAACCCTAGCTCAGCAGCAACTCTCCCTACACTGCCTGATTCTGTAGTAGACTGTGACGAGCATGGCGGCGCCAGGTCTGATACAGACCAGATGAAGCTGTGTGGACAGCCAATCACTGTAACACCACAACCAACATGGATGCGGCATTACAGTGTGTGGCAGACAATCATTGTATGTTCATTGGCTCTCTAAAGAGCACCAAATATGCAGGGCAGGGACCCAAGCTCCCGCCGAGCAGAGCTGGAAATGCTCGGCGAGCTCCGAGCATCCTGAGCACTGGGATGCTCGGGCGAGCGCCGAGTAGTGGCGAGCAGACTCACTCATCACTACTGCAGACTCCTCACAAACCTGGACAACCTCTTTAATGCTCCTAACATAAATAACTATATGAGCATTAGTATCACAAACATTTTTAAATCTAGGTACCAGAGACGTTCTTTGTTTTCATTTTAATTTTGTCCAGACACCATGATGACTTTTCTCACCAACAGCTCATCTCTGCAGGTATCCATCTTCTCCAGTCTTGTGCAACATATCCCCACACGATGGGTTTAAAGAGAGCAGTGCCATTATAATGCTTCTGAATAAAAACATCTGCCCTATACTAAGCACCTGAATAAATAATTGCCCCTTACTATAGTTCATGTACAAAATATGACCCACACATTGTCCCTCTTATGATACAAGCCCTCCACACTCCTTTCCATATTGGGGATCCGCTTCACTGTGTCCCCCGTATAGAGCAGTCTCTATACTATGCCCCTCACCACGCGTCCTCTCCCTGGCTATGACCTTACACTGTCCCCCCATGGAACCCCCACACTACTCAGTCTTTATTCTGTGCCCACTTACGCTTTTCTCCCCTCATACTGTCTCCTCACATTATTCCCCTCAATAGTATCCTCACACATTTCCCCCTCCCTCCTCAAGCTGTCTTCTCTCACATCCCCCTGCTAATCATTCTGTCTCCTCACAAATCTCCCCCTACTAACTATACTGTGTCTACACCCATCACTTCCTTCACTCTTCATTCTGCATTCGCACCCATACTCCCCATTCTGTGTCTGCACCAATTCCCACACTCACCATACGGTGTCTGCACCCATCTCTTCCAATCACCATACTGTGTATGCACCAAACTACTCCAAACTGTTTCCTCATACATGCCCCCCAACTCCCAACTTGCCCCTCATACTGTGGCTTCTAATCTTTCCTGCTTTCCATAGTGTCTGCACCTGTCCCTCCTTGCTCCCCAAACTTGTATCCTTAAATATTCTCCCATTAAACTAAATTCCTCCCCACAAAGTAAATCTCCCCCACCGAATAAATCACCCCCACGGATTAAATCTCCCTCCCCCCCGAGGTTACATTTAATCTTCAGTGTCTTCAGCTCCAGGTGGAGCACTTACCACAGATGTTCTTTGCGCTTCTGGGCATCAGCGAGTGATGTCAGCAGCCTGACTACATGACCTTGACAGCTGGATCAGAGAACGTCTGACTACTAGTCCAGGGGGCAACAGACTGCAGCTGCCAGGGGAGACACTGCACCCTCCGCTGGCTGTGCTCGGGGCGCATGCCACTGCTGCCCCCATCCCCCCCAGATATGCCTCTGGGCATGTATGAGGCTGTTAGTTTCAATTAGGAGACTTATTGAGGATCCAGGCACTGTGGTCTATATACGGACTGTGAAACATGGATATCTGAATTCAGTCCGATTGAACAAATTTGTAAGAAAAATGCCCGACGTTCCCTCTCTGACTGACATACACAAAAATGCTTTTTAGATTCCACATTGAATTTAGGAGGTGTAATCATGGATTTATTCATCAGAATCAAGTTGTGCTTACTTCTTCTAAGTAACTAAATGACCCTGCAATGTCTTTAGTCTGAACCAACTTGTTTGATCCTTTGATGCGTTCTGACCTAGAAAGGAAGACAAACAGATCAGTTCATTGAATTAGTATCACATCAAACATATCACCCCAAAAAAAGATGTGTTCTAATAAAGACAAATTGTTGTAATTTATTTTTATAACTTTTTTCAATTAGTCTTTTCCCTTATCAAACAGCATGGGAGCGGTTACATGCACTCAGAACTGCATGGTCTTCAATTCTGCAGATAGGTGAGGTTCCAATCAGAGCTGTAAATCCTTAAAATAGGAATAAAAATAACTTTCCTGACACTAAATTTATTCCAGAAATCAACGCTATGAGCCATAAACTTTTGTTCCAATAAAGCACATGAAATTGTGTATTAAAGCTTGTAAAGTGTGAATAATATTGATGTACTATTGATCCACATATTCCTGTTCTTAAATACCATACAGTGTTATTGTAATGAGGCATGAATTCAATTTTCGGCATTGGGAAATAGCTGTGTCCACTGTCATGTATGTCCCTGCTGTATGTTACTGAAAATTCAATTTAAGTCACAGATTTCCAGACTGCAGCAGGCTTCAGCTTTATATAAGTGAAGTGAAAGTTTTTGTTAAAGACATTAAAATTAAGATCATAATTTCAGCTTTTAAAACTGAAGTACTTTTGTCTTTCTTATGATATCTTTATTAATTGTAGCATAGCGCCTACTACGTGTCTTGGGGAACACTCGCTTGGCAGCAGAATCAAAGCACTCGGGCACGGTTTTCTATCAAAAACAGTCTTTTCGGTTTATTTCTCATAATGTAAACTACATCCACAGGAACTTGGTAACAGTTTGAACACAGTCTGCATATATTCATCTTTACCACAGTTCGTCTCTTACCCCGGTCAGCATTATACACGGTTTTCAGACCGTTACCCGTTGGCAACCTTGACGGGTTCCTGGACACCCCTTGGCCTCCGAGGTGCCCATACACAATGTCTCTCACTCTGACCCCGGTCAGTGTCACACGGTTCCTTCCCGTTACCTGTTGGTGCCGCACAGGTTTCCCGGATCCCTCTTCTCCACAGAGGTATCCATCAGACGTTTCTCACTCACACTGACTTCTGGTCAGTCCCAGGTCCTCAACACAGACCTCCCAGGTCTACGGTCTCCAGGTGCTTCCAGGACGACTCCACTCGCCGGAGCCTCCAACACCAACCGTCCGTGCTATGTCCAGCACGCAGGCTCTCCAGCCTGGAATGGTCACTGTGTGCTTCCAGGACGTCTGTCCCCACCTGGGACCGTCCAGCACACAGGCCACTTTGCAGTGTCCTACCAGGACACACGGAAGTGTGTCCACCCTGACGGACACTTACTCACAAACACTCACATTCCACCATGTGCTCCACACACCTCCTTTACATAGGTGTAACCACACCCAGGTACCTTTCACATGGCTAGTCAGGTGAGCGTGACATCACCACAGGTCCTTGCACACCATATACATGCCTCAATGCATATCTCAAGGAGCACACACAGCGCCCCCTAGCTGCCACCGGGGTCGCTATACCACATATTCCCCCCCTCTGTTCAAACCCGTAGGGTTGAACACTTATCACACACCATCTTCATCATCACACCTTTGTCAGGTCTTTTCCCCGCCCCAGCGGTCAACATGTAAACCCTGAGCTTTAGCCGACAAGTCACAACATTTTTGTAACAAGGTCTCCCACCAATGTCATGTCCGTAAGTTGGGATCGTCCACCTTCTTCCCCGGTCACGCCCAACCCAGGACCGTCAACCACAAGGGCACTCTCCGCACCAACCTCCATACCCAACAATTAATTTGCCCCGGACAACATTCCGACTGCATCACCCTTTTGGGACGCTCCGCCCCCTTTTGAGAAACCATGATTTGGCAGAACTCCACCCTTTTTTTGGAAACCACCATTTGGCAGAACTCCACCCTTTTTTGGAAACCACCATTTGGCAGAACTCCACCCCTTTTTTTGGGAAACCACCATTTGGCGGAACTCCACCCCTTTTAACAACCATCTTTTGGAAACCACCATTTGGCGGAACTCCACCCCCCTTTTTGGACTCCGCCCCTTTTAGGGACACCAGCTCCTTCCCTGGGGTACACCCAACAGTACCAGTTCACACAGTACAGAGAAAAAAAAACCATGTCTCTTTGGGTCGCACTGGCCCTTTAAGAGTCTGCACAGAGAAAAAAAAATGTTCTTTTTTTTTTCTTCAACACTTCACCAGCTCCTGCTGGCAATCACAAGCCGCTGCTGAACCTCTTGCTGCAAGTGCAGCCGCACTCCACAATGCTCTGGACGGCTCCACTGCAGACTTCGTGGACCCGCCGATCCACGGCAAGACGCTTGTCACCTTCATAACCCAGGCGAGTTACAGCATTACAGCACAAACACATTTTGCTCACTGATCCCGATCAGCATAACACACGGTTGTCAGACCGTCGACTCCTCTGGCTCAGCCAGCACCGTACATGTGCTTCTTAGGGAACTGTTTGCCCCCATTCTCCACCAATTGTAGCGTTTCAACCGCTACGGGTCTTGGGGGACACTCGCTTGGCACGGTGTTATGATCTGCTGGCCTAGGAGCAGCATGAGGCGTACTCTGGAGAAGGTGGTACCTGTACTGACCGCAGACTCTGAACTTAACACCGCAACTAGAAGTAGCCGTGGAATGTACCTATCACTCCCTAGACATCTCGACACAGCCGGAGGACTAATTACCCCTAGAGATAGAAAAGGGAAAACTATCTTGCCTCAGAGAAAATCCCCAAAGGATAGACAGCCCCCCACAAATATTGACTGTGAGAGGAGAGGGAAAAACATACACAGACTGAAATCAGCATTTAGCAAAGGAGGCCACTTCTAGCTAAATAGAAAGGATAGGACAGAGTACTATGCGGTCAGTATTAAAACACTAGAAAATATCCACCACAGAAAATACAAAATCTCCACATCTAACTAAAGATATGGAGGGTATATCTGCATCTCCAGAGATACCAGCTTGGCTAAACAAATCTTTATACAGACCAAGCTGGACAAGACAAAAACATGGAAAAGAACTGAACAATAAGGCCCACAGCATGTGGACTGCAAAAAATCAAGGCCAGAACTTATCTTTGTTGAAATGAACAGCAAAGCAGGAGAGACCAGGCAGGGATGTGAATCCTCCAGGAACAATGGACAACTGGCACTGACTAAAGGGTCAAGCAAGACTAAATAGCCCAGTCAGAATTGCAAAAAGTGGACACACCTGATGAATGCTGTGATCCAGAGACAGCAGCGCTACCACTTATAACTACCGGAGGGAGCCCAAGAGCAGAATTCACAACAGTACCCCCCCCTTGAGGAGAGGTCACCGAACCCTCACCAGAGCCCCCAGGCCGATCCGGACGAGCCAAATGAAAGGCACGAACAAAATCCTCAGCATGAACATCGGAGGCAACAACCCAAGAATTATCCTCCTGGCCATAACCCTTCCATTTGACAAGATACTGAAGCTTCCGCCTCGAAAAACGAGAATCCAAAATCTTCTCAACCACATACTCCAACTCCCCATCAATCAACACCGGGGCAGGAGGATCAACAGAGGGAACAAGGGGCACCACATATCTCCGCAACAAAGATCTATGAAAAACATTATGGATGGAAAAAGAGGCTGGAAGGGCCAAACGAAAAGACACTGGAATGATAATCTCAGAAATCCTATAAGGGCCAATAAACCGAGGCTTGAACTTAGGAGAAGAAACCTTCATAGGAACATGACGGGAAGACAACCAGACCAAATCCCCAACCCGAAGCCGGGAACCAACACACCGACGACGGTTAGCAAAACGCTGAGCCCCCTCCTGAGACAACACCAAATTGTCAACAACATGAGCCCAAATTTGCTGCAACCTGTCAACCACAGAGTCCACCCCAGGACAATCAGAAGGCTCAACCTGCCCTGAAGAAAAACGAGGATGAAAACCAGAGTTACAAAAGAAGGGTGAAACCAAGGTAGCAGAACTAGCCCGATTATTAAGGGCAAACTCGGCCAATGGCAAGAAAGCCACCCAATCATCCTGATCAGCAGACACAAAGCATCTCAAATAAGTTTCCAAATTCTGATTAGTTCGCTCGGTTTGGCCATTTGTCTGAGGATGAAATGCGGAAGAAAAAGACAAATCAATGCCCAGCCTAGCACAAAAGGCCCGCCAAAACCTAGAAACAAACTGGGAACCTCTATCGGACACAATATTCTCCGGAATGCCATGCAAACGAACCACATGCTGAAAAAACAACGGAACCAAATCAGAAGAGGAAGGCAATTTAGGCAAAGGTACCAAATGAACCATCTTAGAAAACCGGTCACAAACCACCCAGATAACAGACATCCTCTGGGAAACCGGAAGATCCGAAATAAAATCCATAGAAATATGCGTCCAAGGCCTCTCAGGGACCGGCAAAGGCAAAAGCAACCCACTAGCGCGGGAACAGCAAGGCTTGGCCCACGCACAAGTCCCACAGGACTGCACAAAAGAACACACATCCCATGACAAAGAAGGCCACCAAAAGGACCTACCAACCAAATCTCTGGTACCAAAAATCCCAGGATGACCAGCCAACACAGAACAATGAACCTCAGAAATCACTTTACTAGTCCATCTGTCAGGAACAAACAGTTTCCCCACTGGACAGCGGTCAGGTTTATCAGCCTGAAATTCCTGAAGAACCCGTCGTAAATCAGGGGAGATGGCAGAAAGAATCACCCCCTCCTTCAGAATGCCGACCGGCTCAAGGACCCCAGGAGAATCAGGCAAAAAGCTCCTAGAGAGGGCATCAGCCTTAACATTCTTAGAACCCGGAAGATACGAGACCACAAAATCAAAACAGGAGAAAAACAGGGACCATCGGGCCTGACTAGGATTCAGCCGTTTGGCAGACTCGAGTTAAATCTGATTCTTATGATCGGTCAAGACCACAGTACGGTGCTTGGCCCCCTCAAGCCAATGTCGCCACTCCTCAAATGCCCACTTCTGTTGTGAACTCTGTTTTTGGGCTCCCTCTTGTGGTCACAACTAGTACTGTGTGAGTGCTGTCTTTGGGCTCCCTCTGGTGGTTCTTTGTGTCATTCTGCAGGTCTGAGGCTGATCAGCTGTCTCGTTATCTGTTAGCTGGTTTCCTATTTAGTTCACCTGGATTCTCAGTTGTTGCCTGCTGTCAATGTCTTCAGTGCTATTTTGGAGCTCTCCTGCAGTCCTTCGTTATCAGTCTCTTCAAGACAAGCTAAGTTTTGCTTGGTTCATTTTTTGACCATCAGTGGTCATGTGTTTCTTGGTTTATTTTTGTTTCTTTCCCAGCTTGCTAATATGTGATTTCCTTGCTTGCTGGTAGCTCTAGGGGGCTGAGTTTCTCCCCTCACACCATTAGTTGGTGTGGGGGTTCTTGTATTCTCAGCGTGGATATTTTGCATAGGGGTTTTTACTGACCGCACAGTTCCCTATCTGTCTTCTGCTATCTAGTATTAGCGGGCCTCTTTTGCTGAATCTGTTTTCATTTCTACGTTTGTGTTTTCCCCTTACCTCACCGTTATTATTTGTTGGGGGCTTCCTATATCTTTGGGGTGATTTCTCTTGAGGCAAGTGAGGTCTTACTTTCCCTCCAGGAGTAGATAGTTTCTCAGGCTGCGTCGAGACGTCCAGGATTTTAGGCACGTTCACCGGCTACCTTTAGTGTTTTGGTTAGGATCAGGTTTGCGGTCAGTCCAGTTTCCACCTTCCTAGAGCTCGTGTCTATGTTCATAAACTTAGCTAGTCCGTTTTGTGATCCTCAGCCACTAGGATCATAACAGTACAGCAGGCCCTAAAGTGTTTAATGCATCGCAGAAGTGGGATAAGAGAAGCCCTGAGTACAATTTTTTTTTTTCCTCTATCTTTGCTGCAGTCTGTCCAGCTTCTCTCATCCCCTTAATCTCTGGGTGGTTTTGTGTTCAGCTGCAGACATGGATATTCAGAGTCTGACTTCTAGTGTGGATCATCTTGCTGCAAGGGTGCAAAGCATTCAGGATTTTGTTGTTCATAGCCCTATGTCAGAGCCAAAAATACCTATTCCTGAGTTGTTTTCTGGAGATAGATCTAGGTTTCTGAATTTTAAGAATAATTGTAAATTATTTCTATCTTTGAGACCTTGTTCCTCTGGTGATTCCGCTCAGCAAGTTAAAATTGTTATCTCCTTGTTACGTGGCGACCCTCAAGATTGGGCTTTCTCTCTGGTGCCAGGAGATCCTGCATTGCTTAATGTGGATGCGTTTTTTCTGGCGCTTGGACTGCTTTATGAGGAACCTAATCTTGAGAACCAGGCAGAAAAGGCCTTGCTGGCTCTTTCTCAGGGCCAGGATGAAGCTGAGGTGTATTGTCAAAAATTTCGGAAATGGTCGGTGCTTACTCAGTGGAATGAGTGTGCCCTGGCTGCAAATTTCAGAGAAGGTCTTTCTGAAGCCATTAAGAATGTTATGGTGTGGTTCCCCACGCCTGCAGGTCTGAATGACTCAATGGCTTTGGCCATTCAGATTGATCGGCGTTTGCGGGAGCACAAATCTGCGCACCATCTGGCGGTGTTTTCTGAACAGAGACCTGAGTCTATGCAATGTGACCGAGTTCTGACCAGAATTGAGCGGCAAAATCATGGACGTCAAAATGGGTTGTGCTTTTACTGTGGTGATTCAACTCATGTTATATCAGCATGCTCTAAGCGCGTTAAAAAAATCGCTAAACCTGTCACCATTGGTACTATACAGCCTAAATTCATTTTGTCTGTTACTTTAATTTGTTCTTTGTCATCCTACTCGGTTATGGCTTTTGTGGATTCAGGTGCTGCCCTGAATCTGATGGATTTGTCATTTGCCAGGCGCTGTGGTTTTGTCCTGGAGCCTTTGGAATTCCCTATTCCACTGAGGGGAATTGATGCTACACCATTGGCTGAGAATAAGCCTCAATATTGGACTCAAGTTACCATGTGCATGACTCCTGTGCATCAGGAGGTGATTCGCTTTCTTGTGCTGCATAATTTGCATGATGTTGTCGTGTTGGGTCTGCCATGGCTGCAGGCCCATAATCCAGTTCTGGATTGGAAAGCTATGTCTGTGTCAAGTTGGGGTTGCCAGGGGATTCATGGCGATGCTCCTTTGGTATTAATTGCTTCTTCCACTCCTTCTGAGGTCCCTGAGTTTTTGTCGGACTACCAGGATGTATTTGACGAGCCCAGATCCGGTGCCCTGCCTCCTCACAGGGATTGTGATTGTGCTATAAATTTGATTCCTGGTAGTAAGTTCCCTAAGGGACGACTTTTTAATTTGTCTGTACCAGAACATGCCGCAATGCGGAGCTACATAAAGGAGTCTTTAGAGAAGGGACATATTCGCCCGTCCTCCTCCCCTCTTGGTGCAGGATTCTTTTTTGTGGCCAAGAAGGATGGTTCTCTGAGACCTTGTATAGATTATCGTCTTCTAAATAAAATCACGGTCAAATTTCAGTATCCTTTGCCATTGTTGTCTGATCAGTTTGCTCGGATTAAGGGGTCCAGTTGGTTCACCAAGATAGATCTTCGTGGTGCGTATAACCTTGTGCGCATTAAGCAGGGGGATGAATGGAAAACAGCATTTAATACGCCCGAAGGCCATTTTGAGTACTTGGTGATGCCTTTTGGACTCTCTAATGCTCCTTCTGTGTTCCAGTCCTTCATGCATGACATCTTCCGAGAATATCTGGATAAATTTATGATTGTGTATCTGGATGACATTTTGGTCTTTTCTGAGGACTGGGAGTCCCATGTGAAGCAGGTCAGGATGGTATTTCAGGTCCTGCGTGCTAATGCCTTATTTGTGAAGGGCTCAAAATGTCTCTTCGGAGTACAGAAGGTTTCCTTTTTGGGTTTTATTTTTTCTCCTTCTACTATTGAGATGGACCCAGTCAAGGTCCAGGCTATTCATGACTGGACTCAGCCTACATCTGTTAAGAGTCTTCAGAAGTTCTTGGGTTTTGCTAATTTTTACCGTCGCTTCATTGCTAATTTTTCTGGCGTGGTTAAACCCTTGACGGATTTGACCAAGAAGGGTTCTGATGTGACTAATTGGTCCCCTGCGGCCGTGGAAGCCTTTCGGGAGCTGAAGCGCCGGTTTTCTTCGGCTCCAGTTTTGTGTCAGCCTGATGTCTCTCTTCCTTTTCAGGTCGAGGTTGATGCTTCTGAGATTGGAGCAGGGGCTGTTTTGTCACAGAGAAGCTCTGATTGCTCTGTGATGAAGCCTTGTGCTTTCTTTTCAAGAAAGTTTTCACCTGCCAAGCGGAATTATGATGTTGGTAATCGGGAGTTGTTGGCTATGAAGTGGGCATTTGAGGAGTGGCGACATTTGCTCGAGGGAGCTAAGCATCGTGTAGTGGTCTTAACTGATCACAAAAATCTGATTTATCTCGAGTCTGCCAAGCGGCTGAATCCTAGACAGGCTCGTTGGTCGTTGTTTTTCTCCCGTTTCGATTTCGTGGTCTCGTACCTGCCTGGTTCGAAGAGCGTGAAGGCTGATGCTCTTTCTAGGAGTTTTGTGCCTGACTCCCCGGGAGTTTCAGAGCCGGCTGGTATCCTCAGAGAGGGAGTGATTTTGTCTGCCATTTCCCCAGATTTGCGACGAGTGCTGCAGAAATTTCAGGCGGATAGACCTGACCGTTGCCCACCAGAGAGACTGTTTGTCCCAGATAGATGGACCAGCAGAGTTATTTCCGAGGTTCATTCTTCGGTGTTGGCAGGCCATCCTGGGATTTTTGGTACCAGAGATTTGGTGGCTAGGTCCTTCTGGTGGCCTTCCTTGTCGCGGGATGTGCGTTCCTTTGTGCAGTCCTGTGGGATTTGTGCTCAGGCTAAGCCTTGCTGTTCTCGTGCCAGCGGTTTGCTTTTGCCTTTGCCTGTCCCGAAGAGGCCTTGGACGCACATTTCCATGGATTTTATTTCGGATCTTCCAGTCTCTCAGAGAATGTCGGTCATCTGGGTGGTGTGTGATCGTTTTTCCAAAATGGTCCATTTGGTGCCCTTGCCTAAGTTGCCTTCCTCCTCCGATTTGGTTCCTCTATTTTTTCAGAATGTGGTTCGCTTGCACGGCATCCCTGAAAATATTGTGTCTGACAGAGGATCCCAGTTTGTGTCCAGATTTTGGCGGATCTTTTGTGCTAAGATGGGCATTGATTTGTCTTTTTCGTCGGCCTTCCATCCTCAGACGAATGGCCAAACCGAGCGAACTAATCAGACCTTGGAAACTTATTTGAGATGTTTTGTTTCTGCTGATCAGGATGATTGGGTGACTTTTTTGCCATTGGCCGAGTTTGCCCTTAATAATCGGGCTAGTTCTGCTACTTTGGTTTCGCCTTTTTTCTGCAATTCTGGTTTTCATCCTCGTTTTTCCTCGGGTCAGGTTGAGCCTTCCGACTGTCCTGGGGTGGATTCTGTGGTGGATAGGTTGCAACAGATTTGGAACTATGTGGTGGACAATTTGAAGTTGTCACAGGAGAAGGCTCAGCGCTTTGCCAACCGCCGTCGCGGTGTGGGTCCCCGACTTCTTGTTGGGGATTTGGTATGGCTGTCTTCTCGGTATGTTCCTATGAAGGTTTCCTTTCCTAAATTCAAGCCTCGCTTCATCGGTCCTTATAAGATTTTGGAAATCCTTAACCCTGTGTCATTTCGTTTGGACCTCCCAGCGTCGTTTGCCATTCATAACGTGTTCCATAGGTCTTTGTTGCGGAGGTATGTGGTGCCTGTGGTTCCTTCTGTTGAACCCCCTGCTCCGGTGCTGGTTGAGGGCGAATTGGAGTACGTGGTGGAGAAGATCTTGGATTCTCGTATTTCTAGACGGAGGCTTCAGTATTTGGTTAAGTGGAAGGGCTATGGTCAGGAGGATAATTCCTGGGTTGTCGCCTCTGATGTTCATGCGGCCGATTTGGTTCATGCCTTCCATGTGGCTCATCCTGATCGCCCTGGGGGTTTTGATGAGGGTTCGGTGACCCCTCCTCAAGGGGGGGGTACTGTTGTGAACTCTGTTTTTGGGCTCCCTCTTGTGGTCACAACTGGTACTGTGTGAGTGCTGTCTTCGGGCTCCCTCTGGTGGTTCTTTGTGTCATTCTGCAGGTCTGAGGCTGATCAGCTGTCTCGTTATCTGTTAGCTGGTTTCCTATTTAGTTCACCTGGATTCTCAGTTGTTGCCTGCTGTCAATGTCTTCAGTGCTATTTTGGAGCTCTCCTGCAGTCCTTCGTTATCAGTCTCTTCAAGACAAGCTAAGTTTTGCTTGGTTCATTTTTTGACCATCAGTGGTCATATGTTTCTTGGTTTATTTTTGTTTCTTTCCCAGCTTGCTAATATGTGATTTCCTTGCTTGCTGGTAGCTCTAGGGGGCTGAGTTTCTCCCCTCACACCGTTAGTTGGTGTGGGGGTTCTTGTATTCTCAGCGTGGATATTTTGCATAGGGGTTTTTACTGACCGCACAGTTCCCTATCTGTCTTCTGCTATCTAGTATTAGCGGGCCTCATTTACTGAATCTGTTTTCATTTCTACGTTTGTGTTTTCCCCTTACCTCACCGTTATTATTTGTTGGGGGCTTCCTATATCTTTGGGGTGATTTCTCTTGAGGCAAGTGAGGTCTTACTTTCCCTCCAGGAGTAGATAGTTTCTCAGGCTGCGTCGAGACGTCCAGGATTTTAGGCACGTTCACCGGCTACCTTTAGTGTTTTGGTTAGGATCAGGTTTGCGGTCAGTCCAGTTTCCACCTTCCTAGAGCTCGTGTCTATGTTCATAAACTTAGCTAGTCCGTTTTGTGATCCTCAGCCACTAGTATCATAACACACTTCATAGCGAACAACTCACGATTGCCGACATCATAATTGCGTTCCGCAGGCGAAAACTTTCGAGAAAAGAAGGCACACGGTTTCATCAAGGAACCAATCTCAGAAGCATCAACCTCAACCTGAAAAGGAAGAGAAACATCCGGCTGATGCAACACAGGGGCAGAAGTAAATCGGCGTTTAAGCTCCTGAAAGGCAGAAACAGCCGCAGAGGACCAATTCGTCACATCAGCGCCTTTCTTCGTCAAATCGGTCAGGGGTTTAACCACACTGGAGAAGTTGGCAATGAAACGGCGATAAAAATTAGCAAAGCCCAAAAATTTCTGAAGGCTCTTCACGGATGTGGGCTGGATCCAATCATGAATGGCCTGAACCTTAACCGGATCCATTTCTATAGATGAGGGAGAAAAAATGAAGCCCCCAAAAAAAACCTTCTGTACTCCAAAGATGCACTTAGACCACTTCACAAACAAGGCATTATCATGAAGGATCTGAAATACCATCCTGACTTGTTTCACATGA
Organism: Ranitomeya variabilis; assembly: GCF_051348905.1. Classification (NCBI taxonomy): domain Eukaryota; kingdom Metazoa; phylum Chordata; class Amphibia; order Anura; family Dendrobatidae; genus Ranitomeya; species Ranitomeya variabilis. The sequence continues at coordinate 423,745,728 of NC_135236.1, read as the reverse complement.
GACTCCCAATCATCTGAAAAAATCAAAATATCATCCAAATATACAATCATGAATTTATCAAGATAATTCCGAAATATATCATGCATGAAGGACTGAAACACAGATGGAGCATTAGAGAGTCCGAATGGCATCACAAGGTATTCAAAATGGCCTTTGGGCGTATTAAACACAGTTTTCCATTCGTCACCCTGCTTAATACGAACAAGATTATATGCCCCTCGAAGGTCAATCTTAGTAAACCAACTAGCCCCCTTAATCCTAGCAAACAGATCAGAAAGCAAAGGCAAAGGGTATTGGAATTTGACCGTGATCTTATTCAAGAGGCGATAATCAATACAGGGTCTCAAGGAGCCATCCTTCTTGGCAACAAAAAAAAAACCTGCTCCCAATGGTGAAGAAGATGGCCGAATATGTCCCTTCTCCAAATACTCCCTAACATAGCTCCGCATGGCGGTATGTTCTGGCACAGACAGGTTGAAAAGTCGGCCCTTAGGGAACTTACAGCCTGGAATCAAGTCAATAGCACAATCACAGTCCCTATGCGGTGGAAGGGAACTGGACTTGGGCTCATTGAATACATCCTGGAAATCTGACAAAAACTCAGGAATTTCAGAAGAGGGGGAGGAGACAATTGACATCAAAGGAACATCACCTTGAACCCCCTGACAACCCCAACTAGTCACAGACATAGATTTCCAATCTAATACCGGATTATGCACCTGTAACCATGGGAAACCCAGCACAATAGCATCATGCAAATTATGCAACACCAGAAAATGACAATCTTCCTGATGGGCTGGCGCCATGCACATGGTCAGCTGTGTCCATGTGAGGTTTATTGTTAGCCAACGGTGTAGCATCAATGCCCCTCAAAGGAATTGGACTCTGCAAAGGCTGCAAGGGGAAACCACAACGTCTGGCAGATTCTAAGTCCATTAAGTTTAGAGCGGCGCCTGAATCCACAAATGCCATGACAGAAAATAACGATAATGAGCAGATCAGGGTCACATAACAGAAATTTAGGTTGTACAGTACTGATGGTAACAGAACTAGTGATTCTCTTGGTATGCTTAGGGCAATCAGAAATAACATGAGCAGAATCGCCGCAGTAAAAACACAACCTATTCTGACGTCTGAATCCTTGTCGTTCAGCTCTAGACACAATCCTATCACACTGCATAGGCTCAGGAGTCCGCTCGGAAGACAATGCCATAGTGTGCACAACTCTGCGCTCACGCAAGCGCCGATCAATCTGAATGGCCAGAGACATAGAATCACTCAGACCAGCAGGCGTGGGGAACCCCACCATAACATCTTTAACGGATTCAGAAAGACCCTTTCTGAAAATTGCCGCCAAGGCATCCTCATTCCATTTAATCAGCACAGACCATTTTCTAAATTTCTGGCAATATGATTCTGCCGCTTCTTGACCCTGACACAGGGCCAACAAGGTCTTCTCAGCATGATCCACTGAATTAGGTTCATCATACAATAACCCAAGCGCCTGGAAAAAGGTGTCTACATTAAGCAAAGCCGGATTCCCAGGTTCCAGGGCAAATGCCCAATCCTGGGGGTCACCACGCAGCAGAGATATAACAATTTTAACCTGCTGGATGGGATCACCAGAGGAATGGGGTTTCAGAGCAAAAAACAGTTTACAGTTATTTTTAAAGCTCAAAAATTTGGACCTGTCCCCAAAAAACAAATCAGGAGTTGGAATTCTAGGCTCTAAAACCGGAGTCTGAACGATATAATCGGAAATACCCTGTACTCTAGCAGCAAGTTGATCCACACGAGAAGCCAATCCCTGAACATCCATGCCAGCGCCAAACTCCTGAGCCACGCAGAGGTAAAGAGGGAAAATAAAACACAACAGACTACAGAAAAAAAAATGGCTCAGCACTTTCCTTCCCTTCTTCTGAGATGCGGTTAACTCATTGTCGGCCAGTTGTACTGTTATGATCTGGTGGCCTAGGAGCAGCATGAGGCGTACTCTGGAGAAGGTGGTACCTGTACTGACTGCAGACCCTGAACTTAACACCGCAACTAGAAGTAGCCGTGGAATGTACCTATCACTCCCTAGACATCTCGACACAGCCGGAGGACTAATTACCCCTAGAGATAGAAAAGGGAAAACTATCTTGCCTCAGAGAAAATCCCCAAAGGATAGACAGCCCCCCACAAATATTGACTGTGAGAGGAGAGGGAAAAAACATACACAGACTTGAATCAGAATTTTGCAAAGGAGGCCACTTCTAGCTAAATAGAAAGGATAGGACAGAGTACTATGCGGTCAGTATTAAAACACTAGAAAATATCCACCACAGAAAATACAAAATCTCCACATCTAACTAAAGATATGGAGGGTATATCTGCATCTCCAGGGATACCAGCTTGGCTAAACAAATCCTTATACAGACCAAGCTGGACAAGACAAAAACATGGAAAAGAACTGAACAATAAGGCCCACAGCATGTGGACTGCAAAAAATCAAGGCCAGAACTTATCTTTGTTGAAATGAACAGCAAAGCAGGAGAGACCAGGCAGGGATGTGAATCCTCCAGGAACAATGGACAACTGGCACTGACTAAAGGGTCAAGCAAGACTAAATAGCCCAGTCAGAATTGCAAAAAGTGGACACACCTGATGAATGCTGCGATCCAGATACAGCAGCACTACCACTTATAACCACCGGAGGGAGCCCAAGAGCAGAATTCACAACAGCACGGGATTAAAGCACTCGGGCATGGTTTTCTATCAAAACACAGTCTTTTAGGTTTATGTTGTGTAAAATAAACCTAAAAGACTGTGTTTTGATAGAAAACCGTGCCCGAGTGCTTTAATCCCGTGCCAAGCGAGTGTCCCCCAAGACCCGTAGCGGGTGAAACGCTACATAATGTAAAAGTACATATCGGTTTAAATGGATAATTATGGATGTAGATAAAATTATGCAGGTTATACCAGACATACCAGCATTAGGTTATGCTATAAAAGTCTTTTTTAGTATTAAATAATAAACGTGTAAAAACAGTAAAAAAATAATTATCTTCATTAAAGAGAAACTATCACCAGGTCAAAAGTGGCTAGTGTTGGCACTTATTTTACTCCAGTTGCTTTGCAGATCAATCCTTTTAACTTAATTGATTTTTCTTTTTGTTTTTTTTTGTTTTTTTATTCCATCATATGGTTTCATAGATATGGGCTTCATTTTCTTCGGCCTTTTTATTTAGTGATAATTTTTACGGTCGTAACTAATGGAGCATTACTCACAAGGTAATTATGCAGAACAGCTTAAAGAGATGCCGTCGGAGAATCTTGTGAGCTCCAAAACATAGCAACAAAGAAAATGGCCTAAGTTTTATAATTCGTAGAAAAGAAAATCATAGATTTCAAATGTAATGAGAATCTCAGGCTAGTATGAACCAAGCTAATTTTGAAATTCCCTAACTTCTCCATGTACCAACAGCTTCATACATACAAAGTTGATGACAATGGAGCATAATCTTCTCACACGCATTTTTGGTAAGGGCTCATTGTCACTTGCGATGAAATCGGACCAATGCAATCCTATAAAAAATCAGATTGAATTCGGACCAGTGTTATTCTATGATTGTGTGTTCATTTGCATTTTTTTTTTCCAGATCGGATAGGATCACGATCAGACTGGAAAAAAGTCGCAGCATGCTGCGACTGTAATCGGAAATCGGGTTGCATCCCGCAATAGAAGTCAATGGGTGCGAGAAAAAAATCACACAGTACTTGGACCATGCGAGTGCTGTCTGATTTTTACACACCAATCGCATGTGAAAAGCTGTCAATTCTTATTCTGGGTACAGTAAAATCACACTGACAGGTTAGAATAGAATAGATAGAATAGATATATAAGAATAGAATACATTTATATATAGATGTCAGTGACACACACACACATATATATGTATTTATATTACATAGATAGATAGGTAGAAGAAAAGCCGGCAATTCAGTAGCCGGGTAGTGAAAAATCACTGCAGGAGCCCACAGGATAGACGAGAGAGATTGCATACAGTAAATAAAAATAGAATAGGTAGATATATAGATGTCTGTGACAAATATAATTCGTTCACTGTGTGCAGCTTACTGTACATGTATTTAATTAATAAAAGATTATTTTTTGGAAAACAATGGCATGGGCTCCCGCGCACTTTTCGTAACCAGCAGAGGGAAAGCCAACAACTAGAGACAGATGTTTATAGCCTAGGAAGGGGGTAATACCCATGGAGCTTCCCCGGCTATTAATATCAGCTCACAACTGTATACTTAGCATTTACTGGCTATTAAAATGGGCTCCTCTCCCAAAAAGTCACATGGGGTCCCCATATAATTAATAACCAGCAAAGGCTATGCAGACATCTGCAGGCTGATATTAATAGCCTGGGAAGGGGCCATGGATACTGCCACCCCAAGTTAAAAACATCAGCTCTCAGCTTCCCCAGAAAAGGCGCCTCTCTAAGATGCACCAATTCTGGTACTTAGCCTCTCTCTTAGCAGGGGCAAGTGGGGTGATAGTTGGGGGATTGATGTCACCTTTGTATTGTCAGGTGAGATTAAGTTCTGAGGTTGGTAATGGAGAGGTGTCAATAAAACGCCCTCATTACTAATCCCATAGCCACATTGTATAAAACACACACACACACAGAAAAAAGTCCTTAAATTGAAAGAATGATACAGACTCCTTTAATATTTTTAGTTAGACCATACTTATGATCTCGCCCATTCCCCCAATGCCCTTGTCATCAGCAAAAGAGGTAAAAATAACAAACAATTTTTCTCACCTTTCCGCAGACATGCTATTAATCTATTTGTTCCACAACATTTCCAGCTCTGTGTTCAGAGTCTGTGTAAACTGCTATTCCCTGTCTGAGGGCACCGCGAGCGTGAGAAAGCTCACACGGTGCTCAGTTTCTCTGGTGGATGACAGGCTGCATGGTCGCAACATGCAGCCTGCCATCTATTGTAGCAGAGCTGGACTCGTCCTGGGACAAATGGATTAAAAGCATGTCTGCGGAAAGGTGAGGAATACTGTGGTTTGCTTTTTTTACCTCTTTTGCAGATGACTAGGGCATCAGGGAATGGGTGAGGTCATAACTATGGTTTAATTAAGAATATTAAAGGAGTCTGTGCCATTCTTTCAATTAAAGGACTTTTTCTGGGTGTCTGTGTTTCCTTACAATGTGACTATTGGATCAGTAATGGGGGCATCTTATTGACACCTCTCCATTACTAACCTCTGGGCTTGAAGTCACCTGACAATACAAAGGTGACATCAACCCCCCAACTATCACCCCACTTGCCACTGCTACAGAGCAAGTTGGAAGAGTGAGGCTAAGTGCCAGAATTGACGCATCTTAGAGATGCGCCTTTTCTGGGGTGGCTGAGAAATTATGTTTTAAGCCTAGGGTGGGGGGCCAGTATCCATGGCCCCTTCCTAGACTATTAAAATCAGCCCTCAGCTGTCTACATAGCCTTTGCTGGTTATTATTTTATTGGGGGACCCCACGTCATTTTTTTGGGGAGGTCACCCATTTTAATAGCCAGTAAAGGCTAAGTATACAATTGTAAGCTCATATTAATAGCCTGGGAAGCTCCATGGGTATTACCCCCTTCCCAGGCTATAAACATCTGCCCCCAGCCGTCTGCTTTCACTCTGCTGGTTACGAAATTTGAGCGGGAGCCCACGCTATTTTTTCCAAATAATAATCTTTTATTAATTAAATACATGTACAGTCGCTGTCACTATTGACAGTGGCATCAGGACTGTTAAAGGGCATCAGAGGGCGTTGCCGAAGGGTGTCAGCTCTCACATCCATGATCAGTGCCGTACATACAGCTCTGGCAAAAATTAAGAGACGACCACCACATCAAAACCCTGTCATGGACAGCCCAATCTCCAGACTTGAACCCCATTGAAAACCTCTGAAATGTAATCAAGAGGATGATGGATAGCAGCATCAGACTGAAGCACCTTGGGCCCACCAGAGAAAATCATTATTGGGGCCCACTATGTAGCTACATAGAAATAAATTCAAGACCATCAATTGTGTAGTAAAACATGCTAATATCAGGGTATAATATAAGGTAGTACACGATATATAATATATATAGAATAGAATATAATGCATCCCCCCTCATAGGGTATAATACAGCACCCCACAAAATATAATGCAACCCCCTCATAAGGTATAATGCAGCGCCCCATAGAATACAATGTAGCACCCTCATATAGAATAATGCAGCCCCCCTCATATAATATAATGCAGCCCCTCCACAGAATATAATGTAGCCCCCTCAGAGTATAATGCAACCCCTTATAAGGCAGCCCCCTTAGAATATACTGTAGCCCCCTCAGGGCATAATGCAGCTCCCCTCATATAGTATGATTTAGCCCCCGGAGAGAATAATGCAGCCCCCACAGAATTATAATGTAGCCCCTTCATAGGGTATACTGCCGGCCCCCTGAAAAGGTATAATGCAGCCTCACTCCATCACCATCATTGTTTTCCCCCTCCACTCCCATCATTTTACTCATCACCACCTCCATCATTGCCTTCTCCCCACCACCATTGTCCTTTCCACCACAACCATCATTGCCTTCTGCCCCACCATCATCATCATTGCCTCCCCCACCATCATCATCATTGCCTCCCCCACCATCATCATCATTGCCTCCCCCTCCACCACCATCATTGCCTCCCTCCACCACCACCATCATTGCCTCCCTCCACCACCACCGTCATTGTCTCCCTCCACCACCACCATCATTGCCTCACTCCACCACCACCATCATTGCCTCCCCCCACCACCATCATTGCCTTCTTCCCCATCACCCACATCATTGCCAATCTCCAATACACGCACACACTAATTATAATGCCAAATTTTTATTTGTCAACCAAAAACAAAAAACATCACACAATTAAAATCACTTAAAACCTCAATACAAATATAACATGGGTTCCACAACGGGAATCACCCCCCCTGGACATGGTTGATAGAAAAAAGATGCACATACACTCACCGGCCACTTTATTAGGTACACCATGCTAGTAACGGGTTGGACCCCCTTTTGCCTTCAGAACTGCCTCAATTCTTCGTGGCATAGATTCAACAAGGTGCTGGAAGCATTCCTCAGAGATTTTGGTCCATATTGACATGATGGCATCACACAGTTGCCGCAGATTTGTCGGCTGCACATCCCAAAGATGCTCCATACAAGGCAGGTTGGATCCATGCTTTCATGTTGTTTACGCCAAATTCTGACCCTACCATCCGAATGTCGCAGCAGAAATCGAGACTCATCAGACCAAGCAACGTTTTTCCAATCTTCTACTGTCCAATTTCGATGAGCTTGTACAAATTGTAGCCTCAGTTTCCTGTTCTTAGCTGAAAGGAGTGGTACCCGGTGTGGTCTTCTGCTGCTGTAGCCCATCTGCCTCAAAGTTCGACGCACTGTGCGTTCAGAGATGCTCTTAGGCCTACCTTGGTTGTAACGGGTGGCGATTTGAGTCACTGTTGCCTTTCTATCAGCTCGAATAAGTCTGCCCATTCTCCTCTGACCTCTGGCATCAACAAGGCATTTCCGCCCACAGAACTGCCGCTCACTGGATTTTTTTTCTTTTTCGGACCATTCTCTGTAAACCCTAGAGATGGTTGTGCGTGAAAATCCCAGTAGATCAGCAGTTTCTGAAATACTCAGACCAGCCCTTCTGGCACCAACAACCATGCCACGTTCAAAGGCACTCAAATCACCTTTCTTCCCCATACTGATGCTCGGTTTGAACTGCAGGAGATTGTCTTGACCATGTCTACATGCCTAAATGCACTGAGTTGCCGCCATGTGATTGGCTGATTAGAAATTAAGTGTTAACAAGAAGTTGGACAGGTGTACCTAATAAAGTGGCCAGTGAGTGTATAATACAAACACTATACAGGGTAAATAGTGGTAAACTGTGACTATTACACTAATATGTCTATCCCATACAGCAAAAATCCTGTAATAGTACAAAACATGGCACAGCTCGCTGCATAATGACCAGAAATGAATGTATGTAGATATTTACCCAAACAATAAAGGCAAGTTAGACAGTATGAACACTATAGGATGGAAATAGATGATATATACAATAGGATTTAACCAGCACTGCAGTCTTCGTAAATATGAGGAGATGCACCAATGTTATACATAAAGGACTGATCACAGTTGGACTAAGTGCTAACACATCCTATGTTTAACAGCCCTAAATGCAATAATATAAGCTGGTGCATAAGGAAAAGAGCTGACCGAACCTGTGCAAAATGTGGTGGGCTAAAATGGAGCCAACACCGCTAATAATGGGAAGTAGCCTGCTGTAAGAACATGACCATTACCACCATAATACCACCATAGCCCAGAGGTCCAGGGGGCTGAGAGCCCAACGCGTGTCACCACCTAGCGTGGCTTCGTCAGGAGCAGATACCTGTGACGGCGGCTGACTACTATATATACAAAATTAAATTATGTACCTTATTAAAGAAACCCCCAGCAGCTGGAAGAAGAGACGGCATGGAGATCGGGCATCTTTTCTCAGCGTCCCGGAAACGGAAATGACGACGCTGAAGATGCTAAGCTATCTTGGCATATTGGCACTCTCGCTATAGCTTAGCATCTTCAGCATCGTCATTTCCGTTTCCGGGACGCTGAGAAAAGATGCCCGATCTCCATGCCGTCTCTTCTTCCAGCTGCTGGGGGTTTCTTTAATAAGGTACATAATTTAATTTTGTATATATAGTAGTCAGCCGCCGTCACAGGTATCTGCTCCTGACGAAGCCACGCTAGGTGGCGACACGCGTTGGGCTCTCAGCCCCCTGGACCTCTGGGCTATGGTGGTATTATGGTGGTAATGGTCATGTTCTTACAGCAGGCTACTTCCCATTATTAGCGGTGTTGGCTCCATTTTAGCCCACCACATTTTGCACAGGTTCGGTCAGCTCTTTTCCTTATGCACCAGCTTATATTATTGCATTTAGGGCTGTTAAACATAGGATGTGTTAGCACTTAGTCCAACTGTGATCAGTCCTTTATGTATAACATTGGTGCATCTCCTCATATTTACGAAGACTGCAGTGCTGGTTAAATCCTATTGTATATATCATCTATTTCCATCCTATAGTGTTCATACTGTCTAACTTGCCTTTATTGTTTGGGTAAATATCTACATACATTCATTTCTGGTCATTATGCAGCGAGCTGTGCCATGTTTTGTACTATTACAGGATGTTTGCTGTATGGGATAGACATATTAGTGTAATAGTCACAGTTTACCACTATTTACCCTGTATAGTGTTTGTATTATATGTGCATCTTTTTTCTATCAACCATGTCCAGGGGGGGTGATTCCCGTTGTGGAACCCATGTTATATTTGTATTGAGGTTTTAAGTGATTTTAATTGTGTGATGTTTTTTGTTTTTGGTTAAAAAATAAAAATTTTGCATTATAATTAGTGGTGGTCCCTATTATATAGCTTGATGCTTTTCTCCTTTTTCGGCTGCACTTTGTCTTTATCAAGCTTTGGTCGACCCCCTATTTCATAAAAAATATTTTTTTCGCTATTTTGTGCGGATGGTGCCCTCCACCTTTGTGTGTGTCAATACACGCACACACACAACACCACTATCACACATACAGCACCACATAGACAGCACTGCACCACTCTCTCACCCACACACACACAAACACACACAAAGCACCGCACCACATACACACACAGCCACAGATACACATGCAGAGACACACACACACACAGCACCCACTCACCTCTCCGCACATTCCCAGCAGCAGCAGCACATCTCGGCAGCTTCCTCTCTGAAACAGCCACGCTGAATGATGCGCTGAGTCAGACAGGAAGTGTCCTGCAGGTGGACAGGAAGGAGGATGGCGTCGGATCCCTGCATCCCCGCTTCGGTCCCAAGCTGCAAGGATCGCAATCAGTGTTCGCCGCCCTTTAGGGGCCCACCTCCGGTGCCCCGAATCAGCAGCACCGGAGGGCAGTGTTAGCCTCAGCCGCTGCCCGCTATTAAGCTGAAATGGTATTCACTCCTCTCCACATCCATGGCGGCGTGGGGAAGCATAAATATTAATTTCCAGGTCACCACCTGACAGCACCATGGAGGATGTCCTTCTTATCCGTAATGGGATAGGAAACACGATAGGTTAAAAGGGCCCTTCCCCTACCACCCTTCAGTGTTTTTCCTGTCCCATTATGGATAGAAACGGCGAGAGTGTAAGACCGACCGTTTCTGTGCGGGAGGTGTGGATCGGGGGCTCTGCTTCTTCCTTCCCACCATGAGGCACCCGCAGGCCGACACCCACCTAAGGGTCCCTCAGCCTACCAGTGCAGCGCTGCTCCTGGTCCGAGAGTCGCTTCCCCCTGCCAGGGGCTCTCAACCCTTCCGTCGCGCCCCCTGGTGTACTGGGCTCCAGACCGCCTCTGTTGATGGGGGCATCTCCACGTGGCCTTTCGGAGGAAGTCAGATGGCCTTGCACCGCTCTCAGCTCTTCCATGGAGAAGTACTCCGGAGCGGTCGGAGGGCGTGGGAAGCGCCGCACCACTACAACAGAAGATCAGGATATAAAGGTATGGAGCGGGGCTGTGGGACACATAGGCGATCCTCAAACTAGTTCACCATGGAGGATGCGGCTAAGTCTGATGTGGGGCAAGAAAGCCTGGGACACGTAAGTGACAGAGTAGAAGCCCCTAAAGTACACATAGAGGTCAGTCCCACATTGACAGCTACAATTATATTTTGTAGGTTTCCTCCTTGCCAGAGAAGACTGTAAAGAAGCCAGCAAAAGTAGAAAATGTCCTATTTGCGCTACTAAGCTGAAGGATTCCTGGCAGAAACCCCTATGTGAGACGTGCGTCAGCAGAATTGTGGGAGAAGAGCAGGCTTCTCTTATGTCTAATATGAGAGCCATTATAAGAGAGGAAGTTCAGGCCTCAGTATCAGGCCTGGTACTCCCTCAACCCTCACATTCAGAGAGATCCAGGAAGAGACCAAGGGAAGAGGTTTCCTAGATGGACTTGACCCCTTCCGACTTAGAGCTGGAGGAGGAGGAGGGAAAAAGTAGAGAACCTCCAGAAAAAGGAAGGAAATATTTATTTTCCTCCGGGGACTCGGAAGAACTTTTAGAGGCTATAAGGCAGACTATGCAGATTGAAGAGCCTCAACCTACGTGTTCTGTACAGGATGAAATGTTTGGGGGTTACGCTCCCAGACTTCAAAGGTCTTCCCGGTAAACTCCCATATTCGCTCTATGATTTTATAGGAATGGGAGGAGGCGGAAAAAAGACTAACGATCACCAGAGACTTTAGACTCCGCTTGCCATTTGACCCAGGAGAGGTCAAGGAATGGGTAGACATTCCCAAAATAGACATTCCGCTGGCTAAGGTGTCCAAAAGGACTGCGATTCCTTTTGAAGACTCCTCTAGCCTGAAAGAGCCCATGAACAGGAAGGCAGATGGCCTTTTAAAGGGGGCCTGGGATAGTTCAGCAGCAATCATAGGAGCAACTATAGCTGCGACATCAGTAGCTCATTCCATGCATCTGTGGATAGACGATCTCCAAGATCAGTTATCAGCCAAAACTCCTAGAGAAACCATATTAAAATCCCTTCCTCTGTTGAAATTGGCAACCGCCAATTGGCAAATTGGCTGATGTCTCTGCAGAATCAGTTAGATTTGCAGCTAGGAGTCAATCTCTATCTAATGCAGCCAGAAGAGCTATCTGGCTCACGAGCTGTTCAGGAGATATGGACTCTAAGAACAAGCTTTGTTCTATACCCTTTTCCGGGGACAGAGTCTTCGGAGCTGTCCTTGATGATATTTTAGAGAAGGCCTCAGACGAAAAGAAAGGGTTTCCAGAGGAAAAGCCAAAAAGATTTCAGCCCTTTCGTAGACCCTGTTATAATCAAAAGACAGATTACAGGGGGAAAGGGAAGCAAGGTAGATGGAGTTATCAAAAAGGGGGAGAGAGCAGAGTCAAGAATAAGGACTCGAGCTACTCAGGTTCTGGGTCTAACTACCGAAGAAAATGACACCATCAGAGCAGGGGGCCGACTATCCGAGTTCCTAGGGGGATGGCGGGAAGTTACCACAAGCCCTTGGGTCTTACAGGTTGTTTCCCAGTGATACAGAATAGAGTTTGTGTCTCCCCTTTCTGAAAGATTCCTTGTTTCCAGCTCCCATCTAAATTCAGCGTCCCCTATGTGGTCAGATATCCAGGACCTCCTGGACATGGCAGCGATTGTTCCGGTACGCCCTCAAGAAGAGCGCAGAGGTCACTACTCATATCTCTTCTCAATAATAAAACCATCAGGAGAGTCCAGAACAATAATAAACCTAAAACACCTAAACAAATGGGTAACATACAAAAGGTTCAAAATGGAGTCGATTCGGTCCACCATTCCCCTGTTAGGGAAGGATGTGGTAAAGATGACTTTCTAATAGCAGCAGACTCTGTAAGCCAGCTCAGAATCAACTGTCAATCCCTAATTTCCACACTGCAAGAGCTAGGATGGATCATAAACTGGACCAAATCAGATCTAGTACCCAAGACAAAAATAAAATTCTTGGGGATCATACTAGATTCGGAAGCAAGAATGTCTTACCTACCAGAAGAGAGGCTAAGGGGCATAATAGGAAAAGCACAACAGTTTGCCAAAAGCCAAATTTCCATCAGAGACGCAATGAAGATCTTAGGACTAATGACAGCCTGCATTCCTTGTGTGAACTGGATCCAGTTTTATTCTCGGCGATTACAGCGGAAGTCCTTGCTCCCTGGGACAGGAAGCAAAGCTCGCTAAATCTAGGATTGAGACTGTCTCCTCAAGTCAGAAAATCCTTAAAATGGTGGACCCTTCCCAGAAATCTTCCAGTTGGTGTGGCGTGACTTCAAAACCCGGGAGTTTCGGTCACAACAGACGCAAGTCAACAAGGCTAGGGATGTCATGTCCAGGGAAGATACAGTACTTCCAGGGACAATGGAGGCAAAAGGACAGCAGAAGATCATCAAACTACAGGGAGCTACACGCAGTCTGTGTTAGGGCTAGCGGAACGCACCAAATAATTAGACAAAAGGAAAAGGGTGCATTCGCAGCCCGGAGTCCACCGTGCAGAGATGGAACCTGCTGCTAAGCAATGACGGACTATATGGCGGTACAATGAGGATAAACACGCGGGTTAGCTTCACCTTGTGTGAAAGAAGCGAACCCTGTCGCGTCACAGGGCCGCAGTACAGCACGTAACAGAAATAATAAAGTAGCACGAGAGTGCATGCGGTGCCGCACTGGCGGACGCCACTAGCCACCCAGACTTGGTTTGGAAAGCGCGGCGATAGCGCACGGCGCCGCACTGGCGGTCACAGCAATAGACGCTGTTTGTGTACTTGTGTTGGTAACAATTCGGGTGCTAGATTACAATCATCCTCCTTACGCGAGCATTCAAACACAAGGGAGGGGTGATTAAAGCAACTTTCACTCACAACACACACACGTAAACAAGTGTATACTAGCGCATGGCCGTGCGGCCATGCAAACCTTTTATAGCTGCAGCAAGTTGAGGACCTTCCTAGAGGACCAATGAGAGCTGCTACAGTAACTGAGCAACTACAGGACCTTCCAAGAGGACCAATAGGATCTACTGCAGTACCTGAGTGTTGTGAATTTGCTTTTTGCTCCCTCTAGTGGTTACTAGTTTTTTGACTCTGGTTTTTTCTGTCATTCCTTTTATCCGCACCTGGGTCGTTAGTTAGGGGTGTTGCTATATAAGCTCCCTGGACCTTCAGTTCAATGCCTGGCAACGTAGTTATCAGAGCTAGTCTGCTGTGCTCTTGTCTACTGATCCTGGTTCCAGTTATTTCAGCTAAGTCTGCCTTTTGCTTTTTGCTATTTGTTTTGGTTTTGTATTTTTGTCCAGCTTGTTCCAAATCTACATCCTGACCTTTGCTGGAAGCTCTAGGGGGCTGGTGTTCTCCCCCCGGACCGTTAGACGGTTCGGGGGTTCTTGAATTTCCAGTGTGGATTTTGATAGGGTTTTTGTTGACCATATAAGTTACCTTTCTTTATTCTGCTATCAGTAAGCGGGCCTCTCTGTGCTAAACCTGGTTAATTTCTGTGTTTGTCATTTCCTCTTACCTCACCGTCATTATTTGTGGGGGGCTTCTATCCAGCTTTGGGGTCCCCTTCTCTGGAGGCAAGAAAGGTCTTTGTTTTCCTCTACTAGGGGTAGCTAGATTCTCCGGCTGGCGCGTGTCATCTAGAATCAACGTAGGAATGATCCCCGGCTACTTCTAGTGTTGGCGTTAGGAGTAGATATATGGTCAACCCAGTTACCACTGCCCTATGAGCTGGATTTTTGTATTCAGCAGACTTCCACGTTCCTCTGAGACCCTCGCCATTGGGGTCATAACAGTTTGCCAGGCCTGTATTAAATGTTTAATGCATTGCAGAAGAGGGATTATAAGAAAGAAGATTCTGAGTTTTTTTTTTTTTTTTTTTCTTCTTCCCCTTTACCTCAGAGTGGCTATGCTTGCTGCAGACATGAATGTCCAGACCTTGATTACAAGTGTGGACCAGCTGGCTACTCGTGTGCAGGGCATACAAGACTATGTTATCAGAAATCCTATGTCAGAACCTAAAATACCGATTCCTGAACTGTTTTCCGGAGACAGGTTTAAGTTTAGGAATTTCGTGAATAATTGTAAATTGTTTTTGTCCCTGAGACCCTGTTCATCTGGAGATTCTGCTCAGCAAGTAAAAATTGTTATTTCGTTCTTACGGGGCGACCCTCAGGATTGGGCTTTTTCGCTGGCACCAGGAGATCCGGCATTGGCTGATCTTGATGCGTTTTTTCTGGCGCTCGGTTTACTTTATGAGGAACCCAATCTTGAGATTCAGGCAGAAAAGGCCTTGCTGGCTATGTCTCAGGGGCAGGACAAGGCTGAAGTGTATTGCCAAAAATTTCGGAAATGGTCCGTGCTGACACATTGGAACGAGTGTGCACTGGCCGCTAATTTTAGAAATGGCCTTTCTGAAGCCATTAAGAATGTTATGGTGGGTTTTCCCATTCCCACAGGTCTGAATGATACTATGGCACTGGCTATTCAAATTGACCGGCGGTTGCGGGAGCGCAAAACCGCAAATTCCCTCATGGTGTTGTCTGAACAGACACCTAATTCGGTGCAATGTGATAGAAAAACCGCAAATTCCCTCATGGTGTTGTCTGAACAGACACCTGATTTAATGCAATGTGATAGAATCCTGACTAGAAATGAGCGGAAAATTCATAGACGCCGGAATGGCTTGTGCTACTACTGTGGTGATTCTACACATGTTATCTCAGCATGCTCTAAACGTATAGCTAAGGTTGTTAGTCCTGTCACCGTTGGTAATTTGCAACCTAAATTTATTCTGTCTGTAACTTTGATTTGCTCACTGTCATCTTATCCTGTCATGGCGTTTGTAGATTCAGGTGCTGCCCTGAGTCTCATGGATCTCTCATTTGCTAAGCGCTGTGGTTTTACTCTTGAACCATTAGAAAATCCTATTCCTCTTAGGGGTATTGATGCTACACCATTGGCAGCAAATAAACCGCAGTATTGGACACAGGTTACCATGTGCATGACTCCTGAACACCGCGAGGTGATACGTTTCCTGGTTTTACATAAAATGCATGATTTGGTTGTTTTAGGGCTGCCATGGTTACAGACCCATAATCCAGTCCTGGACTGGAAGGCTATGTCAGTCTCAAGTTGGGGCTGTCGTGGTATTCATGGGGATTCCCTGCCTGTGTCTATTGCTTCTTCTACGCCTTCGGAAGTTCCGGAGTATTTGTCTGATTATCAGGATGTCTTCAGTGAGTCTGAGTCCAGTGCACTGCCTCCTCATAGGGACTGTGACTGTGCTATAGATTTGATCCCAGGCAGTAAATTTCCTAAGGGAAGACTGTTTAATCTGTCGGTACCTGAACATACCGCTATGCGTTCATATATCAAGGAGTCTCTGGAGAAAGGACATATTCGTCCGTCTTCTTCCCCTCTTGGTGCGGGATTCTTTTTTGTGGCAAAAAAGGACGGATCTTTGAGACCTTGTATTGATTATCGGCTTTTAAATAAGATCACTGTCAAATTTCAGTATCCTTTACCGCTGTTGTCTGACTTGTTTGCCCGGATTAAGGGTGCCAAGTGGTTCACCAAGATAGACCTTCGTGGTGCGTACAACCTTGTGCGCAATAAGCAAGGTGATGAATGGAAAACCGCATTCAATATGCCCGAAGGTCATTTTGAGTACTTGGTGATGCCTTTTGGGCTCTCCAATGCGCCTTCAGTTTTTCAGTCCTTTATGCATGACATTTTCCGGAAGTATGTGGATAAATTTTTGATTGTTTATCTGGATGATATTTTGTTTTTTTCTGATAATTGGGATTCGCATGTGGAGCAGGTCAGGTTGGTCTTTAAAATTTTGCGTGAAAATTCTTTGTTTGTCAAGGGCTCAAAGTGTCTCTTTGGTGTACAGAAGGTTCCCTTTTTGGGGTTCATTTTTTCCCCTTCTGCTGTGGAGATGGACCCAGTCAAGGTCCGAGCTATTCTTGATTGGACTCAGCCCTCGTCAGTTAAGAGTCTTCAGAAGTTCTTGGGCTTCGCTAACTTCTACCGTCGTTTTATCGCTAATTTTTCTAGCATTGTGAAACCTTTGACGGATATGACCAAGAAGGGCTCCGATGTAGCTAACTGGGCTCCTGCTGCCGTGGAGGCTTTCCAGGAGTTGAAACGCCGGTTTACTTCGGCGCCTGTTTTGTGCCAGCCTGACGTCTCACTTCCCTTTCAGGTTGAGGTGGATGCTTCGGAGATTGGGGCAGGGGCCGTTTTGTCGCAGAGAGGCCCTGGTTGCTCTGTTATGAAACCTTGTGCCTTTTTCTCTAGGAAGTTTTCGCCTGCCGAGCGAAATTATGATGTGGGCAATCGGGAGTTGTTGGCCATGAAATGGGCATTTGAGGAGTGGCGTCATTGGCTCGAGGGTGCTAAGCATCGTGTGGTGGTCTTGACTGATCACAAAAATCTGATGTATCTCGAGTCTGCTAAACGCCTTAATCCGAGACAGGCCCGCTGGTCATTGTTTTTCTCCCGCTTTGATTTTGTTGTCTCGTATTTACCAGGTTCAAAGAATGTGAAGGCCGATGCTCTTTCTAGGAGCTTTGTGCCTGATGCTCCTGGAGTCGCGGATCCTGTTGGTATTCTTAAAGATGGAGTTATCCTGTCAGCTATTTCTCCGGATCTGCGACGTGTGTTGCAGAGATTTCAGGCTGATAGGCCTGAGTCTTGTCCACCTGACAGACTGTTTGTCCCGGATAAGTGGACCAGCAGAGTCATTTCCGAGGTTCATTCCTCGGTGTTGGCAGGTCACCCGGGAATTTTTGGCACCAGAGATCTGGTGGCCAGGTCCTTTTGGTGGCCTTCCTTGTCAAGGGATGTGCGGTCATTTGTGCAGTCCTGTGGGACTTGTGCTCGAGCTAAGCCTTGCTGTTCTCGTGCCAGCAGTTTGCTCTTGCCCTTGCCTGTCCCGAAGAGACCTTGGACACATATCTCCATGGATTTCATTTCTGATCTTCCGCTATCTCAGGGCATGTCCGTTATCTGGGTGATATGTGATCGCTTCTCCAAGATGGTCCATTTGGTTCCTTTGCCTAAGCTGCCTTCCTCTTCCGATCTGGTTCCTGTGTTTTTCCAGAACGTGGTTCGTTTGCACGGCATCCCTGAGAATATTGTGTCAGACAGAGGATCCCAGTTCGTTTCCAGGTTCTGGCGATCCTTTTGTAGTAGGATGGGCATTGATTTGTCGTTTTCGTCTGCTTTCCATCCTCAGACTAATGGACAGACGGAGCGAACCAATCAGACTTTGGAGGCTTATTTGAGGTGTTTTGTCTCTGCTGATCAGGACGATTGGGTGACATTCTTGCCGTTGGCTGAGTTTGCCCTTAATAATCGGGCTAGTTCCGCCACCTTGGTTTCGCCTTTTTTCTGCAACTCTGGTTTCCATCCTCGCTTTTCTTCGGGTCATGTGGAGCCTTCTGACTGTCCTGGGGTGGATTCTGTGGTGGATAGGTTGCAGCAGATCTGGAATCATGTGGTGGACAACTTGAAGTTGTCACAGGAGAAGGCTCAGCGCTTTGCCAACCGCCGCCGCGGTGTGGGTCCCCGACTACGCGTTGGGGATTTGGTATGGCTTTCTTCCCGCTTTGTTCCTATGAAGGTCTCCTCTCCCAAATTTAAACCTCGTTTTATTGGGCCTTACAAGATATTGGAAATCCTTAATCCTGTATCTTTTCGTCTGGATCTTCCTGTGTCGTTTGCTATTCACAATGTATTTCATAGGTCCTTGTTGCGGCGGTACATTGTGCCTGTAGTTCCTTCTGCTGAGCCTCCTGCTCCGGTGTTGGTTGAGGGCGAGTTGGAGTACGTGGTGGAGAAGATCTTGGATTCTCGCCTCTCCAGGCGGAGGCTTCAGTACCTGGTCAAGTGGAAGGGCTATGGTCAGCAGGATAATTCCTGGGTGGTCGCCTCTGATGTTCATGCGGCCGATTTAGTTCGTGCCTTTCATGCCGCTCATCCTGATCGCCCTGGTGGTCGTGGTGAGGGTTCGGTGACCCCTCACTAAGGGGGGGGTACTGTTGTGAATTTGCTTTTTGCTCCCTCTAGTGGTTACTAGTTTTTTGACTCTGGTTTTTTCTGTCATTCCTTTTATCCGCACCTGGGTCGTTAGTTAGGGGTGTTGCTATATAAGCTCCCTGGACCTTCAGTTCAATGCCTGGCAACGTAGTTATCAGAGCTAGTCTGCTGTGCTCTTGTCTACTGATCCTGGTTCCAGTTATTTCAGCTAAGTCTGCCTTTTGCTTTTTGCTATTTGTTTTGGTTTTGTATTTTTGTCCAGCTTGTTCCAAATCTACATCCTGACCTTTGCTGGAAGCTCTAGGGGGCTGGTGTTCTCCCCCCGGACCGTTAGACGGTTCGGGGGTTCTTGAATTTCCAGTGTGGATTTTGATAGGGTTTTTGTTGACCATATAAGTTACCTTTCTTTATTCTGCTATCAGTAAGCGGGCCTCTCTGTGCTAAACCTGGTTCATTTCTGTGTTTGTCATTTCCTCTTACCTCACCGTCATTATTTGTGGGGGGCTTCTATCCAGCTTTGGGGTCCCCTTCTCTGCAGGCAAGAAAGGTCTTTGTTTTCCTCTACTAGGGGTAGCTAGATTCTCCGGCTGGCGCGTGTCATCTAGAATCAACGTAGGAATGATCCCCGGCTACTTCTAGTGTTGGCGTTAGGAGTAGATATATGGTCAACCCAGTTACCACTGCCCTATGAGCTGGATTTTTGTATTCTGCAGACTTCCACGTTCCTCTGAGACCCTCGCCATTGGGGTCATAACACCTGAGCATGTGACCCCAGACCTCCACTGAGAGGTCTTCCTTTGGGCATGCTCAGAAGGGGAAAAGGTGGAGATAGTCCCAGAGACATCTGCTCCCCGCTGATCAGTACAGGCTACAATGGCAGAGCCTGGAAAGGCAACAGTAACCCTTTGCACAGAATCAGACTGAACAGGCTCCACTGTGGCTGATGCAGAATGAGAGACCGCAGCAGACATGGTTCAAGAGTCCCCCTGTGCAGCAGCGGGAACTCGACTCCTAACAGCCTGGAAGGTCTTATCAGCCACCCAGTCTCTGGTGAAAAACAGGCATGTGAAAATCTTTTCGGACAATACAACAACTGTCATCAGGGCGGTCCAAGACATATAGCATTACAGAACCTGGCCGAGCGAATCTTCAAATGGGCAGAAAAGTCTGTACTTTCGATCTCGGCAGTACATCTGGAAGGTACCAAGTATCAGCTCGCAGACTTCCTGAGCAGGAAAGAGGTGGCCCCGACGGAGTGGGAACTGAACAATGAAGTCTTCAGCAGTCTCTGTCAACTTTGAGGAAAACCCGATGTGGACCTATTCGCTGCAAGACGGAACGCGAAAGTCAAAATCTTTTACTCCCTAAATCCTTGGGAAAGCCCAGCAGGGATCGATGCCTTCTCACAGCCCTGGAACAGCAGGTTACTGTATGCATTCCCTCCTCTGGCAATGATTCCAAGAACTCTCAGGAAAATTTTACGAGGACAGAGCCAAGGTCATGCTTATAGCACCCCTTTGGCCGAAGAGGAGTTGGTTCCCCTTACTAAAAAAGTTATCGGAAGAGGAACCCCTCTTGCTGCCGGAAAGAAGGGACCTTCTTCATCAAGGCCCGGTTCTACAGCAAAACCCAGAAGCTCTACTGTTGGCAGCCTGGATCCTGAATGGCAGGTCTTAAAAAGCAAAGGGACTGTCAGATGATGTTTTCTCTACCCTCCAAGCCAGTAGGAACCCGGCGATGTCTGCTATCTATACCAAAATATTGAAACGATTTTGCAGTTTCTGTGGGGAGATGACAGTTGATACTGACCATCCTGATAATCCGAAAATCCTTGATTTTTTGCAGTCAGGATTCAGGAAAGGGCTTAGACCTAGTACTTTGAGGGTCCAGATAGCAGCCCTGAGTGTACTTTATGACTTCCCTCTGTCAGCTCATCCCTGGATAAGTCAGTTTTCTAGGGTAGTTCAGAGACTAAAGGTACCGTCACACTAAACGATATCGCTAGCGATCCGTGACGTTGCAGCGTCCTCGCTAGCGATATCGTTTAGTTTGACACGCAGCAGCGATCAGGATCCTGCTGTGATGTCGCTGGTCGCTGAATAAAGTCCAGAACTTTATTTGGTCGTCCGATCGCCGTGTATCGTTGTGTTTGACACCAAAAGCAACGATACCAGCGATGTTTTACACTGGTAACCAGGGTAAACATCGGGTTACTAAGCGCAGGGCCGCGCTTAGTAACCCGATGTTTACCCTGGTTACCAGCGTAAAAGTAAAAAAAACAAACAGTACATGCTCACCTGCGCGTCTCCCAGCGTCTGCTTCCTGCTCTGACTGAGATCCGGCCCTAAAGTGAAAGTGAAAGCACAGCGGTGACGTCACCGCTGTGCTGTTAGGGCCGGAGCTCAGTCAGTGTCAGGAAGCAGACGCTGGGAGACGCGCAGGTGAGTATGTACTGTTTGTTTTTTTTACTTTTACGCTGGTAACCAGGGTAAACATCGGGTTACTAAGCGCGGCCCTGCGCTTAGCAACCCGATGTTTACCCTGGTTACCCGGGGACCTCGGCATCGTTGGTCGCTGGAGAGCGGTCTGTGTGACAGCTCTCCAGCGATCAAACAGCGACGCTGCAGCGATCGACATCGTTGTCGCTATCGCTGCAGCGTCGCTTAATGTGACGGTACCTTAAAACCTTTAATTAGGAGATCGGTGCCGCCTTGGGACCATAACCTGGTCCTTATCTATGTGAACAGCCGTGGGGTCTAGAGGGGATCATAGAGATTAGCAAACTTTCCTTTAAGGGTATGTGCACACGCTGCGGACTGGTGTGCGGATTTTTCCGCACTGATATTGATAAATCCGCAGGGCAAAAACACAGCGTTTTTGCTGCGGATTTATTGCGGATTTTCTGTAGATTTTCCGCGGTTTTTGTGCGGATTCTTCTGCGGTTTTACACCTGCGTTTTTTTAATATGTAGCAGGTGTAAAACCGCTGCGGATTCCGCACAAAGAATTGACATGCTGCAGAAAATAAACTGCAGCGTTTCCGCGCGTTTTTTTCCGCAGCATGTGCACAGCGGTTTTTGTTTTCCATAGGTTAACATGGTACTGTACGCCGCATGGAAAACTGCTGCGGATCCGCAGCGTCAAAAACGCTGCGGATCCGCAGCAAAAACCGCAACGTGTGCACATGGCCTAAAACTGCGTTCTTAGTGGCTTATACGTCAGCAAAAAGACTATGGGAATTACAGGCTTTATCTGTCCAGAATCCGTATTTACAGATTTTCGATGATAGACTAGTCTTAAGACTCGATCCAGCTTTTCTCCCGAAAGTCGTCTCAAATTCTAATATGAATCAGGAAATCGTTCTTCCCTCCTTTTGTCAGTTCCCTAAAAATCAGAAGGAGAGGTTTTACCATAATTTGGACGTTAACGGTACTCAAATACCTTGAATCAACTCGACCCTGGAGACAGGATTACAATCTGTTGACCAGTTTAGGGGCCCAAATAAGGGGAAAAAAGTGTCCAAAGCTACCATTGCAAGGTGGATAAAGTCTACAATTAGCTTAGCTTATGAAGCTCAGGGAAAGAGTTCCCTGGTTGATCTTAGGGCCCATTCATTTAGGGCCATGGCCACGTCATGGGCAGAGAAAGGGGGCCTACGGCAGAA
This sequence comes from Ranitomeya variabilis, assembly GCF_051348905.1. Taxonomy (NCBI): domain Eukaryota; kingdom Metazoa; phylum Chordata; class Amphibia; order Anura; family Dendrobatidae; genus Ranitomeya; species Ranitomeya variabilis. The sequence continues at coordinate 423,723,325 of NC_135236.1, read as the reverse complement.
CAAATCTGCAGAGCTGCATCTTGGTCCAGCCTTAGTACCTTTTCGAAACATAAGCTAGATGTAGTATCAACACAGTTAGCTTTTGGTAGAAAGGTACTTCAGGCAGTAGTCCCACCCTAAACACCATTCTCCTTTGGTATTTCCCCATGGTGCTGTCAAGTGGGACCTGGAAAATGGTAATTAGACCTACCGGTAATTGTATTTCCAGGAATCCATCCTGACAGCACTGTTACTTCCCTCCCTAATGTTGTTCTATATACTCATGTGACGTAACATTTGTATGATTGATTACTTTGCTGGAATAAACCTTATTTTTTGCATCCATCCAGATGTGTTACTTTGAAAAGCACTGAAGGGTGGTAGGAGAGGGTCCTTTTAACCTCTCGTGTTTCCTGTCCCATTACGGATAAGAAGGACGTCCTCCATGGTGCTGTCAGGAAGGATTCCTGGAAATACAATTACCGGTAGTTCTAATTACCGTTTTCTCTTTAGCAGCGGGGACAGGCTCCTGACTCAGGGGCCCCATAGCAGCTGGGTGTGCCGCTATTAGCGACATGCCACTGGCTGGGGGGCCCCTGGAGCAGTGGGGACCCTAGGCAGCTGCTGGCCAATATGCTAGCAGGTGTCAGTGCCTGGGCCAGTATGACCCTGATGGATAGTCACAAGCCATCAAACGAAGAAGAACTGCTTAAATTTTTGCGCAAGATGCAGTGTGAAAGACTGGTGGAAAGTATGCCAAGACACATGAAAGCTGTGATTAAAAATCATGGTTATTCCACAAAATATTGATTTCTGAACTCTTCCTGAGTTAAAACATTAGTATTGTTGTTTCTAAATGATTATGAACTTTTTTTTTTTTTTTGCATTATTTGAGGTCTAAAAGCAATGCATTTTTTTGTTATTTAGACCATTTCTCATTTTCAGATAATACCAAATTTATTGCTTGGAACTTCGGAGACATGTTGTCAGAAGTTTATATAATAAAAGAACAATTTACATTTTACTCAAAAATATACCTATAAAGAGGAAACTCAGACAAACTGAACATTTTGCAGTGGTCTCTTAATTTTTGTCAGAGCTGTACACTGCGGTTTGCGGAAACGCAGCTCCTGCGGCGCCGTATATATGTACAGCGCATGTTAGGAAGAGGTTAAAGTGAACCTGTCATGTGAAAAAAAAAACACATTCAACCTGCAGATATGTGGTTAATCTGCAGGTTGGTTAATAGCGTTCTGAAGCTTCTCAGTGCTTGCACTGAAAGCCCGGCTACTGGGAGAAAAAGAACTTTATCCGTTCCGGCAGCCTTCGGCTTTCAGTCATAGAGGCACCTCTTCAGTCACTGATTAGTACATAGTGAGCAATGGCTGTAACCACACTCCACCACTGACTGACAGCCGGCTTAGCTCTGATGTATTGTAGAGCCAGCTGTCAGTCAGTACCAGGACGTGGTTACAGCTGCCACTGATTAAAGTTAATTTCCTCCTTGTAGCCCAGCTTCAGAATGCTGTTAACCTACAGGTTAACATCGTATCTGCATATTAATAGCATTTTTTTCACATAACAGGTTCCCTTTAAATAACTTATTAGTATAGGTCAACTTGCACTATTACATTGGGTTTGCTATTGGGAAATATTGGGAACTCTGCTGTGACTACTACAGTAGAACCACCGTTATGAGTACTGCTTGTACACTACAATATGGCAAGTACTATTATTTGGATATTACTATGTGGCTACTGCTGTATGGGTACTACCATGTACACATAACATTGATCAGAACTTATCTTGGAGTGCCATGAGAAATATTTGACCTAGTTTTTGTTGTGCGATTTTTTTTTTTCTCGCACCCATAGGCTTGCATTGGCGAGTCTCGGTGCCAATTGCAGCCTGCTGCGGTTTTACATGCACGCCGAATACGCCTGAGGAAAAAAATGCTGATCTGGATTGCCCCATAGAGTAACACTGGGCCAAGTGCTATGCGATTTTTTTCTCGCATACCACTCGGCTGGATTCTACAGTAGTGTGACTCCGGCCTTAGTGCCATAAACTGAGAAAAAATGTCCTGAGTAGTAAAAGTACATAAAGCAAATGAGACACTTTTATAAGCATCCTGAATAGGACCTGTGCTAGAAATAGAAGGAAACCACTATGGCTGAATAGAGCTGTAAGGGGCGCAATAAATGACAAAAAGAAAGCGTTTAGAGAATTAAAGTAAGTGGGTAGTGACAAGGTCTTAAATAATTATAGGAAAAAAATGGAGTAATGCCACAGAAAGCAGAAATAAACCAAAATTATTCTACAACTATATAAACAGTAAGTAAATGAAAAATGATAGTGTTGGCCCCCTCAAAAATAATCTGGGTGGAATGGTGGAAGAGGAAGAGGGAAAAGCCAATATGCTAAAGTCTATTTCTCTTCAGTATTTATACAAGAAACCCCAGGACAGACGACATGATCAGGGATACTAGAAATTCTCCACTAAATCTCACCTGCTTAACCCAGTAGGAACTACAGCGCTGCCCCAAAATAAAAATCATTAAAGTAGACAAATCCCCCGGCCCGGTGGCATACACCTCTGAGTACTGCAGGAATTAAGTACTGTGATAGACAGAACATTATTTCTCATCTTCAAGGATTCCATAATAACTGGCCATAGCAAATGTGCTGCTAATATTCAAAAAGAGGACAAAATCTGAGTCAAGAAATTATAGGCCAGTAAGTTTAACCTCGACTGTGGGTAAAATCCATGGAGGTGCTGTGCTGGAGTATCTCAATAAGAATAACCGTATGACCCAGCATCAACATGGTTTTATGAGGGATCAGTCATGTCATACTAATGTGATCACCTTCGTCGAGGAGGTAATTTCCAGACTAGACCAGGGAAACGTGGATATTGTCTACATGGACTTTATGGTTTTAGGTTTCTGTTTATTAATGTCTGCCGTTTATAGTGTTAAATCTGGTGACAGATCCTCTTAAGAAGTATTCCCATTTGAGTTTTTCCTGACTGAAGCTCTAATAATCCATCCAGGCTCCAATAATTTCTTTTGGAATTATGTAAGCAGCGTAACTCATCCACTGTTGGCTGTTTTCAAAACTCCACCTCCATTTAATTTTTGCCAGGAATATGGTGGCTGAATGGTTTGGCGCTATACCGGCTGTATAATGGTATGATAGAATAGGTAAACATGGCTGTCAGGATTTGGATTATGGCAGATACCTTGTCACAAACATGCAATCTCCTGTCGTGAAGTAGTTTTTTGGAAGGAAAGTGAAAATAAATGGAATAGGAGACATTATAATCCAATTCTTTGCAATATTTAGGGCCTGTTATTTGTTCCTTGGCATCAAGTAAATGCATTATAATAAATAATGTATGGATCTCTGTCACAGCTGAGATGATACAAGAAGAATAGAATTACTGTGGTCGTGGTGGCGTAGAACTTTCTTTCTTTATTTGATGCATGTCCTGGTGCAGAATACTTGAATGTGAACCACACGGTTTATTCCTCTGCTCCTGTAAGTGACAGCACTACAACACAAAAGGGATGTCAAAGTCAGAAAACTCTGAGAAAAATACCTCTGAGAGTAGACATCATGTTCAAAATGTAGTATTTTTTAGCACACACTTTATGATAAGCAACTAATTTTGTAGGTAATGTATAATTGATGTTATAGTGAAAAATGGGTGCTCGACCATGTGATCACTGGTGCTCAGAAGTAAATAGATATAGCAAAATTGAATGTAAACTTCGGCACTCAAAAACTATGTTGCAATAAATACGGTAGTTTATTTACAGAAAAAATGACCCAAATGGATTCCAGATAATCGAAATCAACGTTTCGGCCTAATATCAGGCCTTTATCAAGAAATATCTGTGTTAGGACATGAAAACAAAAGAAAAGCATGTAAATAATCATATATATAGTACATAATACAGTATATATAGCACATGGTATAGGTGTTTTCGCAGTATCTATAGACATAAAGGATATATAGGGTAGCCCTTTGAAACAGATGCTATCTTGGCGGATGTGATTTTAAACATGACCAATTATATATGGTAATTGTTGGTCATAATTCATGAAAAGCGACATTTTCATATATATTTTTACATTCACAGCACAATGATCAGCAGGAAATAGCAAAAAATAGTATCATCAAATGGAAATAATCTTTTCAATGTCCGAACTGCTGATGAAGAGAATAGTAAAGGACTATTACAGCGTTTTTTTTAATTCCACCATCTGTTAGCTATTAGTGTAGTATGTTCAATGTATGCACTAAAATAATTACCGGATCATGTCTTTTGCTTTTCCCAGCACTGCTTACATCCTTCTGCATCATGTGACCACGGCTCTCTCTTGCCTACTCACCCCGCAGAACTTTAGCTCCTTTCTTATTGTAAGTCTATAAAAGCATAGTTCTGAGTCTCATAGACATACAGTTGTGTCAAAATAACAAAAAAATTTACCTTTGGCTGTTCTAAAAAATAACAGTATCTGCATTTGTCTTTACAAACTGCCAATTTGTACTATTTTTACGACAATTTAGCATTCCTGTGAATCACTAACCTAATATTTAGCTGTATACCAGCAGTTTTTTAGAACTGCTTCACATCTATGTTGCACAGAGTCAACCAACTTCTGGCACCTGTCAACTGTTATTACAGCCCAGGATGGACTACTTTTGGCATTTTTTGTCTTTGCCTCAGAAACAACATTTTTAATGTCACCTTCACAAGTGTTCTATCGGATTAAGATCCGGGGATTGGGCTGGCCACTCCATAACCTTGATTCTGTTGACTTGAACCAAGATTTTGCTAGTTTACTAGTGTGTTTAGGGTCATTGTCTTGTTTAAAAACCCATTTCAAGGGCCTGCCTCTTCAGCATAAGGCAACATGACTAGTGATGAGCGAATTTGTTCGGAAAACGATTGCCAAACATAAATTCGGCACGAATACGGCACATTTGGATTCGTGATCGGAAACATAAGCAAAATTATCTAAATTCAGTAAAGGTGCAGGAAAATATTTGCGTTGCCACAAAAGGTTTTCCAGCACTTTAGCAACGATAATGGTGGTGTATCATGAGCGTTTGGCACGTGTTTGATGAGGGGAGGGGGTTTGCAGAGCTCAGAGGTGCTGCGTTCTTGTAAACAGTCATTTTTTAAATCTATCTTTATGTGTACACATTGCGGCTAGCAAACCAGGGCACAGGAAACACCCACAATGTACTGACACAACAACTTGTGTTATTGGCTGCTGAAATCATATGTCCGTCTCCATAAAAATAGCGGACATCTTGTTTTAGTGCCATTTTGACACGATAACAGCGCAGAGGCTGCTCCTGACGCTAGCACTGTTAACAGCAAGATTTTAGCTAGTTTGTAAGGCGGTTGTATATCAGTCAGATAGTGTAGCTAGCTACTGTCCTGTGTGGCTGTTAAATTTACCTTCCAGCACTTTTTTTTGGCCATGACTGAGGTCCACAGACAAAACCAGCAGGGCACATGTCCTACAAGTGTGTTGTGCACTGCTTCTATTGTGCTCCATGCACAAGTATAGCATTCTAATTAATATTTTTTCACTAGCTATGTTTGAAAAAGCCTGCTGTATCCCAGATTTTAGCTAGTTAGCTAGGTAGTTGTGTATCAGTCAGATAGTCATTTAGTGCTGTCATGATATAAAACTGTCTGCAGATCTAAGGCATATTAAAACAATTATATTTTTTTCTGTTGCTAAATGTGAAACAGTCTGCTGTATCCCACTTTGTAATTTTGCGTCGGTGATATGAACCTGTCTGCAGACCTAAGGTACATAAAAAAATATATAATTTTTCAGTTGCAAAAAGTTAGACAACCCGCCATATCACACTTTGTCATTTGGTTGGGTTGAAATTAAGCTGTAGAGGCCTGACCCACAGGCCACAAAAAAATCTTCTGTTCCTAGTGTCGTACAGTCGGGGACCTGACGTTAAAATAGTTTGAAGCATCTAGTGTGTTACAGAGGCCTGATCCATAGGCCACAAACAATTCTTCTGTTCCTAGTGTCATACAGTAGGGGGCCTGACTTTAAAATACTTTGTAGCATCTAGTGTGTTATAGAGGCCTGATCCAGAGGCTACAAAAAATCTTCTATTCCTTGTGTCATACAGTAGGGGACCTGACTTTACAATAGTTTGTAGCATCTAGTGTGTTATGGAGGCCTGATCCAGAGGCTACAAAAAAATCTTCTGTTCCTAGTATCATACAGTAAGGGACCTGACTTTAAAATAGTTTGTAGGAGCTAGTGTGTTATAGAGGCCTGATCCATAGGCCACAAAAAATATTCTTTTCTAGTGTCATACAGTAGGTGACCTGACTTTCAAATTGTTTGTAGCATAACAGCTTTGTCATACAGGCCTCATCCACATGCCATATTTCAACTTGGAATTTACTGTCACTGAAATTCAGCTGTTTGCAGAGGTGGTGCAGAGTTTAAAATCTAACTTTTTGTTGCTAATACTGTTCTCCCACCACACTATCTGAGCAACATGACTGGGAAATAGCGAAGCCATGGTGGAAGGGGGATTAGGCTTGATGTTCAAGGTGCACATAGGTGGTAATGTTTGTTAATGCACTAGTGAAGCAACGTCACGTCCTATGCAAAGACAACTGACAACTTATGTTACTGGACAGGCTACACTACTGCCTTTCTTTGGCAGATGCACAGCCAACTCACGTAATCTGCCAACTTTGCACAAAAAAACTGAGTCAAGATAAAAAGTGCAATAATTTGACTACTACATGTATGAAATTTCACATGCGCAATCAACATGCTTTACAGTGGGAATCCCACTGCACGAAAAGGAAGATCTCAACAACCATCAGCCGCCCCATCAATCGCATCTGCTGCTTCTTCCTCATCTGTTACCATGCCAAATATTGAGATGCACGTCTTCGACCACAGAACCTCAGGTTCTTTACCCGCTCCAGTCACGCTGACTGAGAGCCCGCCTTCAGTTGTAACGGAAGCAGATATGCCTGCTGTTTTTGACCGATTTCAGAGAAAGAGCACACCACAAGTTTCTCAATCCACAGTAACATCTCCGCCTGCACCTCTCTCACGGTCCAGTAGTTTGTCTGGTTCACCATACTCTGCCCTCTCTCAGCACTGCAGCCAGCCCACTGCTTCGCAGTTGTGGTTACGCAAAAGATTGTTTCCTCCTATGCATGACAAAGCTAAGAGGTTGTGTGACACCCCAGGGTCCTGGTTGTCACAGTGGCATTGCTTTCCTCACGGGGAGAGTGATGTCACGCTTGGAAGCGAAGGAAGATCTCTTTCACCAGGTAAACACAAAGCACACAACATGTTCGCACTCCAGGCCAGAAGGGGGAGCTCTGAACCCGGTTTTCAGGGGAACTTCCTTAGATATATATTCTGGCTGGAGGGGAAGTGAGTGAGTAGTCTGTCAGGAGGACAGAGAAGAGTGCAGTCAGACAGTGTCGGAAGGACTGAAGGGGCCTTGTAGCCAGAGGTGCTGCAGCTCCTAGATAGTGAGATATGGAAAGAAGAACAGCGTTCAGTGAGCCTGCAGGAGAACGAAGCACAGGAGAGAGACATCAGGGGAGCATAGCAGCGTTTGGGCTACCTCCCTGGCCGAGTGCAGATTCTGGTAGCCGGAAGACTGAAGTTGTGTCGGACTCTAGGAAGCACAGCAGAAACCGACAGGACAGGTGGATTACACATCACCTGTCTGCACTAATACCCAGGAGGCACAGTGGTACATAGAGCCCGGGTCATGATAGAGACCCTATAAAAAGGCTCGAGCCACCTGTCATACGGGCTTGTGTCCTAACCTTTATGGAGGACAGAGAGAATAGTGAGGACCTTGCCAGAAGCCAAAGGCAGTAAGGGACTACAATATCACCACGCTAATAGGAAGGCTTCTAACTCCACCTGGTAAAGGGGACTCTGATTCGCTTCGAAGCCGGCAGGACCCTGCCTGTACCTGTGATCTGGTGCCCTGGACTGCTGTTGCCTGAAGCCTTCAGTAAACCAGGTAAAGAGACTGCAAACCTGTGTCCTCCATTCTTTACTGCACCACTCACCAGCCTCATCTATACACCGGGAGCCCTGGGGACCTACTTCACCTGTGGGAAGTTATACCATCTAGCTGCCTTAACATCACCCCAGAGGACCCCTATAAGCAAACGTCGGTCCCCACTGGCCGAATACCACAGGTGGCATCACGAACAAAACTTTATTCAAAACCCCTTTAAAGACTTTCCCTTTTACTGGGCGCCCAGGCCCATGGACCGGGTCGCAGTCACCGTGACATCCCCTTTATGTACCGGACCCGGTACCGAGTACCCCACGGTCCTGGTGGGTGTTCCAGTTAAAATCCACGATCTCCAATCTGTTGGCCACGAAAATGCTACCTAGTATATACAGACGGTTTCTGAAAGTTGATGGCTGTCGCAGTCCCCCAGTACCAATTACCCAGTTGCCATTACTTTTCTAAGGAAGCTATGCCTGCGTTACACCAACATGTCATAGACAACATCACCCATTCCTTGACAAAATCTCTGTCTGCCAGGGTGCACTTCCCCACAAACACTTGGATGAGTAAGCATGGCTAAGGGCGTTACATCTTGCTGACTGGGCACTGTGTGACTCTGGTGGCTGTGGGGACAGGCGCTGCTCCACAAGTCTTCGAATCCCCAAGCCTTGCAGGAGAAACCTCTACATTTAACACTTCCTCCACTGCTTCTGCCTCCTCTACCTCCTTTAGGGCTTCTACCTGCACCCTCAACCTCTGTCTTAACGAGACACGTGTTCCAACAGTGCAGAGCGAATCCCCACCACCTCCGTACTGGGAAGCCAGTGCTCACTGCAATCAAGCAGTATTAAAATTGATATGAAAGAAATACGGAAAAAAAGGAGTATATAGGTAAAAAAAAATACTTTATTAATAGGTATAAAAAAGTAAATATTAAATATAGACAAAAAAAACACAGGATAAAGTGCACAAGGATAATGCTGAAAGATTACCCCGATCCTGTCCGATGCCGCTAAGGCCGGCGTCACACTCGGCGTAAGACAATACGGTCCGTATTTTACGGCCGTAATACGGCCGAAATACGGTGAAATGTTCCCAAAATAGTGATCCGTAGGCAGGGTGTGTCAGCGTATTTTGCGCATGTAATGTTGCGTATGCAATCCGTATGCCTACCGTAATGCGTATTTTTCACGCAACCTGCCAAAATGGACATTTAACGGTTTTTGAGGCTGTAATTGATTTAAATCAGCCTCAGAAACCCTATTTAAGGCCTCGACAACAGGTGCCACCCTCCCACATGGCCATTTTGTGCTTGTGCATTTGTTGGTGTATTCTCTCAACCTTTGCAGCATGTCTGACCTCCTACACTTCACCCCAACGCAGCGGGTTTTGTATAACTGGCTCTTGTCACGTTGGTTTATCCATCCATATCCAGTTATTGCTGATCCGCGAAGGAGGAGAACAAGAATGTGGGTGCATCCTCTTCTAATGAAACACCAAACTAAAGGCCATTTCAAGAGGCTATATACAGCTCTGCGGCAACATCCCGATAAATTCTATCTATACTGTCGGATGACTATCACAACATTTGATAGATTGTTGGAGATTTTACGTCCTGGTATAACATATCAGGACACAAGGTTGCGCAAAGCCATATCCGCAGAGGAGCGTCTTCTACTAACCTTACGGTATGTATTACATATTCACCCTCCTCACATACTGTTTTTTATTTTTTAAAACAGTTGCTTTTTATCCTTTATTTCCAGGTATATGTGGACAGTAGGTCACAAACATATATCTAAGCTTTACCAAAAGTTAAGAGTCAAGTTGCATTTTTTATGTTTGGCTTTTGAAGACCTTATCCTGCTCTACAAGAAATAACACAAAATTGGGCCTAGTAATGTTTTTGGTGTACTGGTTTAACATAACTATTTTTTTGTTTGTTTCTTTTTTCAGCTTCCTGACAACAGGCTTGTCATATGCGGGACTTCACCTGGAGTTTTTAATAGGACGCTCAACAATATCTGGCATTGTCCGTTTAACCTGTCGCCAAATCTGGGAGAAAATGAAAGACATTGTTATGCCTGAGCCAAAGCAGGCTGATTGGATACAAATAGCCCGTGGTTACCAGCAAAATTGTGACTTCCCTAACTGCATTGGAGCCGTGGATGGGAAACATATCAGGGTACGTAAGCCGCCGAACTCTGGCTCCCAATTCTATAATTATAAGCAGTTTTTCTCTGTAGTTCTGTTAGCTGTAGTTGATAGTAACTACAGGTTTATAATTGTAGACATTGGGGCCTATGGGCGAACTGGAGACTCTAGGGTCTTCAATTCGTCTATTATGGGTCGGCGGCTACGTGACAACCTGTTAGATCTCCCACCGCCTCAACAACTCTCAGGCTCCAGTGCAGAAGCAGTGCCTTTTGTTTTTGTTGGAGATGAGGCCTTCCAACTAACCAGACATGTCATGAGGCCTTATCCACGGCGCAACCTTGACCACCGGAGGAAAATCTTTAATTTACAGCTTTCACGGGCGCGGAGACTGGTGGAGTGTGCCTTTGGGATTCTGGTTGCAAAATGGCGTGTCCTCCAGTCTTCCATTCAACTCAGTGAAACTTCAGTGAACGAAGTGATCAAAGCGTGTGTAATTTTGCATAATTACACTCGCATACATGAATGCTCATCAGATGCTATTGGTGAACACATGTTGAGCAATGTGATTCGGCCTACACCACATGGCCCTCCTACGCGCCGTCCCCTTTCTGGCATAAAACTAAGGGATGTTTTCACCAATTATTTTGTCTCTCCTCCTGGTGCCACTCCCTGGCAAGATTATGCTGTGTCTCAGTTGTGATGTGATTTTTTTGCCCTTATCTTTCTTTAATACAATTTAGTATGCCATTTTAAAAGGTAACGTGTGTGTCTGATTTCCTTAAGTACCATTTTTGTAGCTGACCATATGTGTGGGGTGTTGAAATGATTAGTCCACAAACTTTTTGTTTGTTTTCTGTTTTTTTTTGTCACAAACTGCGTCCAAATTTTTAGGGCAACTTGCCACCATATTTGTGTTTGAACATGGTTTTTGGGCTTAACCAACAAAACCCAAAAATAACAAAAAAACAAAACAAAACAACAACAGCCATGGGTTGGCTTAACATATATGGACCTTAAACAAAAGCAAAGCCTAATTACAGATCCCTGTATGTAGGCGGGGGAGATAGCGGCAGCTTGGGGTCCTGTTCAGGGGGCCTTGGTTGCGCCAATTGTCCTTGAGCCTGTGAGGAGGCAGATGGTTGCGGAGCGGAACTCTGCCCTTGTCCATATTGGGCATTTGGTTGTTGGCCATAAATAAATTCGCGCTGCAACTCCTGCTGACGCAGATATTGTTGGTAGTCATACCCCATCCCAAAATGGCCATGTTGTCCAAGCCCATGTTGGGCCCAGCCTACATCACTGGGTCTGGAAAAGTGGCCATATTGGGAATGGGGGTTGTAGGCTGCCATTTGTTGCAGTGCAGTCCTTTGCATATTTTGAGGTGGGATGGGCTGAGGTGGAGGCCTACGTGGAGTAGGTGGTGCAAATCCTGATTGATCCTGCCCCTGTTGAGGAAATTGAAGGCGCAAGAGGTTTGTTGGTGAAAGCTGCCTCATCTCAATTAATTCAAATACCTCATAGGGGTTATTTGGAGGGGTGCTTAAATCAATCAGGATTTGCATGCACCCTCTCACACGTAGCCTAACCTCACGGGGAAGGGGACGAAGGTAGCGGGCAAGGCTGCGAGCAAAGGCCTCCTCACCATCATCTGTAGCTGCCCTGGACAAATAATTAAGGACACCTGCGTCCACATCCCTCCTTGTCGCTTGCACCTCTCTCCTTCGGCGCCCCCTCTGGGTAAAGGCACAGATGCCTGTGGGGATGCGACCGGTGGGCCAGTAGGACTGCTGCTCAGGCCTTGCTCCTCCTGGCTTGCAGGGTCATGTGCAGCTGAGGGTGGTGGGTCTTGATGTTGGCCACTTGGTGCTGTGTCTTGGGATGCTGGAGCAGATTGTCTTGGATTGATGGAGTGATCATATGAAGAAGATGGGCCTGCCACCTCTTCATCCACACCAACCGGATCAATTACTGCTTCCGATTCCGACCCGGTCTCCCTCTCTGTGAGGTTGGAGTGTGTTCTGTCAAAAAACAATAAAGACAAAAATAAAACAGGAAAGCGGTCAATATTTTTCTCACATTATTTTCTGGAACATCTGTGACCTCATGTCAGGAAAGATATTTCCGATAAACTACAGAGCAGCAACAGCTATAATTCCAAAAACCCATGCTATATGCAATTCACACAATGTGATCCAAGATTTATCCCGTGAGTCTCACAACCTGATGAAAATACTACCACAACACATCATACTGTCGCATACCATTGAAAAGCTACACAAACAGAGTGAAGACCCACCTCTTACAACGATCACATAAAAAGCAGTAACCACATAGGAAAAGCAAAAAATAATAACCAGCTGGACCCACGCCTACTGTATTGTCACCCATCCCTTGTTGGAGCTTGTGAGGCTTTGCGGACAGGGTCCTCTCTCATCCTGGCCCATATTTGGACAATTATTGTTAGCCATTTTGATTTTGCATATCTTTAACAATCCTTACATACAAAGTGGCATGGAATAACCCTACCAAAAACCACAAACACTATCCCAAAAAATGACTAATAAAGTGTGTTGTGGTTATAACTTACGGCCTTAAATCCATACTGCCATCCAAAAACGACAGACGGTCATAATATATGTATTTTCTTTTTTTTGGTGGTGCTGCTGACCCACTTCTTGCACGCATCTGACGTTCCCGCCGGTACTGGTCCCGGATGCTGCGCCATCTTCTCATAACATCATCCACTGCAATGACATGGTCCAACATTTTGTAATTACCAAGCCCTCATTCTGCACATTGCTTAAAACAGTTGTCATTGATATCTAAATAATCTTAGTATGATTTTTTTAGATAGCACCATTAATTCCATGGTGCTGGACATCTGAAAGGGGTTACATACAGGGTTCGAGATATCCTTTACAGTTAACAGGTTTACAGTGTCAGAGTGGTACTGAGGGGAGAGGACCCTGTCCTTGCGGAGTTACATTTCTGGAGTTTGGTAAGACGAAACATCAAAAGCATTAGGAAAATATTACCCTAAAGTAATACCTCAATTATGACTAAAAACAAGAACATGGCCCACAACCCTCAGTACTAGTTTTTTGCTTACTAAAATAGGACACAACGACACATCAATATTAGCTATGTCCGGTAACACTATATCATGTTACTAATCTTTTGTTTGTTACCTAAAGTTGCCATAATAGCAGAATAGAAATAGTTAAAGTATAATCTTGCTTGAAAAAAGGTCTGGGAAGCATTTTGGAAGGAGACATAATGGGAAGACATTATTGTACTTACAAAGTTGGGTCTGCTCCGCAGGTGGCCTTTGGCCATAGTCTGTGAATAAAATCCCACATATCGCACGCCATGCTGCCTCTTTCCTGGCCCTGTTTGAATAATTTGCATCCCGCTGGTCCCAGATTTCTGGCCTTTCTTGGACCAGGATGAGGAGCATATCCACGTTTATGATGGTGGACATGCTGCTTGCAACTCCGTGGAGGCGAGAACCAGACTTCCGGGATGTGTGTGGGGCGTTTTCAGCTAATTAGCATGTCTGAGATTGAAGATTGAGTGTTTGTCACAATTCCTTGCACCTGGCGATGTCTGGAGATGTCTGGCGTATTTCTCGCAAGTCACACTGCTGGTCCGTGTGGAATCCGTATTTTTCTCGCACCCATAGACTTTCATTGGCGATTTATTTGCGCAATACGGTGCCAAACGCAGCATGCTGCGATTTTGTACGGCCGTAGAGGACCGTATAATACGGATCAGTAAAATACGGCTGATAGGAGCTGGGACATAGGGAATCATTGTGCCGTGTGTTATGCGTATTTTACGGATGTATTTTCTGCGCTCATACGTCCGGAAAACTCGCCAGTGTGACGCCGGCCTCACCCTCCACCTTATACAGTATACTGGTAATCGCTGTTTATCTGCATCTATTTATACTGTTTTTGGACTATTTGGCCACAATTACTGCTACTATTGATCTTACTAGATAAACGCTCCCTGTTTACTGTTGGCGGGTGCACAGCATCGGTGATCCTTCAGCATTATCCCTGTGCACATTATCCTTTGTTTTTATTGTCTATATTTATTATTTACTTTTGCATACCTATTAATAAAGTATCTTTTTACCTATATACTCCTTTTTCTCTGTATTTCATTCTTATTATGGAGTTGGTATATTTTCTGGTTTGGGGTCCTGTTTGCACAATTTAGTGCTTCCCATCAAACCGTCTTATTGCCTGGTTCGTGTCTTGGTATTAAAATTGATATGCCTTGGAGAGCGCAGTCATACTGCTCTCCAGGCTGAGTTTTATCAATGGCTGTCAATGCTGAACCTGTATCCAGGGAAGGCCATGTCCAATAACGGTGCAAACCTGGTGGCGGCCCTATGGTGAGGAAAGGTCACACACGTGCCTTGCATGGCTCACATCCTCAACCTGGTGGTACAGCCTTTTCTCTGCCACTATCCTGACCTGGGTGAGCTGCTCCAGAAAGCACATATGCTGTGTGTTCATTTCTGCCGTTCGCACTCCTCTAGTCATCGACTTGCATCGATACAGAGGTCTTTGTCCATGCCAGTTAACAGGTTGATATGCATTGTGCTAACATGGTGGAATTCCGCCCTGCACATGTTGCAGCGACTGTGTCAGCATCAATGAGCCCTGACGCAGTATGTCATGTAGTATAGCCTGGACTAACACAGTACGGACGTGGCGCATATCACATTTACAGAGTGGGCACAGGTTAAGGACCTATGCATCTTTCTGCACAGTTTTGAAATGGCTCTTAAGATTGTTAGTGCTGACAACGCCGTCATCAGCATCACTATTCTGGTCATCTATATGCTGGAGCAGACTTTGAATAGCCTGTGGGAGAAGATGGTGGTTCCAGAAGAAGAGGAGGATGTGGAAGGGATAACATTGTCTCTAAGTTCAAGACTGTCATCACACAGGTGGGTGTCAAGGGAGGGTGAATTACTGCGATCGAGGGGGGCTGGTGAAACTGTTATGGAAGGTGCAAGATCCGAGGAACAAATGGAGGAGGAAGAGGTGATGGGCGAGCAACTGTCAGATGAAGGGGATAACTCTCCCCTCTCTGTTGTTCATGGTTGACAGGAGGGGACGGAGGAAACAAGCCTCATTGTTACCCAGCCACCAACACAGCATGGGCTTGGACCTCATGGTAGAGCCCGACATATGATTACCTTCTTGCTGCACTTTCTGCAACATGATCCCCGTAAAATTATAATTAGGAATAATGCTGACTACTGGGTTGCTACTCTGTTAGATCCACATTCTAAAACCAAATTTTGCCAGATGATTCCCGCCCTAGAAATGGACCCGCGAATGCTGGAGTATCGAAATACGCTTTTACACAACCTTAAAGGGCCACTGTCACCCCCTCCAGCCGTTATAAACTAAAAGAGCCACATTGTGCAGCAGTAATGCTGCATTCTAACAAGGTGGCTCTTTTAGTTTTTGCTTCTGTTATTCCCTCAATAAAGCATTTTATAATTTTCCCTAAATACCTGTCTTTGTACCTGGAGGCAGGTCTGAAGCCTCCTCTGTGAAGCGCCAAACTGCCGTCACTCATCTCTTCTGGGGCTATGGTCGCCGCCCCCTGCGCGCTGTTCTTCTTATATCCGGCGCCTGCGCTGTGCGTGCCTGCCTGGGGCAGGTGCAGTATTCATTGGCCGTCATAGCTCAGATGCCGGGTGCCTGACTGCGCCTGTGCGGGCAGTGCGGCCACCCTGTTACTGAATCCCCGCCCCACACTGTGTTATGCATTATGCACAGTGCGGGGCTGGGATTCCTGGGCAGATTCCTGCACAGACCGACCCTGGAAGGCGGGGACCCTGGGGGAGCGCCTGACAAGCGCAGTGCGCATGCCCAGGAATCCCAGCCCCGCACTGTGCATAATGCATAACACAGTGCGGGGCGGGGATTCAGCAACAGGGTGGCCGCACTGCCCGCACAGGCGCAGTCAGGCACCCGGCATCTGAGCAATGATGGCCAATGAACACTGCTTTTCCCCAGACAGCAGTGAAGCACACAGTTCACATCGCAGCCCTAGACTTCCTCCAGGACATCAGTTCCTCAATGCCAAAACATTAGCAGCAGCAGCAGCGGTGGTGGAAGCGGAAGTGGAAGAAGCAATTTCTGTGAGTCCTTTGACACTTTTTTTTAGACCAACTCGTGCACCAGCACAACAGAGTCCAAGTCTTACACGTGGTGAACAAATGGAGAGGATGGTGCAGGAATATCTAGAACTGAATATAAATACCATCAGGGAGGGTTTGGATCCTTTCACATTTTGGTCTTCCAAAATGGAGGCGTGGCCTGAGCTCGCCTCACACGCCTTGGAGATTTTATCATGCCCGGCAGCCAGCGTTCTCTCAGAACGTATCTTCAGCGCTGCTGGTGGTGTCCTGATGCTGTCTCCCAAAAGTGTAGCCTGCCTAACTTTTATCAAGATGAACAAGTCATGGATCTTCAAGGACTTTTGTGCCCCAATCGCAGTCTGTACAGACTAAGTGATATTGCATTTTTTAGTGTGATGCATTAATGTCACGTAACTGCGCTCTGTGATATCTTTAGTGTGGCTTCTGTGCCATTCTAAAGAAATGCATTTTTTAGGCCATGCTAAAAAACTGTTGGCTTTGAGAATTGTGGCTGCTGCTGATGTTAACACAAATTTGTGAATTGTGGCTGCTGCTGATGTTAACACAAATTTGTGGAAATGTGCACAGTCATGGTTGGTCTACATCTGCTGGGTTAGCTGCAGTGGAAAACGTCTCGGTCCCAATTATACTATTTCTATTCTCGTGACAGTTATTCCACTTCGGTGATGTCAGTCTCTCATTTTTTTAAATGTGAACACTCCTGGTTGGGTGTCCATCTGTTGGATTGGGTGTAGTGGAAGACCTTTTGGTCCCTATTATACTATCTATACTGTGGTGAAATTGATGCCACTTTTGTGGTGTCTGCCAGTAATTTTTGGAAATGTGAACACTCCTGGTTGGGTGTCCATCTGCTGGATTGGGTGTAGTGGAAGACCTGTCAGTCCCTATTATACTATTTCTACTCTCGTAAAATTGATGCCACTTCTATGGTGTAAGGCCCTCATTTGTTTAAATGTGAACATTCCTGGTTGGGTGTCCATCTGCAGCATTGGGTTTATTGGAAGACTGATCTGTCCCTATTGTACTATTTCTGCTGTGGTGAAATTGATGCCACTTTGGTGGTGTCTGCCAATAATATTTGGAAATGTAAACACTCCTGGTTAGGTCTCCTTCATGTGTGTTGCCTGTAGCAGTAGGCCTCCGACACCGTCACGCCCCCACTTCCATGGACTCAACTACCCGTGTTACTATCCTTAAAGGGACTCTGTCACCTGAATTTGGAGGGAACAATTTTCAGCCATAGGGGCGGGGTTTTCGGGTGTTTGATTCACCCTTTCCTTACCCGCTGGCTGCATGCTGGCTGCAATATTGGATTGAAGTTCATTCTCTGTCCTCTGTAGTACATGCCTGCACAAGGCAATCTTGCCTTATGCAGGCGTGTACTATGGAGGACAGAGAATGAACTTCAATCCAATATTGCAGCCAGCATGCAGCCAGCGGGTAAGGAAAGGGTGAATCAAACACCCGAAAACCCCGCCCCTATGGCTGAAAATTGTTCCCTCCAAACTCAGGTGACAGAGTCCCTTTAAATTTTTCTGGTCCATGATCCCTGGTATGCGGTAAATAAGTCCAGCACCATAGTAAGAGAAGCATGCCCATATCATGATGCTTGCACCACCATGCTTCACTGTCTTCAGAGTATACTGTGGCTTGAATGCAGAGTTTGGGGGTCGTCAGTTGAACTGTCTGCAACCCTTTGACCCAAAGAGAACAATTTTACTTTCATCAGTCCACAAAATGTTTCTCCATTTCTCTTTAGGTCAGTTGATGTGTGCTTTGGCCAATTGTTTCCGCTTCAGTACACTTTTTTTTATCAGTGGGGCTTTGTCTGGACTTCTTGCTAAGAGATTACCTTCACACAGGCGTCTTCTAAAGCCCCCGTCTCACATAGCGAGATCGCTAGCGAGATCGCTGCTGAGTCACTAGTTTTGTGACGCAACAGCGACCTCCATAGCGATCTCGCTATGTGTGACATGTACCAGCGATCAGGCCCCTGCTGCGAGATCGCTGGTCGTGTCAGAATGGCCTGGACCTTTTTTTGGTCGTTGAGGCCCCGCTGACATCGCTGAATCGGTGTGTGTGACACCGATCCAGCGATGTCTTCACTGGTAACCAGGGTAAACATCGGGTTACTAAGCGCAGGGCCGTGCTTAGTAACCCGATGTTTACCCTGGTTACCAGCGTAAATGTAAAAAAAAACAAACAGTACATACTCGCCTTCTGATGTCCGTCAGGTCCCCCGGCGTCTGCTTCCTGCTCTCACTGACTCCCGGCCGTACAGTGAGAAGTGAGAGCACAGCAGTGACGTCACCGCTGCGCTCTGCTCTCGCTGTACGGCGGCTCAGTCAGAGAGCAGGAAGCAGACGGCAAGGGACCTGGACACCGAAAGGCGAGTATGTACTGTTTGTTTTTTTTGGTAACCAGGGTAAACATCGGGTTACTAAGCGCGGCCCTGCGCTTAGTAACCCGATGTTTACCCTGGTTACCGGGTGCTGCAGGGGGACTTCGGCATCGTTGAAGACAGTTTCAACGATGCCGAAGTCGTTCCCCTGATCGTTGGTCGCTGGAGAGAGCTGTCTGTGTGACAGCTCCCCAGCGACCACACAACGACTTACCAACGATCACGGCCAGGTCGTATCGCTGGTCGTGATCGTTGGTAAATCGCTATGTGAGACGGGGCCTTAACTGTCACAGTCCTCACAGGTAACTTGAGACTGTCTTTGATCATCCTGGAGCTGAACATTGGCTGAGCCTTTGCCATTCTGGCTATTCTTCCATCCATTCGAATGGTAGTCTTCTGGTTTCTTCCATGTCGCTCTGGTTTGGCTTTTCATTTTATAGCATTGGAGATCATTGTAGCTGGACAGAATGTCATTGTCTGCACTTCTTTATAAGGGTATGTGCACACGTTGCGGATTCTCTGCGGATCCGCAGCGTTTTTTGCAGTGCAGAAACGCTGCAGATCCGCAATTGATTTACAGTACAATGTAAATCAATGAGAAAAAAAAAATGCTGTGCACACTTTGCGGAAAATCCGCTGCGGAAACGCTGCGGTTTTAAAGAAATAGCATGTCAATTCTTTTTTTGTGAATCTGCAGCGTTTTTGTACCCACTCCATTATAGAAAACTGCAGGGGTAAAAAAACGAAGCAAATCCGCAAGAAAACCGCAGCAAAAACTCACAAAAAAACGCTGCAGAACCGCACAAAAAAACGCAGGTGCGTTTTCTGCCAGGAGAGACAGAATCCGCACCAGAAATTCCTAAGCCGAATCCGCAACGTGTGCACATAGCCTAAGTTTTACCCTCTCCAATCTACTTTTTAATCAAAGTATGCTGTTCTTCTGAACAATTTCTTGAACTACCCATATTTCTCAGGCTTTCAAGGAGAAATGCATGTACAACATGTCCTGGCTTCACCCTGAAATAAGGGCCACCTGATTCAGACCTGATTCTTCACAGAATTATTGACCTCACTAAGGCTACGTTCACATTTGCGGTCAGCGCCGCAGCGTCGCCGCATGCGTCATGCGCCCCTATATTTAACATGGGGGCGCATGGACATGCGTTGTGCTGCGTTTTGCGCCGCATGGCCGCAAGCGTTGGACGCAAGAAACGCATCAAGTTGCATTTTTTTTGTGTCCAACTTTCGGCCAAAAAGGACGCATGCGGCGCAAAACGCAGCGTTTTAGCGTGCGTTTTGCCGCGTTTTTGTTTGCGTTGTGCGCTGCGGCGCCGACGCTGCGGCGCACAACGCAAATGTGAACGTAGCCTAATTGAACTCCACACTGCTATTGTTTGGAACACCCCCCTTTCAATTAATTATTCTAATAAAAAGACTCAAAAACATGCAGATAATGAATGCTGAGTGGTTTCTTAGAATCTACTGCACCAACTAGTAAATTGTTTATGCCAAAACCAGTGATTAATCTGGTTAGTCATATTGGACTTCTAGTATTTTGAAACCTACTGTATGTTGACTAAGTGACTTCCTATCCACACAGAAATGCTGTTCTGAGGGTGCTGGTCTAACTACAATCACACATTGCAGTAGAGGACCGGAACAGCGCTGGAAACTACAGACGACAGCAGCTGATGAGTATGTTAATGCATACACTGAACATACTTTACCGATATCTAGCAACTGAGGACATTAAAAAACTCTATGGAGTGTCACTTTAAGGTAGTAGAAGAGTGTATGGATATTGCTGCAGATACTGATAATTATTTTTAATGCTTTTTATTTCTATAGCACCAACATATTCTGAAGCACTTTACATTTCAGAGGGAACTTGTACAGACAATAAAGACATTACAGAGTAACACATAATTCAACAGATACCAAGAGGAGTGATACAAAAAAATGTTGTAAGGACAAAACGGGAATAGTTATATAAGTGTAGTGAGGCGATAGGCCATTCTAAAGAAATGCATTTTTTAGGCCATGCTAAAAAACTGTTGGCTTTGAGAATTAATCAAATTGTCTTGTTAGTGCATTCCAGAGAACTGGCACAGCTGGTAGGATAGGATCCTTATATAGTCAGCTCTATCATGTATAGTAGGTTGGTACATTTGGAAATAGCCCTCTGCTCCTTTTTATGTTATTTTTAGGTAATCCTATGGGCTTTAGTTTAAATTAGGTAAAAAAAATTGTCCCTTTTGTTCTGGTCTCCAGTGTTTCCCAGCATGTAAAACATGATCTATTTAGACACAGAGGGGAGAGTGAAGAGACAAGTAGTAGTAGATAAGAGGCATGTAGTGTGTTACATCCCATACTACAGGAAAAGGGGAGACAGTCAAGTGTTCAGAGAACAAGACATCACACAAACAGGACATAAACACCAGGCTTACAGACATGTGACTCTAGAGGTATTTTTCAGCTATATAAGCTTTATTAGTCAGTAATCTTCATGCTCATAAAAACATTTTTATTTTCTTTAAATTCTTCATATAAAATTTAGGAAAAGATAAACACATCATGAACAAAGTGACATAAATGGTCTTTTTATGTATTGAAGAGCTGTCCACAGGGGAACAACTACAGCAGTCACGGCGGTCGCCAATGCGACGGGTTCTAGCAGGGCAGGGGCCCGCTGGCGCCAGCAGAAACTCCAGCTGGATGTATGCCCTTCCCCTTACTTCCCCTGACGAAGCCCTCTCTGGAGGGCGATACGCGTGGGGCCTTGTTCCTGGGTCCGTCCACTTTGTGTATGGGGTGACCTGCCCCTGCCAATATCTACAAATGGGTAATCTATACTCTTTTCTGATCTCTAGGGTTTCTGCTGTATGGGCCTTTGTGTCAATTCACAGACGTTTCCCGGCCAGGGGCTTTTCAGCCCTGGGAATGTTCGTGCTCTATTCCTCCTTTTGTAGGATATATATATTTCTCTGTTAGAGTCATACTTGTGTGACGGGTTATTAAGTTCAGATTAGCAGTCCCATGAGCCAGTAGTTGTATAGGCCATGTTTAGGTATTTTTGAATTGTTATGTGGATTTCATTTCTAATGGACCAGGTTCTTTGCTGTGTTGCATTTTTAGTTATGTTTTAACTAGTAATGAGCGATACCTTCCGATATCGGAAAGTATCGGTATCGGAAAGTATCGGCCGATACCGTCAAAGTATCGGATCTAATCCGATACCGATACCCGATCCCAATGCAAGTCAATGGGACGAAAATATAAGAATTAAAATAAACCCTTTCTTAACTTGTAGGTTCATTCTACATGAAGGAAAACAACTAAGAATAATGTAGGATGTATTGGGGGAGGTGGCGGAGACATTAAAGGCACAGAGGTTTAGCCCAATCTAATAGAATAGCAGGATTTTGTTTTGTTTTTTATGACGTTCGGCGTTAGAAAGATTTTGACTATGTTAATTTTTTTTTTAATTTTGTCAGATATTGATGTTTCACTACTTCCACGCCCTTCACCTTCTTTTTTACTTCTCCCACACTTTCTTCTTCATTATCCTCATCATCAGCTTCTTTGACATCAACTTCTTCACCTTATTCATCTTCTTCTTCATCTTCTACCTATTATTTTTTTTTTTACATTGTTCATATTCTTTTTATTTTACAATTATCTTCTTCATATTCAACTTCTTCATCATATTCTTATTTGTGACAGGCATTCCCGTAGTTGTTATCTATAAAAGTTTGAAGATTACACCTTCCGTTCTGCCTGTCACAAAACAGTTACATTTGTCCACGTTCAGTTAGGCCTGCAGCATCAGGCTTTATCCAGGGGCACCACGAGGAGGAACGGACTCACCCCCATACACTGCTTAGTCTTCTTCTGCTTATAATTTAGATAATATCTTTTGCTCTGATATTTAGTCTTATGCTTAATGTTCTTCTGCTCTTTGTTCTGCAGCCTCTTGTTCTTCTGCTTCTCGGTCTTCCAGGTCGTCGTCGTCTCCAGGGTCGTCGTCTCCGGGGTCGTCGTCATCGGGGTGGTCTTCAGGGTCATCGTCTCCAGGGTCGTCGTCATCTCAGTGGTTGTCGTCTCTGGTGTCGTCGTCATCTTAGGGGTGGTCTTCCGGGTCGTCGTCTTTAGGGTCTTGAACTTGGAAATGTAGCAGAAGGTACAAGAAGGCTGAGAAAATGCCGAGAAACAGCTGATGGAACTGGAACTCGGATGGCTACCCGAAGGTCCAAGAGCCAATGGAACTACCGAGGACCAGCTGACGTTACTGGAACCCGGTTACTAAGCAGGAGGTACCCGTGCCTGAAAGCACTACCAAGGACCACCTGACGTTGGTGGAACTCGGATACCCAGAGGGAGGCACCTAAGCCAAAGACACTGCCGAGAACCAGCTGACGGTACTGGAACCCGGATGGGTAGCCGAAGGTCCAAGAGCCAATGGAACTACCGAGGACCAGCTGACGTTACTGGAACCCGGTTACTAAGCAGGAGGTACCCGTGCTGAAAGCACTACCAAGGACCACCTGACGTTGGTGGAACTCAGATACCCAGAGGGAGGCACCTAAGCCAAAGGCTCTGCCCGGAACCAGCTGACGGTACTGGAACCAGGATGGGGAGCAGAAGGTACAAGAGCAAAAGACACTGCCGAGAACCAGCTGACGGTACTGGAACCCGGATGGGTAGCCGAAGGTCCAAGAGCCAATGGAACTACCGAGGACCAGCTGACGTTACTGGAACCCGGTTACTAAGCAGGAGGTACCCGTGCCTGAAAGCACTACCAAGGACCACCTGACGTTGGTGGAACTCGGATACCCAGAAGGAGGCACCTAAGCCAAAGGCTCTGCCCGGAACCAGCTAACGGTGCTGGAACCAGGATGGGGACCTATTCAAGCTTGTCTTCCTAGAGCCCCAACTAGCGGTGTTGGAGCAAAGGGTCAGCAGGGGGAGCAGAGTGTAGGCCGAAGCCTGCACTGGAGGCATTTGTAGGTCTGTTGTGTCTGCGTGGCTGTTGCAGGACACGTTGCCGGCTACACAGCAGGGGAACAGCTGGCGGTGCTGAACCCCACTGACACATTGGCTGGTGTTTTTCTCTGTGCAGCAAGCAGTACCAGGCCCCAACTGGCGGTATTAGAGCCCAGGGTCAGCAGGAGGAGAGGGAGCAGAGTGTAGGCCGAAGCCTAATTGAACCAATTTTAAAGGTAACCTTTAACCCCCCCTCAGGTGTTACAAACTAGAAGAGCCACGCCTTATGCAGCAGTAGTGCCGCACAAGTCAAAGGTTGCTCTTTTAATTTTGTTCCTTGCACAAGCTGAATGAAACACGTACAACATTTTGGCCCTTATACAGTCAATCTGTCTTGGAGGCGGGAGTTCCCTTTGTAATGAGACGCAGCACAGCTGGCAAAAATACCACCTTGGTGCTGGGCGCGGCCTCCTGAGGATCGCATTTTGCTGTACAGGAGTCTGCGTTGTTGCGTTATCCCTTGGCCATGCGCTGCCCGTGTTCTGACATCATTTCATGTCGGCTGGTGCGGTTCGCGATGCCCATGAATCCCAGCCCCGCAGTGTCTTTACAGTGTTTCACACTGCGGGGCTGGGATTCATGGCCTGGCGCAGTACATATGTTCGCCTCTCGCTCGTGTCCTTACACCTGCTACAGACTGTGCGGCGTCAGCTGATCCCTTATCGCATGCCACGGCCATGAAGCCGCACAGTCTGAAGAAGGCGGAAGGAGCTGAGTGACAGCCTGGCGAAGATATGCACTGCTCATGCCCGTCAATCACACCCTCGCAGTCAAAATAAATAAGACACCGAGGGGCGTTGTGTCAGGCAGGGCGGCCGCAGAGGCGCAGCCAGCCAAACAATGATGTCAGAAGAAGGGCTGTGCTACCAAGGGGGTTGTTGCGTGTCATTACAAAGGAAAGTCACACCTCAGGGACGTTTTAATGGTCTCAGGGGACACATTGTAGACGTGTTCTGTTCCACGTGTGCAAGGAGAATAAGTTTATGAGCCACCTTGCACACATGCAGCATTACTGCTGTACAAGGTGGCTGTAAAACATACAAACACCTGGGGGAGGGGGGACAGGTTCCCTTCAATTTCAGTTCTTGTGTCTGCGTGGCTGTTGCAGGACAAGTTGCCGGCTACACAGCAGGGGAACAGCTGGCGGTGCTGAACCCCACTGACACATTGGCTGGTGTTTTTCTCTGTGCAGCTAGCAGTACCGGGCCCCAACTGGCGGTGTTAGAGCCCAGGGTCAGCAGGAGGAGAGGGAGCAGAGTGTAGGCCGAAGCCTGCACTGGCGGCAGCTTTGTGTCTGCGTGGCTGTTGCAGGACACGTTGCCGGCTACACAGCAGGGGAACAGCTGGCGGTGCTGAACCCCAATAACAGAGGAGCGACTGTTGACTGTGTGGACAGCACTACCAGGCAACAACTAGCGGTGTTGGAGCCCAGGGACAGAAGGAGGAGGTGGAGGAGAGAGGAGGGATTTCCACACACACAGCTGGGGAACAGCTGACGTTACTGAACCCCAATAACAGAGGAGCGACTGTGGACTGTGCGGACAGCACTTCCGGACAACAACTAGCGGTGTTGGAGCCCAGGGACAGAAGGAGGAGGAGGAGGTGGAGGAGAGAGGAGGGATTGCCACACACACAGCTGGGGAACAGCTGACGTTACTGAACCCCAATAACAGAGGAGCGACTGTTGACTGTGCGGACAGCACTACCAGGCAACAACTAGCGGTGTTGGAGCCCAGAGACAGAAGGAGGAGGAGGTGGAGGAGAGAGGAGGGATTGCCACACACACAGCTGGGGAACAGCTGACGTTACTGAACCCCAATAACAGAGGAGCGACTGTTGACTGTGTGGACCGCACTACCAGGCAACAACTAGCGGTGTTGGAGCCCAGGGACAGCAGGAGGAGGAGGTGGAGGAGGAGGGATTGCCACACACACAGCTGGGGAACAGCTGACGTTACTGAACCCCAATAACAGAGGAGCGACTGTTGACTGTGCGTACAGCACTACCAGGCAACAACTAGCGGTGTTGGAGCCCAGGGACAGAAGGAGGAGGAGGTGGAGGAGAGAGGAGGGATTGCCACACACACAGCTGGGGAACAGCTGACGTTGCTGAACCCCAATAACAGAGGAGCGACTGTGGACTGTGCGGACAGCACTACCAGGCAACAACTAGCGGTGTTGGAGCCCAGGGACAGCAGGAGGAGGAGGTGGAGGAGAGAGGAGGGATTGCCGCACACACAGCTGGGGAACAGCTGATGTTACTGAACCCCAATAACAGAGGAGCGACTGTGGACTGTGCGGACAGCACTTCCGGACAACAACTAGCGGTGTTGGAGCCCAGGGACAGAAGGAGGAGGAGGAGGTGGAGGAGAGTGGAGGGATTGCCACACACACAGCTGGGGAACAGCTGAAGTTACTGAACCCCAATAACAGAGGAGCGACTGTTGACTGTGCGGACAGCACTACCAGGCAACAACTAGCGGTGTTGGAGCCCAGGGACAGCAGGAGGAGCAGAGGAACACAGTGTAGGCCGAAGCCTGATTTGAGAAAGTCGAAAGGGAACCTTTAACCCCCCCCCCCCCAAGGCGTTTGTAGCTGAAAGAGCCAGCTTGTGCAGCACAAAGGATGCAAAAGGAAAAGGTGGCTCTTTTCATTATGCTCCTTGCAAACACAGAACTAAACACTTATAAAATGTGTCCCCTGATACCGTGAGACCGTCCCGGAGGTGGGACTTTCCTTCGTAATATGACGCAGCACAGCTGTCATTCCTACCCCCTTGGCGCCGTGCCCCGGCTCCTCAGCGTTGTTTGATTCCGTCCCGGAGCCTGCACTGTTATGTTATCCCTTGGCCAGGCACACTTAGCGCTGCCCATCTTCTGACATCATTTGGTGTCAGGCTGGCTGCGCCTGTGCGGTCGCGCTGGCCGAGAGCCCGCCTCGCAGTGTCGTCTAATGTAATCCCACCGCGGGCCTGGGATCCGTGGCCATGCGCAGTGCATATCCTCGCCTCTCACTCCCCTCCCTACGGCTTCTTCAGACTGTGCGGCGTCACGGCCGTGGCATGCTATTAGGGATCAGCTGACGGCGCACAGTCTTAAGAAGGCGTAGGGAGATGAGTGTGAGGCGGAGGTTCAGATATGCACTGCGCATGTCCATGGATCTCAGGCCCCCAGTGGAATTAAATCAGAAGACACTGCGAGGCGGGCTCTCGGCCAGCACGGCCGCACAGGCACAGTCAGCCTGACACCAAATGATGTCAGAAGAGGGGCAGCGTTAAGTGTGCCTGGCCAAGGGATAACATAACAGCGCAGGCTCCGGGACAGAATCAAACAACGCTGAGGAGCCGGGGCACGGCGCCAAGGGGGTAGGAATGACAGCTGTGCTGCGTCATATTACGAAGGAAAGTCCCACCTCCGGGACGGTTTTATGGTATCAGTGGACACATTTTATAAGTGTTAAGTTCTGCGTGTGCAAGGAGCTAAACAAAAATAGCTACCTTTTCCTTGTGCAGCATTACTGCTGCACAAGATGGCTCTTTCAGTAACAACCGTCTTGGGGGGGGGGACAGGTTCCCTTACATTTCAGTTGTTGTGTCAGTGTGGCGGTCGCAGGACACATTGCCGGCTACACAGCTGGGGATCAGCTGACGTTACTGAAACCCAAGAACACTGGGTCGTATGTTTTGACTGTGCAGACGGCACTTCTGAGCCTCAACTGGCGGTTGGAGCCCAGGAATTAAAGTTCAGGTGGTAGAAAGATGAACACAACAGGAGACCTGGATACTGTAGACAGTCACCTAATTATTTAATCAGGAAGAGGAGTGGCAAATTCCTGCGAGATCCAGGCCTTGTTCATTTTCAGGAAAGTAAGCCGGTCAACGTTATCGGAGGATAGTCGCATGCGACGGTCAGTTAGTACACCACCTGCAGCACTAAAGACGCGTTCCGATAATACACTAGCCGCAGGGCAAGCCAGCACCTCCAATGCATACTGGCTTAGCTCTGGCCATGTATCCAGCTTTGAGACCCAAAACTTGAAAGGGGAAGAGCCGTCTGGGAGTACAGCAAGAGGGCAAGACATGTAGTCTGTCACCATCTGACGGAACCGTTGCCTCCTGCTGACTGGAGCCGTCTGTGATGGTGTAGACTTTTGTGGCGGGCACACAAAACTGTGCCACAGTTGGGCCATACTGGTCTTGCCTTGGGCAGAGGCACTGCTTCTGCTCCCTCTTTGTGCAGAGCCTCCTCCACTGCCTGGACGCACTGAGCTGCTTTGTAATGCACTAGCAGCACTTCTCTCACTTGGAATGGAGAAGATGATGGAATTCACCAGTGTCTCTTGGTACTCCCGCATTTTTCACTCCCGGTTCAACGGTGTGATGAGGCTTTCTACGTTGTCCTGGTAGCGAGGATCGAGGAGGGTGAACACCCAATAATCAGACATGTTGAGAATGTGGGCGATGCGGCAGTCGTTTCTCAGGCACTGCAGCATGTAATCCACCATGTGCTGCAGACTGCCAACTGCCCAAGAAACGCTGTCCCCTGCTGGAGGCGTGATCTCTGCCCGCTCGTCATCACCCCACCCTCGCTGTACACACTGAGTACTGGACAATTGTGTAACTCCCTCCTCTGGACGGATGTCTTCCTCCTCCATTGACTCCTCCTCATCCTCCTCACAAAGTGTCCCCTGCCTACGCGTTTGTGAGGAACCACGTGGCGCTGACTGTCCAGAAGATAATGGAAATGGTGAATCCTCATCCTCCACCTCTTCTACAACATCATCCCTTAGCGCTTGCAGTGATTTTTCAAGCAGGCAGATAAGGGGGACAGTCATGCTGACTAGTGCATCATCTGCACTCGCCATCCGCGTGGAATAATCGAAGGGATGCAAAACCTGGCAGACGTCCTTCATAGTGGCCCACTCTGTGGTTGTGAAGTCTGAACGGCGCGGAGTGCGACTTCTTTGCGCCTGATGCAGCTGGTACTCCATTACAGCTTGCTGCTGCTCACACAACCGCTCCAACATATGTAACGTGGAATTCCACCTGGTAGGTAGGTCACATATGATGCGATGTTCCGGCAGGCGGTGTCGGCGCTGCAGAGCCGCAATGCGCGATTTTGCCGTGCTGGAACGCCGCAAGTGAGCACACTCTAGGCAGACCTTGTGCAGCAGTGCATCAAGATCCGGATAGTCCCTCAAAAAACTCTGCACGACCAAATTGAGCACATGTGCCAGACATGGGATGTGAGTGAGGTTGCCGAGGCCCAGAGCTGCCACCAGATTTCGGCCATTATCACACACTACCATGCCTGGCTGGAGATTTGCTGGCACAAACCACATATCGCTCTCCTGCTTGATGGCATTCCAGAGCTCCTGCGCTGTGTGGCTTCGATTCCCCAAAGAAATTAATTTCAAGACGGCCTGTTGACGTTTGGCCACGGCTGTGCTCATGTCGGTCGTAACAGGTAAACGTTCATCACGAGTCCATGTGGAGGTGGACTGTGACGGCTCCTGCAGCGATGATTCTGAGGAACTGGTGTAAGAGGAGGAGTCAATGCGTACAGAATGGATTCCTGCAATCCTTGGAGTGGGCAGGACACGTCCTGCGCCACTCGCACGATCTGTACCCGGCTCAACGACATTAACCCAATGGGCAGTGAGGGAAAGGTATCGCCCCTGTCCATGTTGACTGGTCCACGCATCGGTGGTGAGGTGGACCTTGCTACTGACTGCGTTCAGTAGCGCGTGTTTTATGTGTCCCTCCACATGCTTGTGCAGGGCAGGGACAGCTTGCCTGCTGAAGTAAAAGCGGCTGGGCACATTATACTGTGGGACTGCCAATGACATCAAGTCACGGAAGCTGTCAGTCTCCACCAGCCTGAATGACAGCATTTCCAGTGACAGAAGTTTGGCAATGCCTGCAGTCAGAGCCTGTGCTCGTGGGTGGTTTGACGAGAAAGGCCACCTTTTCTCCCATGCCTGTACTACCGATGGCTGTAGACTGGGCTGGGAGTGTGTGGATGACTGGGAAAGTGGTGCTGCGGGTGGAATTACAGTGGGTCTCTGGACAACAGGGCCAGAGGTTCTTCCACGGCGATCCTGGGAGGAAGCCGAACCAGCTGCGTGTGAGCTGGAGGAAGAGGCAACACGAGCTGAAGAGGTGGTAGCTGCCGCTGTTGGTTGGCCTAGCTCTTCAGTGTGTTTTTCTAACTCCGCCGCGTGCCTGTTGCGCACATGTTTCCACATGTTGGAGGTATTGAGGTTGCTGACATTTCGACCTCTTTTGACTTTGTGATGACACACCTTGCATTTGACATAGCAAATGTCATCTGCAACTGTGTCAAAAAAGGGCCAGACACTGCAAGTCTTGGGAGCGCCCTTTTTGGCTTTTGGAACAGACATGCTCCTAACGGGTGCCAAAGTGGAGGCTACAGGCTGCGCAGTCTTCCCCCTCCCTCTACCTCTTTGGCCCGTTCTAGGAATCTCTTCCTCGGAGCTGCTCCCACCACCTTCCTGTCCCTCACGCCACGATGGGTCAAGGACCTCATCATCTACACTACCCTCTGCCACCAACTGCTCCTCCTGGGTAGTCTCAGCAGCAGAGCACGCACCAGAAAGTGGCACCTGAGTGTCATCATGAGCGGATGCGGCCTGCGATGTGGTGACCGGAGGCACTGGCCCACCCGCCTCTTCAGACTCAGAGAGAAAAAGCTGTTGGGCATCACTGCACCCTGCCTCTTCTTCCATTTCTCCAATGCTGCTTGGCTGGCCCCCTGTTTCCAAGCCAAGAGATTCAGAGAACAGAAGTAGAGACGGCTCCTGTCCTGGGCTCTCTGTCTGCCTGGCCAATTTGGCAGGTGGTGAAGAGACAGATGGCTGCTCTCCAGTGCTCTGTGTCTGAGAGGATGTGGCACTAATTGAAGTCGATGCGTTAGCTGCCATCCATCCGACAACGGCTTCAATTTGGTCTTCACGCAGCAGCGGTGTACGGCGCTCTGCGACAAAGCTGCGCATGAAGGACTGTTCCCTGGTGAAACTGGGTGCTGAGGAGTCACCGGTGCCCGCAGCAGGCACAGAATCCCCACGTCCTCTCCCTGCTCCGCGCCCATGCCCACGTGCCTTACTCCCTGCCTTCTTCATCTTGGTTGACTGATAAAGATAAGCAGAAAAGTACTAACGGCTTTGTGTGCTTATTCCTGAACAGCTCCGAGTCCTAACAGGTATAGGAAACACTAATTTTCTAAAGTGTGGACTAGACTTTAATATGAGCTAATGTGGCCTACACAAATGTAAAGTGGTGTGTTTGGTGAACTTTATTATTTATTTGTTTTTGGGGGGCTGAACTGACAACAGAGAGAGCTGCAGTCACACGGAGACCGTGCAGACAGCCGTAAACGGCGCTGCAAGGCCCAAAAAACCTCCTCTACTTTATCCTATGTAGTGTTTTTCCACAAGTTAGCTGGATACGGGTGGAAAGACACTAATAGGAATTTTTTGAAAAAATGTGCAGCAGCCTGCACTACTTAAAACAAAAGGAAAATTGATTTTACGGTATGACGCAGTGAAGAACCCTGAGCTGGATACAACCAGGCTATGGCTGCTCACAGACTACAGGGCGAGCTGCAGTCACACGGAGACCGTGCAGACAGCCGTAAACGGCGCTGCAAGGCCCAAAAAACCTCCTCTACTTTATCCTATGTAGTGTTTTTCCACAAGTTAGCTGGATACGGGTGGAAAGACACTAATAGGAATTTTTTGAAAAAATGTGCAGCAGCCTGCACTACTTAAAACAAAAGGAAAATTGATTTTACAGTATGACGCAGTGAAGAACCCTGAGCTGGATACAACCAGGCTATGGCTGCTCAAAGACTACAGGGCGAGCTGCAGTCACACGGAGACCGTGCAGACAGCCATAAACAGCGCTGCAAGGCCCAAAAAACCTCCTCTACTTTATCCTATGTAGTGTTTTTCCACAAGTTAGCTGGATACGGGTGGAAAGACACTAATAGGAATTTTTTGAAAAAATGTGCAGCAGCCTGCACTACTTAAAACAAAAGGAAAATTGATTTTACGGTATGACGCAGTGAAGAACCCTGAGCTGGATACAACCAGGCTATGGCTGCTCACAGACTACAGGGCGAGCTGCAGTCACACGGAGACCGTGCAGACAGCCGTAAACGGCGCTGCAAGGCCCAAAAAACCTCCTCTACTTTATCCTATGTAGTGTTTTTCCACAAGTTAGCTGGATACGGGTGGAAAGTCACTAATAGGAATTATTACAAAAAATGAGCAGCAGACTACACTACTTGAAAAAAAAAAAAAAAAAAGAACAGTATGAGGCAATGAACCACCCTCCCTGAACTGAATACAACCAGCTATGGATGGCCTATGGCTGCACACAGACTAGAGAGTGGGCTGCACTCACACACACACACACACACACACACACAGACCTTGCAGATCGCTGTGAAAACAGCGCTGCAAGGCAAAAGCAAGGTGATTAGTAGGTGAACACAGCAGTTGCTAAATTAGCCTTGGAAAAGCACAAAGAAGCAAATCGCTATCTCTAAACTGGCCCTCAGTCAGCAAACAGCGTCCTGTCACTAACTGAATTCACAGCAGAGTGAGCGAAAAATGGCGCCAGCGACTTTTAAACTGCATCTTGACATCATTTCAGCAGCCAATCACAGCCTTGCCAGTAGTTTCATGCCCTCCATGCTGAACAGGATGTGCCCACGCTTGGAATCATTCTCATTGGCTGATTTCATGCAAATTTGTGCAGTTTGAATCCTGGGAACTTCCGATTCCGGTATCCGATACGCGGCAAGTATCGGATCTCGGTATCGGAATTCCGATACCGCTAAGTATCGGCCGATACCCGATACTTGCGGTATCGGAATGCTCAACACTAGTTTTAACCCATGTGTGTTGTATCAATAAAAGCCTCTTGTATTTTGTGTACATATGACGTGGCGTGCATAATTACAGTGGTGCTTTTTTTTCTACATTATACAAGGATGTATGCCCTTGGACGCTCATCCAGTTGAAGTGTATTATGGTGCACGGACCACCTTGCATAACAATACCCGCTGCCGGCCAATCAGAGACCAGCAGCTGACGTAGGCATGCACCTGACGGAACGCATGGCCATGATGTTATGGGCTCCCGTCGCATGCTGAAGTCAGCATTATATTTTATGGATGACTATGAGGTGCATTATACTTTATGAATGAGTATGGGTGCATTATACTTTATGGATAACTATTGGGTCCATTATACTTTATGGATGACTATGAGGTGCATTATACTTTTTTGATCACTATGGGCTTCATTATGCTTTATAGATGACTATGGGCGGTGCATTATACTTTATAGATGACTATGGGGGTGCTTATACCAAGATGGGAGATACACAGTGGGGAAAATAAGTATTTTATATACTGACGATTTTGCAAGTTTTCCCACTTACAAAGAATGGAGAGGTCTGTAATTTTTATCGTAAGTACACTTCAATTGTGAGAGACAAAATCTAGAAATATAAATCAGAAAATCATATTGTATGATTTCTAAATAATTAAATTGCATTTTATTGGATGAAATAAGTATTTGATCACCTACCAACCAGCAAGAATTCTGGCTCTCACAGACCTGTTAGTTTTTCTTTAAGAAGTCTTCCTACTCTCCACTCATTACCTGTATTAATTGTGTGGTGCCCCAGGGTCCTGGTCGTCGCAGTGGTATTGCTTTCCTCTCGGGGAGAGTGATGCTACGTTTGGAGGCAAAGAAGGATAACTGCATCCAGGTATCACAAACATGCAACACATTTCACACTCCAGGCCACCAGAGGGAGCTCTTGCTCCTATTTATTAGGTCACTCCCCACATTGGTAAAACTGGTGACTTGTAGGGAAAGTTAGTTGCTGGCTGAGCTCCGCTCAGTTAGTTGGTCCCTGGCAGGGGTGGGATCCTGTCAGAGAATGAAGGAGAAGGACACGGAGCTGTGCATGCCCTCAGAGCTGCAGCTCCCAGAAAGAGACACACAGAAGGCAGAACTGTATTGCAGCGAGCATGAAGGAAGTCGTAGCAAAGGAGTGGATACCAGAAGGGGACCAGCCCTACACAGGCTGCCTCCTTCTGAGGTGCAGAATCCTGGTAGCCAGAACACCGAGGGAGTAAAGACCTCTATGCTTTGCTCCAGAGACTGGCAGGACAGCTATTTTCACGTTACCTATCCGCCCTACACCCAGGAGGCACGGTGGCACCCCTTAGAGGCTGGGGCATGATAGAGTCCCTATAAACTGCCTCAAGCCACCAGTCATACGGGTTTGTCCTATTCTATATGGGGGACAGAGAGAGAGACATTACATCTGTGAGGACCTTATGTGAATCCTTAGGCAGTAAGGAACTACAACACTGCAGCGCAAGGGAAGGCTACTGATTTCCACCTGGACAAGGAGACTCTAGACTTGCCTCCAAACCGGCCAGACTCCGCCTACCCTGTGATCTGGTGCCCTGGACTGTGGATGCTGAAGTCTTCAGTAAAGGTAAAGAGACTGCAACCTTGTGTCCTCGTTCTTCTCTGCGCCTCTCACCATCTACACACTGGGAAGCCCTGGGGACATACTTCACCTGTGGGAAGGTATACCATCTAGCTGCCATAACATCACCCCAGGAGACCCTTTAAAGCAGCGTCGGTTACTATGACCGAATACCACAGGTGGCGTCACGAACACAAACTTTATCCCTTATAAAGACCTTTCCCTTTTACACGGACGTCCCAGGGCCACGGACCGGGTCAGCCACCGTGACATCCCCCTGTGAACCGCAGGACCCGGTACCGAGTACCCCATGGTACCGAGTACCCCAATTGCACCTGTTTGAACTGGTTGCCTGTACAAAAAACACCTTTCCATACACTCAATCACAATCCAACCTCTCCACCATAGCCAAAAACAATGAGCTGCCTAGAGACACCAGGGACAAAATTGTAGACCAACACAAGGCTGGGATGTGCTACAAGACAACGGGCAAGCAGTTTGGTGAGAAACCAACAACTGTTGGCACAATTATTAGAAAACGTAAGAAACACAAGATGATTGTTAATCTTCCTCGGTCTGGGGCTCGATGCAAGATCTCGCCCTGTGAGGTAAGGACGATTCTGAGAAAGTTCAGGAATCAGCCCAGAACTACAGAGGAGGACCTGGTGAATGGATTGAAGAGAGCTGGGACCACAGTCTTAAACATTACCATTAGTAAACCGCTACGCAGGCATTGATTAAAATCCTGCATGGCACGCAAGGTCCCCCTTCTCATGCCAGCACATGTCCAGGCCCGTTTGACATTTACCAATGACCATCTGGATGATCCAGAGGAGGTACAGTGGGGCAAAAAAGTATTTAGTCATTCAGCAATAGTGCAAGTTCCACCACTTAAAAAGATGAGAGGCGTCTGTAATTTACATCATAGTTAGACCTCAACTATGGGAGACAAACTGAGAAATAAAAATCCAGAAAATCACATTGTCTGTTTTTTTATCATTTTATTTGCATATTATGGTGGAAAATAAGTATTTGGTCAGAAACAAACAATCAAGATTTCTGGCTCTCACAGACCTGTAACTTCTTCTTTAAGAGTCTCCTCTTTCCTCCACTCATTACCTGTAGTAATGGCACCTGTTTAAACTTGTTATCAGTATAAAAAGACACCTGTGCACACCCTCAAACAGTCTGACTCAAAACTCCACTATGGTGAAGACCAAAGAGCTGTCAAAGGACACCAGAAACAAAATTGTAGCCCTGCACCAGGCTGGGAAGACTGAATCTGCAATAGCCAACCAGCTTGGAGTGAAGAAATCAACAGTGGGAGCAATAATTAGAAAATGGAAGACATTCAAGACCACTGATAATCTCCCTCGATCTGGGGCTCCACGCAAAATCCCACCCCATGGGGTCAGAATGATCACAAGAACGGTGAGCAAAAATCCCAGAACCACGCGGGGGGACCTAGTGAATAAACTGCAGAGAGCTGGGACCAATGTAACAAGGCCTACCATAAGTAACACACTACGCCACCATGGACTCAGATCCTGCAGTGCCAGACGTGTCCCACTGCTTAAGCCAGTACATGTCCGGGCCCGTCTGAAGTTTGCTAGAGAGCATTTGGATGATCCAGAGGAGTTTTGGGAGAATGTCCTATGGTCTGATGAAACCAAACTGGAACTGTTTGGTAGAAACACAACTTGTCGTGTTTGGAGGAAAAAGAATACTGAGTTGCATCCATCAAACACCATACCTACTGTAAAGCATGGTGGTGGAAACATCATGCTTTGGGGCTGTGTCTCTGCAAAGGGGCCAGGACGACTGATCCGGGTACATGAAAGAATGAATGGGGCCATGTATCGTGAGATTTTGAGTGCAAACCTCCTTCCATCAGCAAGGGCATTGAAGATGAAACGTGGCTGGGTCTTTCAACATGACAATGATCCAAAGCACACCGCCAGGGCAACGAAGGAGTGGCTTCGTAAGAAGCATTTCAAGGTCCTGGAGTGGCCTAGCCAGTCTCCAGATCTCAACCCTATAGAAAACCTTTGGAGGGAGTTGAAAGTCCATGTTGCCAAGCGAAAAGCCAAAAACATCACTGCTCTAGAGGAGATCTGCATGGAGGAATGGGCCAACATACCAACAACAGTGTGTGGCAACCTTGTGAAGACTTACAGAAAACGTTTGACCTCTGTCATTGCCAACAAAGGATATATTACAAAGTATTGAGAAGAAATTTTGTTTCTGACCAAATACTTATTTTCCACCATAATATGCAAATAAAATGATAAAAAAAACAGACAATGTGATTTTCTGGATTTTTTTTTTCTCAGTTTGTCTCCCATAGTTGAGGTCTACCTATGATGTAAATTACAGACGCCTCTCATCTTTTTAAGTGGTGGAACTTGCACTATTGCTGAATGACTAAATACTTTTTTGCCCCACTGTATAGGAGAAGGTCATGTGTGTTATGATCCTTAGTGGCTGAGGATCACAGAATGAACTAGCTAAGTTACTGAACATAGAACGAGCTCTAGGGAGGTGGTAACTGGACTGACCGCAAAACCTGATCCTAACAAACACACTAAAGGTAGCCGGTGAACGTGCCTAAATTCCTGGACGTCTCGACGCAGCCTGAGAAACTTGCTACCCCTATAGAGAAAGTAAGCCCTCACTTGCTTCAGAGAAATGACCCCAAAGATATAGGAAGCCCCCAACAAATAATAATGGTGAGGTAAGGGGAAAATACAAAACGTAGAAATGAAAACAGATTCAGCAAATGAGGCCCACTAATACTAGATAGCAGAAGACAGGCAGGGAACTGTGCGGTCAGTAAAAAAAACCCTATACAAAATATCCACGCTGAGAATACAAGAACCCCCACACCAACTAACGGTGTGAGAGGAGAAACTCAGCCCCCTAGAGCTACCAGCAAGCAAGGAAATCACATATTAGCAAGCTGGACAAGGACAAATAAATAACCAAGAAACATATTGAACACTGATGAGCAAAAAACAACCAAACAGAAACTTAGCTTCTCTTGGCGAGACTGATAACGAAGGGATTCAGGAGAGATCAAAATAGCACTGAATACATCGACAGCAGGCAACCACTGAAAGTCCAGGTGAGCTAAATAGGAAACAGCTAACAGATAACGAAACAGCTGAACCAGCCTCAGACCTGCAGAATGACACAAAGAGCCACCAGAGGGAGCCCAAAGACAGCACTCACACAGTACCACTTGTGACCACAAGAGGGAGCCCAAAAACAGAGTTCACAACAGTCCCCCCCCTTGAGGAGGGGTCACCGAACCCTCATCAAAACCCCCAGGGCGATCAGGATGAGCCACATGGAAGGCACGAACCAAATCGGCCGCATGAACATCAGAGGCGACAACCCAGGAATTATCCTCCTGACCATAGCCCTTCCACTTAACCAAATACTGAAGCCTCCATCTAGAAACACGAGAATCCAAGATCTTCTCCACTACGTACTCCAATTCGCCCTCAACCAGCACCGGGGCAGGGGGCTCAACAGAGGGAACCACAGGCACCACATACCTCCGCAACAAAGACCTATGGAACACGTTATGAATGGCAAACGACGCTGGGAGGTCCAAACGAAATGACACCGGGTTAAGGATTTCCAGAATCTTATAAGGACCGATGAAGCGAGGCTTGAATTTAGGAGAGGAGACCTTCATAGGAACATACCGAGAAGACAGCCATACCAAATCCCCAACACGAAGTCGGGGACCCACACCGCGACGGCGGTTGGCAAAGCGCTGAGCCTTCTCCTGTGACAACTTCAAATTGTCCAACACATGGTTCCAAATCTACTGCAACCTATCCACCACAGAATCCACCCCAGGACAGTCAGAAGGCTCGACCTGACCCGAGGAGAAACGAGGATGAAAACCAGAATTGCAGAAAAAAGGCGAAACCAAAGTAGCAGAACTAGCCCGATTATTAAGGGCAAACTCGGCCAATGGCAAAAAAGTCACCCAATCATCCTGATCAGCAGAAACAAAACATCTTAAAAAAGTTTCCAAGGTCTGATTAGTTCGCTCGGTTTGGCCATTCGTCTGAGGATGGAAGGCCGACGAAAAAGACAAATCAATGCCCATCTTAGCACAAAAAATCCACCAAAATCTGGACACAAACTGGGATCCTCTGTCAGACACAATATTTTCAGGGATGCCATGCAAGCGAACCACATTCTGAAAAAATAGAGGAACCAAATCGGAGGAGGAAGGCAACTTAGGCAAGGGCACCAAATGGACCATTTTGGAAAAACGATCACACACCACCCAGATGACAGACATTCTCTGAGAGACTGGAAGATCCGAAATAAAATCCATGGAAATGTGCGTCCAAGGCCTCTTCGGGACAGGCAAAGGCAAAAGCAAACTGCTGGCACGAGAACAGCAAGGCTTAGCCCGAGCACAAATCCCACAGGACTGCACAAAGGAACGCACATCCCGCGACAAGGAAGGCCACCAGAAGGACCTAGCCACCAAATCTCTGGTACCAAAAATCCCAGGATGGCCTGCCAACACCGAAGAATGAACCTCGGAAATAACTCTGCTGGTCCATCTATCTGGGACAAACAGTCTCTCTGGTGGGCAACGGTCAGGTCTATCCGCCTGAAATTTCTGCAGCACTCGTCGCAAATCTGGGGAAATGGCAGACAAAATCACTCCCTCTCTGAGGATACCAGCCGGCTCTGAAACTCCCGGAGAGTCAGGCACAAAACTCCTAGAAAGAGCATCAGCCTTCACGTTCTTCGAACCAGGCAGGTACGAGACCACAAAATCGAAACGGGAGAAAAACAACGACCAACGAGCCTGTCTAGGATTCAGCCGCTTGGCAGACTCGAGATAAATCAGATTTTTGTGATCAGTCAAGACCACCACACGATGCTTAGCTCCCTCGAGCCAATGTCGCCACTCCTCAAATGCCCACTTCATAGCCAACAACTCCCGATTACCAACATCATAATTCCGCTCGGCAGGCGAAAACTTTCTAGAAAAGAAAGCACAAGGTTTCATCACAGAGCAATCAGAGCTTCTCTGTGACAAAACAGCCCCTGCTCCTATCTCAGAAGCATCAACCTCGACCTGAAAAGGAAGAGAGACATCAGGCTGACACAAAACTGGAGCCGAAGAAAACCGGCGCTTCAGCTCCCGAAAGGCTTCCACAGCCGCAGGAGACCAATTAGTCACATCAGAACCCTTCTTGGTCAAATCCGTCAAGGGTTTAACCACGCCAGAAAAATTAGCAATGAAGCGACGGTAAAAATTAGCAAAACCCAAGAACTTCTGAAGACTCTTAACAGATGTAGGCTGAGTCCAGTCATGAATAGCCTGGACCTTGACTGGGTCCATCTCAATAGTAGAAGGAGAAAAAATAAAACCCAAAAGGGAAACCTTCTGTACTCCGAAGAGACATTTTGAGCCCTTCACAAATAAGGCACTAGCACGCAGGACCTGAAATACCATCCTGACCTTCTTCACATGGGACTCCCAGTCCTCAGAAAAGACCAAAATGTCATCCAGATACACAATCATAAATTTATCCAGATATTCTCGGAAGATGTCATGCATGAAGGACTGGAACACAGAAGGAGCATTAGAGAGTCCAAAAGGCATCACCAAGTACTCAAAATGGCCTTCGGGCATATTAAATGCTGTTTTCCATTCATCTCCCTGCTTAATACGCACCTGGTTATACGCACCACGAAGATCTATCTTGGTGAACCAACTGGACCCCTTAATCCGAGCAAACAGATCAGATAATAATGGCAAAGGATACTGAAATTTGACCGTGATTTTATTTAGAAGACGATAATCTATACAAGGTCTCAGAGAACCATCCTTCTTATCCACAAAAAAGAATCCTGCACCAAGAGGGGAGGAGGACGGGCGAATATGTCCCTTCTCTAAAGACTCCTTTATATAACTCCGCATCGCGGCATGTTCTGGTACAGACAAATTAAAAAGTCGTCCCTTAGGGAACTTACTACCAGGAATCAAATTTATAGCACAATCACAATCCCTGTGAGGAGGCAGGGCACCGGATCTGGGCTCATCAAATACATCCTGGTACTCCGACAAAAACTCAGGGACCTCAGAAGGAGTGGAAGAAGCAATTGACACCAAAGGAGCATCGCCATGAATCCCCTGGCAACCCCAACTTGAAACAGACATAGCTTTCCAATCCAAAACTGGATTATGAGCCTGCAGCCATGGCAGACCCAAAACGACAACATCATGCAAATTATGCAGCACAAGAAAGCGAATCACCTCCTGATGTACAGGAGTCATGCACATGGTCACTTGAGTCCAATACTGAGGCTTATTCTCAGCCAATGGTGTAGCATCAATTCCCCTCAGTGGAATAGGGAATTCCAAAGGCTCCAGGACCAAACCACAGCGCCTGGCAAACGACAAATCCATCAGGTTCAGGGCAGCACCTGAATCCACAAAAGCCATAACCGAATAGGAAGACAAAGAACAAATTAAAGTAACAGACAAAATGAATTTAGGCTGTATAGTACCAACGGTGACAGATTTAGCAATTTTTTTTACGCGCTTAGAGCATGCTGAGATAACATGAGTTGAATCACCACAGTAAAAGCACAACCCATTTTGACGTCTATGATCTTGCCGCTCATTTCTGGTCAGAATTCGGTCACATTGCATAGACTCAGGTCTCTGTTCAGAAAACACCGCCAGATGGTGCGCAGATTTGCGCTCCCGCAAACGCCGATCAATCTGAATGGCCAAAGCCATTGAGTCATTCAGACTTGCAGGCGTGGGGAACCCAACCATAACATTCTTAATGGCTTCAGAAAGACCTTCTCTGAAATTTGCAGCCAGGGCACACTCATTCCATTGAGTAAGCACCGACCATTTCCGAAATTTTTGACAATACACCTCGGCTTCATCCTGGCCCTGAGAGAGAGCCAGCAAGGCCTTTTCTGCCTGGTTCTCAAGATTAGGTTCCTCATAAAGCAATCCAAGCGCCAGAAAAAACGCATCCACATTCAGCAATGCAGGATCTCCTGGCGCCAGGGAGAAAGCCCAATCTTGAGGGTCGCCACGTAACAGGGAGATAACAATTCTAACTTGCTGAGCGGAATCACCAGAGGAATGAGGTCTCAAAGAAAGAAATAATTTACAATTATTCTTAAAATTCAGAAACCTAGATTTATCTCCAGAAAACAACTCAGGAATAGGTACTTTTGGCTCAGACATAGGACTGTGAACAACAAAATCCTGAATGCTTTGCACCCTTGCAGCAAGATGATCCACACTAGAAGTCAGACTCTGAATATCCATGTCTGCAGCTGAACTCAAAGCCACCCAGAGATTAAGGCGATGAGAGAAGCTGGACAGACTGCAGCAAAGGGAGAGGAAAAAAAAAAATTGTACTCAGGACTTCTCTTATCCCACTTCTGCGATGCATTAAACACTTTTTTTGGCCTGCTGTACTGTTATGATCCTTAGTGGCTGAGGATCACAGAATGAACTAGCTAAGTTACTGAACATAGAACGAGCTCTAGGGAGGTGGTAACTGGACTGACCGCAAAACCTGATCCTAACAAACACACTAAAGGTAGCCGGTGAACGTGCCTAAATTCCTGGACGTCTCGACGCAGCCTGAGAAACTTGCTACCCCTATAGAGAAAGTAAGCTCTCACTTGCCTCAGAGAAATGACCCCAAAGATATAGGAGGCCCCCAACAAATAATAATGGTGAGGTAAGGGGAAAATACAAAACGTAGAAATGAAAACAGATTCAGCAAATGAGGCCCACTAATACTAGATAGCAGAAGACAGGCAGGGAACTGTGCGGTCAGTAAAAAAAACCCTATACAAAATATCCACGCTGAGAATACAAGAACCCCCACACCAACTAACGGTGTGAGGGGAGAAACTCAGCCCCCTAGAGCTACCAGCAAGCAAGGAAATCACATATTAGCAAGCTGGACAAGGACAAATAAATAACCAAGAAACATATTGAACACTGATGAGCAAAAAACAACCAAACAGAAACTTAGCTTCTCTTGGCGAGACTGATAACGAAGGGATTCAGGAGAGATCAAAATAGCACTGAATACATCGACAGCAGGCAACCACTGAAAGTCCAGGTGAGCTAAATAGGAATCAGTTAACAGATAACGAAACAGCTGAACCAGCCTCAGACCTGCAGAATGACACAAAGAGCCACCAGAGGGAGCCCAAAGACAGCACTCACACAGTACAACTTGTGACCACAAGAGGGAGCCCAAAAACAGAGTTCACAACACATGTGGTCAGATGAGACCAAAAAGTAAATTTTTGGCATCAATGCCACTCACCGTGTTTGGAGGAAGAAGAAGGATGAGTACAACCCCAAGAACACCGTACCAACCGTGAAGCATGAAAACATCATACTGTGGGGGTGTTTTTGTTCAAAGGGGGCAGAACGACTGCATCATATTGAAGGGAGGATAGATGAGGTCATGTGTGAGATTTTTGCCAACAACCTCCTTCCCTTCAGTAAGAGCATTGAAGATACAGTAAGTCGTGGTTGTGTCTTTCAGCATGACAATGACCCAATACACAAAGCCAGGGCAACTAAGCTCCATATGAAGCATTTCAACATCCTGCGGAGGCCTATCCAGTCTCCAGACCTGAACCCAATAGAAAATCTTTGGATGGAGCTGAAACTCAATGTTGCTCAGCGACAGCCCTGAAACCTGAAAGGTCTGGAGAAGATCTGTACAGAGGAATTGGCCA
The DNA here is from genome assembly GCF_051348905.1 of Ranitomeya variabilis. Classification (NCBI taxonomy): domain Eukaryota; kingdom Metazoa; phylum Chordata; class Amphibia; order Anura; family Dendrobatidae; genus Ranitomeya; species Ranitomeya variabilis. Next base: position 423,680,167 of record NC_135236.1, on the reverse strand, counting down.
AAATCCCTGCTGCAGTGTGAGAAAACTTGGACAAAAAACTACAGGAAATGTCTGACCTCTGTAATTGCAAGCAATGGTTTCTGTACTCAATGCAGCTTGCATCTGTAGGTGCATCTGTATGTGTATGCAAAATTATCATGGTTAATAATTGAACAGTACTATTAAAATCCATGAAAGTGAAGAAAGCACCAAATGTTATCTATTTAACTATGTTGCAAAAGGAAACTGAGAGACTCCATTTGTTGTTACTTCAATATAAAAATAATTTCTCTTCAGATGGGTGACTTTTTGGCCACTCAAACCTGATACTGTTGTATCAAGTTTATCACTCTGCTGCATGAAAACTCTCTAATTAGTTGAATAAGTGCTGCACACCCCTACAAGCAACCAGACATTAGATAAACATTGGGCAGCACGGTGGCTCAGTGGTTAGCACTGCAGCCTTGCAGCACTGGGGTCCTGGGTTCAAATCCCATCAAGGACAACATCTGCAAGGAGTTTGTATGTTCTCCCTGTGTTTGCTGGGTTTCCTCCAGGTACTCCGGTTTCCTCCCACACTCCAAAGACATAAAGACAGATTGTAAGCCCAATCGGCGACAGTGCCAATAATGTCTTTAAAGCGCTGTGGAATTAATGGCGCTATGTATAAATCTAAATATATATAAAATAAATACAAATAAATAAGTGCTGCACACCCCTTCAAGCAACCACCATTAGATAAATAAGTGCTGCACACCCCTCCAAACAACCAGCATTAGATAAATCAATGCTTCAAACCCCTACAAGCAACCAGGCATTAGAAAAATAAGGAAAGAAAAAAGTTCACATCAGCTCACCAATTCTAAATAGACAAGTCCACAATGGGTGCGGTGCACGGGAAAGCCTTGGGGGGCTTGGTAAGTATTGATTGTAGCATTCGAAAAAATCCAGCTACCGCAAGGGGATGAGATTCACCTAACTATAAAAACGTCTTAATCCTATTTTATGAGCATAATTAATAAAGAAGTTTTAATAGTTAGGTAAACCTAATCCCTTTGTGATGGATGGATTTTTTAACTCCTATAATCATTAGATAAATAAGAGCTAGACACCCCTACAGGCAACCAGGCATTAAATGAATAACTGCTGCACACCCCTTCAAGCAACCAGACATTAGATAAATAAGTGCTGCACACCCCTACAAGCAACCAGGCATTAAATGAATAAGTGCTGCACACCCCTACAAGCAACCAGGCATTAAATGAATAAGTGCTGCACACCTCTACAAGCAACCAGACATTAAATGAATAACTGCTGCTGCAGCGCCCCAGAGTCCTGGTCGTGCAGTATTGTCGCTCTGCCGCTAAGGGGAGTGATGGTACGTCTGATTGTACTAAAGGAGTTCACCTGACCAGGTATCACAGTCACACATTACACTTCACACTCCGGCCACCAGGGGGAGCAAAAGGTTCTATGTATTAGGCCACTCACACTCTGTCAGGGGTGGGATCCTGACAGAGGCCTAGCAAGAGACAGATCGTTACGGAGCCGCGCCTGCACTTCATTGCGGCGGTATCTTAAGAAAGGACAAGAAGCGAAGTATATTGTGGAGAAGTGAGAAACAGGATCACAGCAACAAAGGAGATAATACCGGGAGGAGTCGTGCCCTAAGATCGTGGCAACATCCTTCTGAGGCGCGTAGCCGGTGGCCGGAACACCGAGGGAGTACTGGCTCTACGCTTTACTTCAATCACGGCAGGGCAGTTGACTTTAGGTTGGCTGTCTCACCTTTTCACCTAAGCAGATGCAGCGCCCCAGAGTCCTGGTCGTTGCAGTACTGATGCTCCGCCGCTAAGGGGAGTGTTGGTATGTCTGATGGCACTGAAGGAGTTCACCTGATCAGGTATCACAGACACCAATACACTTCACAGTCTGCCTCCAGGGGGAGCTAAGGGTGCTATGTATTAGGCCACTCCTCACAATCTGGTAAAACTGGGGGTTAGATAGGAAGTTAGACAGAGAAAGCTGACTGGGTTGGAACCAGGCAACATCCTGTGGCAGAGGGTGTTGCAGGGGAAGATTCAGGGGGGTCCCTGTCAGGGGTGGGATCCTGACAGAGGCCTAGCGAACAGAAAGAACGTTACGGGACCGCGCCTGCACTTCATTGCGGCGGTACCCCAAGAAAGGACAAGAAGCGAGGTTTATTGTGAAGAGTGAGAAACAAGATCAACGCAACAAGGAGAAAACACCAGTAGGAGTCGTGCTGTAAGATGAGGCAACATCCTACTGAGGTGCGTAGCCGGTGGCCGGAAACGCCGAGGAAGTATTGAGCTCCAGGCCTTACTTCAAACCTACGGCAGGACAGTCAGTTATAGGCAGGCTGTCTCACCCAAATCACCTAAGCAGACATAGGGGGCAACAGTTGGAGAGGGGCGACTCTAGGGTCCCGGAAGAACTCCAGGCCTACCCGTCATACGGGTGCGTCCTAGCCATATCATCTGGGGGACGGAGAAGAACATCAGAATCAGTTGTGAGGGAACTTCAGAAACAGACACAACAGTTGTGAGGACTATCCAGTGGTGCTAAGCAGGGAAGGAATACAACACACACGCGTAGGCACAGATTTCCACCTGCAAAGAGAACTCTGGAAGTGCCATCGGACCGGCCGGTCTCAGACAGCCCTGTTAACCGTACTACGGATTGAGGATCCTGAAGCCTTCAGTAAAGAGGTAAAGAGACTGCAACCTGGTGTCCTCGTTATTCAGCGCGACCTGCACCACACCACATCATTCTCAACTCTCACTGGACGCCCCTCAGCAGGGTCACGGACCGGGTCTAGCCACCCTGACAATCCCAGAACCGAGACAGAGAGGCCCGGTACCGGGTACCCCTCGGCCCTGCGGCAGTGGGGGCGCTCCAACTTAGCGTCACGAACAGGATCTACTTAAGCCTGAAGAATCAGGTCATGTGTGCCTTGGAACTGTGATTTATTGTGCTTGGACTGTGACTTATTGCAAAGACTGTGTCTTGCCACTTGTCGCCAAAATCACCGCCTTTACAGCGCTAGGAGAGCGCAGGAGAAGAAGAAGGGCGTGGAGTGGGCGTAGACACGCTGGAGAGCGCGAAAGACAATGGCCGCCCAGTCTAAATATCTCTGTATCCTGAGGATGTGCCCGTCAGCAGCTGAGGTCCGCCTTCTCATCCTCTTTGGAGGGTGGAGACCATGGAGACGGGGCCTCCCACGAAAGAGAGCGCGGGAAGATGATACCGAGGAGGAGGCAAAGATGGCGACGTCGGAAGCACCGCATGGGGACGACCCGATCCAGCATGAGGCTGCACTACCCGTCACAGCCCCAGACTCGCCATAGTTGCAGGGACTGGCCCTTACGGAGCTACCGCCGGGCAGACCCAACTGGCTGCCGTCTGAGGAGTGTGTGGCTGCGGCTGAGGCTCGGCAGATAGCACGCCGCCTCAAGGCCGACGCTCGTGTGACCGCTCAGCTGGGTCAGCCTACGGAGGTTCGCCTAACTCCGGTGTCCCCTGCTTCCTCCCTCCCGGCCGCGGCAGAGTGTGAGCTGCAGGCACAGGGCCTGAGGATCCTGCCGGAGGCAGAACACCTGTGGCGCCTGATGGCGGCGTGGCAGATCAGACCCCAACCTGCGGCCCAGGTCAACCTGACGAGCGTTGAAGAGGCTCCGCCATCACACTGGGGTGTGGTGGTGTTCTTCAACTCCCGGGAAGGAAGGGGAGTCATCCAAGAAATTGGAGAGCCGCTGCAGGTCCGTGTTGACCGGAAAGAAGTGGAGCCCTGCGGAGAAAGGTATGACCGCGACATGGAGCCCGGAGATGCAGTAACCTACACAAGGTGGAGGAGGGAGGTCAGCTGGGTGGCTCGGGGTGTCCAGCGGTGCGTCACACTCCAGGCCGCTGCCGGAACGTCGGAGGACGAATCCCTTGCGGAGAAGGCGACGGAACCTGCCCCCGCGGAACCCCAGGAAATCCAGACCCACCGCGTATCTATGAGTCATGGTCGCTCCCGATTGAGGAGGGTGTCCCAAAGAGGAATCCTGTCGTTGCTGAGGCCAGGACCAGTCCTTGTTACGCCACCACGACCCGTCTGCCAAGTGAGGCCCGGAAGGAGGCCACCCCCGGCTCAGCCAGAACCTGAGTAAGCATAAGTGCTTTACAAACTGTATATAGTTAAATGTTCGTCTTTCTATGTGTCTTGCTGCTGCTGCAACCCGATTAGGGTTAACTCTTAAAGGGATCCCTTAGTTTACCCGGGATCCCTATTTTTTCCCTTTTTGTTTTGTTTCCCTTTTATCACTGTTGAAAAGAACTACTGGATCATGAACACTGCATGATTACAAACTTATTGTAAATAGTTTGCACCTTCTTAAAGGTGCTCCCTACTGGTTTTACAGGAGAAAGGACTCTTTGTGAAGAAACTGTTCCTGGAAACAGTACAGGAACCCCTGCCTTACACGAACTCGCAGCTTGAGAAGTTGCACTACCTCCAAGAGACTTGGTCCCCTCTTAAAGGGAACGTTCACCAATAGCACTTAAAGCATAATGTTGCCTTAAAAGAAGTAATGATAGTATTTATATGTAGAAGTTATATGTAGTTAGTTAGTTGCTTGTAGGAAATGTTTAATAATGTGTTAAAGAATGAGGACAGAAAGTGAACCCGTACGGGGTTAATTGATGAGTCCTCCGAGGAGCCATACAGAGATGGCTCAGTGGTCTTGTGCTGAGAGAAGGTTGATAAGTCCTATACTGTGTATAGAAAGAGAAAGGCAGTAGGCCCGGATGAGAATGGGGCGGTCCTGCAGAAGAGCAAGAGGCAGTAGGCCTGGGGCAGATAGACAGGCGGTCCTGCGAATGTAAAGTTGGAAAAATGAAGAAAAGTTGATTAGCCTTGTAGTGTTTTATAGTAAGCCTTTAGTGGATTCAGCTTATACGTCCTTAGAGGCAAAGTTAAATTATTGTTCAGAGAGTGCACTAAGTAGAATACCCGACTGGGTAATAGAAGTTATTTATGATATGTTATTTAAAGTATTTAACCATGTTTGTAGCGTTCAAGTGCTCTCACCTCCCATAAAGGGAAGCTCTGTTCAAATTTACTTGTTTTTGCATTTCTGAAAATTGTATGTCCTTTTGCTGACATGTATTGTTGTTTTCTTCCCAGTCCAGGAGTACTGGATTTAACCGGGGGGGAGTGCAGCGCCCCAGAGTCCTGGTCGTTGCAGTACTGATGCTCCGCCGCTAAGGGGAGTGTTGGTACGTCTGATGGCACTGAAGGAGTTCATCTGACCAGGTATCACAGACACCAATACACTTCACAGTCTGGCCTCCAGGGGGAGCTAAGGGTGCTATGTATTAGGCCACTCCTCACAATCTGGTAAAACTGGGGGATAGATAGGAAGTTAGACAGAGAAAGTTGACTGGGTTGGAACCAGGCAACATCCTGTGGCAGAGGGTGTTGCAGGGGAAGATTCAGGGGGGTCCCTGTCAGGGGTGGGATCCTGACAGAGGCCTAGCGAACAGAAAGAACGTTACGGGACCGCGCCTGCACTTCATTGCGGCGGTACCCCAAGAAAGGACCAGAAGCGAGGTTTATTGTGAAGAGTGAGAAACGAGATCAACGCAACAAGAAGAAAACACCAGTAGGAGTCGTGCTGTAAGACGAGGCAACATCCTACTGAGGCGCGTAGCTGGTGACCGGAAACGCCGAGGAAGTATTGAGCTCCAGGCCTTACTTCAAACCTACGGCAGGACAGTCAGTTATAGGCGGGCTGTCTCACCCAAATCACCTAAGCAGACATAGGGGGCAACAGTTGGAGAGGGGCGACTCTAGGGTCCCGGAAGAACTCCAGGCCTACCCGTCATACGGGTGCGTCCTAGCCATATCATCTGGGGGACGGAGAAGAACATCAGAATCAGTTGTGAGGGAACTTCAGAAACAGACACAACAGTTGTGAGGACTATCCCGTGGTGCTAAGCAGGGAAGGACTACAACACACACGCGCTAGAATGTAGGCACAGATTTCCACCTGCAAAGGGAACTCTGGAAGTGCCATTGGACCGGCCGGTCTCAGACAGCCCTGTTAACCGTACTCCAGATTGAGGATCCTGAAGCCTTCAGTAAAGAGGTAAAGAGACTGCAACCTGGTGTCCTCGTTATTCAGCGCGACCTGCACCACACCACATCATTCTCAACTCTCACTGGACGCCCCTCAGCAGGGTCACGGACCGGGTCTAGCCACCCTGACAATCCCAGAACCGAGACAGAGAGGCCCGGTACCGGGTACCCCTCGGCCCTGCGGCAGTGGGGGCACTCCACAGACAACGGAGGCAAATTGTGGGAGAGGGGCATCTCTAAGGTCCCTATAAAATAGCTCCAGGCCTACCCCCGTCATACGGGTGCGTCCTATCGAAACTGGGGGACGGAGAGAGAGAACATCAGAAACAGATTCAAGAGTTGTGAGGACTATCCCGTGGTGCTCAGCAGGGAGGTACTACAACACACAGGCGCAAGTAGGAAGGCTACTGATTTCCACCTGCAAAGGGAACTCTGGATGTGCCTTCGGACCGGCCGGTCTCAGCAAGCCCTGTTAGCAGTGCTCTGGATTGTGGATGCCGAAGTCTACAGTAAAAGGTAAAGAGACTGCAACCTTGTGTCCTCGTTATTTACCGCGACCTAAACCACCACCACCTACACCTTTAATTGGACGCCCCTTAGCAGGGCCACGGACCGGGTCGGGCCACCGTGACATCCCCAGGAACCGAGACAGAGGGACCCAATACCGAGTACCCCACTGCCCTGCGCCTGGGGGCGCTCCACTGCACACCCCTACAGGCAACCAGGCTTTAGATAAATAAGTGCTGCACACCCCTACAAGCAACCAGGCATTAAATGAATAAGTGCTGCACACCTCTACAAGCAACCAAGCATTTAATGAATAAGTGCTGCACACCTCTACAAGCAACCAGACATTAAATGAATAAGTGCTGCACATCCCTACTGGCAACCAGACATTAGATAAATAAGTGCTGCACACCCCTGCAAGCAACCAGGCGTTAAATGAATAAGTGCTGAACAGCCCTACAGGCAACCAGACATTAGATAAATAAGTGCTGCACACCCCTGCAAGCAACCAGGCATTACATGAATAAGTGCTGCACACGTCTACAAGCAACCAGGCAATAAATGAATAAATGCTGCACACCCCTACAAGCAACCAAGCATTAAATGAATAAGTGCTGCACACCCCTACTGGCAACCAGACATTAGATAAATAAGTGCTGCACACCCCTGCAAGCAATCAGGCATTAAATGAATAAGTGCTGCACAGCCCTACAGGCAACCAGACATTAGATAAATAAGTGCTGCACACCCCTGGAAGCAACCAGGCATTAAGGTACCGTCACATTTAGCGACGCTGCAGCGATCTAGACAACGATGCCGATCGCTGCAGCGTCGCTGTGTGGTCGCTGGAGAGCTGTCACACAGACAGCTCTCCAGCGACCAACGATGCCGAAGTCCCCGGGTAACCAGGGTAAACATCGGGTTACTAAGCGCAGGGCCACGCTTAGTAACCCGATGTTTACCCTGGTTACCAGTGTAAATGTAAAAAAAAACAACCACTACATACTTACATTCCGGTGTCTGTCGGGTCCCCCAGCGTTCTGCTTCCCTGCACTGTAATCGCCGGCCGTAAAGCAGAGCGGTGACGTCACCGCTGTGCCCTGCTTTACGGCCAGCCGGCGCTGACACAGGTCAGGGAAGCGGACGCCGGGGGACCCGACAGACACCGGAATGTAAGTATGTAGTGGTTTTTTTTTTTACATTTACACTGGTAACCAGGGTAAACATCGGGTTACTACGCGCGGCCCTGCGCTTAGTAACCCGATGTTTACCCTGGTTACCAGTGAAGACATCGCTGAATCAGAGTCACACACGCCGACTCAGCGATGTCTGCGGGAGATCCAGCCACGAAATAAGGTGCTGGCCTTCTAGCTCCGACCAGCGATATCACAGCAGGATCCTGATCGCTGCTGCGTGTCAAACACAACGATATCGCTATCCAGGACGCTGCAACGTCACGGATCGCTAGCGATATCGTTGTTAAGTTGTTCAGTGTGAAGGTACCTTTAAATGAATAAGTGCTGCAGCCTGCACACCCCTACAAGCAACCAGGCATTAAATTAATAAATGCTGCACACCCCTACAAGCAACCGGGCATTAAATGAATACGTGCTGCACACCCCTACAAGCAACCAGGCATTAAATGAATAAGTGCTGCACATCCCTACAGGCAACCAAGCATTAAATGAATAAGTGCTGCACACCCCTACAAGCAACCAGACATTAGATAAATAAGTGCTGCACACCCCTACAAGAAACTAGGCATTAAATGAATAAGGGCTGCACACCCCTACAAGCAACCAGACATTAGATAAATAAGTGCTGCACACCCCTGCAAGCAACCACGCATTAAATGAATAAGTGCTGCACACCCCTACAAGCAACCAGGCATTAAATGAATAAGTTTGCACACCCCTACAAGCAACCAGACATTAGATAAATAAGTGCTGCACACCCCTACAAGCAACCAGGCATTAAATTAAAAAGTGCCGCACATCCCTACAGGCAACCAAGCATTAAATGAATACGTGCTGCACACCCCTACAAGCAACCAGGCATTAAATGAATAAGTGCTGCACACCCCTACAAGCAACCAGGCATTAAATGAATAAGTGCTGCACACCCCTACAAGCAACCAGGCATTAAATGAATAAGTGCTGCACATCCCTACAGGCAACCAAGCATTAAATGAATAAGTGCTGCACATCCCTACAAGCAACCAGACATTAGATAAATAAGTGCTGCACACCCCTGCAAGCAATCAGGCATTAAATGAATAAGTGCTGCACAGCCCTACAGGCAACCAGGCATTAAATGAATAAGTGCTGCACATCCCTACAGGCAACCAAGCATTAAATGAATAAGTGCTGCACACCCCTACAAGCAACCAGACATTAGATAAATAAGTGCTGCACACCCCTACAAGAAACTAGGCATTAAATGAATAAGGGCTGCACACCCCTACAAGCAACCAGACATTAGATAAATAAGTGCTGCACACCCCTGCAAGCAACCACGCATTAAATAAGTGCTGCACACCCCTACAAGCAACCAGGCATTAAATGAATAAGTTTGCACACCCCTACAAGCAACCAGACATTAGATAAATAAGTGCTGCACACCCCTACAAGCAACCAGGCATTAAATGAAAAAGTGCCGCACATCCCTACAGGCAACCAAGCATTAAATGAATAAGTTCTGCACACCCCTACAAGCAACCAGGCATTAAATGAATAAGTCTGCACACCCCTACAGGCAACCAAGCATTAAATAAATAAGTGCTGCACACCCCTAAAAGCAACCAGGCATTAAATGAATAAGTCTGCACACCCCTACAAGCAACCAGACATTAGATAAATAAGTGCTGCACACCCCTACAAGCAACCACTGCTACCTGTTAAACACCGCTTTCAGGAATTGAGAGGATCTAGTATTCCACAAATAGATAATATAGAGGCCATCTTACGTGCTGCATGGTCCTCTCCTTTACACAGCACAGGGAAGATGACACTGAACCATGGCGGCTGAAAAGAGGTTGCTAAAAGATTGTACACTGTCTGGCCTTATTCCAATATGATAGGTAGGATAATGGACTGTCGTCTAGGTAACTTCATCTGTCTGTCTGTCAATCCAAGATTAAAAGGCAGTATTCCATCTTCAAGTAAAGTGGACTTTATTCAACCAAAGTGTTATAGCAAACTTTTGGCTGCAAACACAATACTAAGCTTTCCAATACATATATAATATATATTATCTCTGTTATTCTGAAGTGCCTTGTTTTTGATCATTTTTTATATAATGTGAGGTTATAACCATGGCTGTGCATTCCACTATGGAGCACACATCATTACCTTTGATACACCATAGGAGTATAAGGTGCACAATGCAGGATTTTTCAGCTTTTTGGCGGCACACACTAGTGGAAGTACTGGCGAATACAGGCAGAAACTGGAAGGTACAGGCAGGTACAAGCAAGTACAGGAGGATACGGCATGAGCAGGCAGGTACAGGTGGGTACAGGCAGGAACAGTCAGGTACAGGCAGGAACAGGCAGGTATACAACATTAGGAGACCTGACAACTAGCAAGCGTGCAGAAAACTTACAGAACACATTAGTCAGGCACCTCCCAACAGGTGGAGGTGCCTTAAAGAATAAGGGTCTCCCAACCATTGGCAGGGGACACTTTAAGACAGTGTGCACTGTCTCTGTAAGAGACCGAGAGTGAACGCGCCCTAAGTGCAGTACCTGGGGAATTGCTAGATGTGCATAGAGCCCTGAAGACTGCAGGAGCAGAAGAAAGCATGGGCCATGGGCCAGGGTGCTGAGTGAGTCATTGTCCTTGCCAGAGGAGAGGAGGATGGGAATTGCACAGGGATGCTGACACTATAGTACCAGCCCTTTACACCCCCTCTCCTTCAAGCCTGCAAGAAATCTCTTCAGAAGGAGAGGGGCATGTATGTTCTTCTTGGGCTCCTATGACCTCTACTCAGGACCAAACCCCTCACAATCCACTAGAAAAAAGCTTTTTCCTCTTACCCTTTTAGTGGCTAGAATATTCACTACCTCGAAGACATCTTCAAAGCTGACTGGAGTAGGAGTGGTATCCGAGTCACTGAAGAAGGAGCTTAAGATGACTGACTTGTTGAGAGACACGTGGAATGAGTTGGGGATACGTATAGAGGTTGGGAGCTGAGCTTGTATGATACAACATTTATCTGTCTGAGAATGAGAACTTCAAAAGGACCGATAAAGCAAGGAATCAACTTGTACAAAGGTAGCTTGAGATGGGCAAATTATTATGAGTTTACCGCGACAGAGAGGGGTCAGAAGACCGCAGCGCCAGATTTCACATACTCCTGCACTGATTAGTAGCACTTCTCCTTCATATTACATTACAACCTGTGTTTAAATATTTTTGTAATCCGATTTGTGTGTGATGCAGCAGCACTAAATTGTCTAAGTTGGTGAAATGAAATGAGAGAAATATAGGCATAAACTAAATTTATTGGATCAAATTACTAAAAATTGGCATGTTTGCATGTATTCACCCCTTTCCCTATGAAGCTCCTAAAAAATTTGAGTGCAAGCGATTACCTATATCTCACATGCTTATTGAAAGGAAGTCCACCTGTATGCAATATAAGTGCACCATGGTCTATCAGTATATACACAGCTTTTCCTAATGGCTACAGGGGCTGCAACATCATTAAGTAGGGGCATCACTTTTTAAACAATACATTTTTATTAAGTAGGGGCATCACAAACCGAACAACACCATGAGGACCAAAGAGATCTCCAAACAAGTCAGGGACAAAAGTTGTTAAGTACAAGTCAGGGTTGGATTTTAAAGAAAAATATCCCAATCTTTGAGGATCCTGCGGAGCACCGTCAACTCCATTATCATCAAATGAACAGAACATAGTTCCACAACAAACCAGCCAAGAAAGGTCCACCCACCAAAACTCTCAGTCTGGGCAAGGAGGGCATTAATCCAAGAGGCAGCACAGAGGTCAAAGATAACCCTGAATGAGCTGCAGAGTTCCCAAGCAGAGACTGGAGTGTGTTCATGAGACCACAATAAGCTGAACATTCCATAGTGCCTTAATGGAAGAGTGGGCAGAAAAAGCCTGTAGTTACACACAAAAATTTTAAGGCTGGTTTTGAGTATGCCAAAAGACATGTGGTTGACTCCCCAAAATACATAGAGGAAGATGCTCTGGTCAGATGAGATCAAAATTGAACTTTTTGGCAACCAAAGGTAAACGCTGTGTCTGGTGCCAAACAAACAAAGTTCATCACCCCAAGTACACCATTCCGACAGTGAAACATAGTGGTGGTAGCACCATGCTGTGGGGATGTTTGTCAGCAGCAGGGACAGGGAAAATGGTCCGAGTTGAGGGAAAGATGGATGGTGCGAAATACAGGAATATTCTCTGTCTAAATCTGTTTCAATCTGTCAGTCGTACAGAGGTAGTGCAGAGGTTCACCTTCTAACAAGACAATGACCCAAAGCATACTGCTAAAGCAATACTTGAGCGTTTGAAGGGGAAACATGTAAATGTTTTGGAGTAGCCTAGTCAAAGCCCAGGCCTTAATCCAATTGATTATCTGTGGCCAGACTTGAAGATTGCTGTTCACCAGAGGAAACCATCTAACTTGAAGCAGCTGGAGCAGTCTGCCTTGAGGAATGGTAAAAATCCCAGTGGCAAGATGTGGAAAGCTCACAGAACCTTATCTGGATTGACGTTCTGCTGTAATTGCCGCAAAAGGAGACTCTACAAAGTACTGACTTTAGTGGGGTGAATAGTTATTCACACTGAAGTTTTCAGTTATTTTCTTCTATTTGTTGTCTGCTTCACAAAAAAAAGCAGAAAAAAAGGCAGCAACTCTTACCTGCCCAGGTCTTAGAACAAATGCACTGCAGGGTGCGCCAGTCCATAAAGCGAGATGTTAGCAACACAGGTGCAAAATACCAGATCAACAGCCACTCTCCACCTACCCATTCCTGGAGGGGGTGACTGCCCAGTATACGATTGCACAATGAAGGCCCACATAGGGCGTTGTTCACACAAGGGTACTGTATAGTGTCTGGTTTACAGCCTATTAGTCACGCCCTTACTTTTCGAGGTGGGCTGGCCAGCACACTCTCAATGCATCTCAGTGCGAACACCCCTCATGCGAGACCAAATGTGTTTGGGCTTGGCTGCACCCCGAAAAATATAGTGCAAAAAATATAAAAATAAAAATAGTGAGGTATTGGTTAATATTTTGGCCAAAATACGCAAGCTCGTAACCCATGCCAAGGGTCCTCACGCTTGCGAGTCCTACACTAAACTAAATAGCAAAGCCACTAAAGACTCAAGGTCTCCAAAAATTCAATTTAAAACAGCAGAAAAAAAGGCATCAACTCTTACCTGCCCAGGTCTTGGAACAAATGCACTGCAAGGTACAGCCAGCCCACAAAAAAAGGAAACCAAATGATCACAATTTTAGGCATGTTCTTTACATGAACTGATGCAAACCCTAAAAAAATAATGAAGTTCCAGGTTGTGAGGTAGCAAAACATGAAAAATGCCAAGGGGTGAATAGTTTTGCAAGCCACTGAATGATTGCTATTTTTATTTATCCCTTATACACTATTACTCCCCACTACCCTGGGTGGAGCATGAGGACAGATATGCGGCTGATTCAGGAATTCAGCAAGTTACCTGGCCCCGGAGTCTCCACCACCAGAAGTAATCCGATTAGCAGAGGTAGCTACAGTAGGACGCCCCTAGCGTTAAGGCCCCGTCTCACATAGCGATTTACCAACGATCACGACCAGCGATACCACCTGGCTGTGATCGTTGGTAAGTCGTTGTGTGGTCGCTGGGGAGCGGTCACACAGACAGCTCTCTCCAGCGACCATCGATCAGGGGAACGACTTCGGCATCGTTGAAACTGTCTTCAACGATGCCGAAGTCCCCCTGCAGCACCCGGGTAACCAGGGTAAACATTGGGTTAATAAGCGCAGGGCCGCGCTTAGTAACCCGATGTTTACCCTGGTTACCAGCGTAAATGTAAAAAAAAACAAACCGTACATACTCACCATCTGATGTCCGTCAGGTCCCTTGCCGTCTGCTTCCTGCTCTGACAGTGCCGCCGTACAGTGAGAGCAGAGCGCAGCGGTGACGTCACTGCTGTGCTGTGCTCTCACTGTACGGCGGCACTGTCAGAGCAGGAAGCAGACGGCAAGGGACCTGACGGACATCAGATGGTGAGTATGTACGGTTTGTTTTTTTTTACATTTACGCTGGTAACCAGGGTAAACATCGGGTTACTAAGCGCGGCCCTGCGCTTAGTAACCCGATGTTTACCCTGGTTACCAGTGAAGACATCGCTGGATCGGTGTCACACACACCGATTCAGCGATGTCAGCGGGACCTCAACGACCAAAAAAAGGTCCAGGCCATTCCGACACGACCAACGATCTCGCAGCAGGGGCCTGATCGCTGGTACGTGTCACACATAGCGAGATCGCTACTGAGGCCGCTGTTGCGTCACAAAACTTGTGACTCAGCAGCGATATCGCTAGCGATCTCGCTATGTGAGACGGGGCCTTTAGGGACAGGGAGGGAGCCCTTGACCACAGGTATTCCAACAACAGAATTGTGACACAAACTGTGAAGAAAGCCATGCCTTGTCCCCAGACCAAAACAGAAGCGGGTCCAAACGCCTCTTGTCTGCGTTTCTCTTTATCCATTCTGAAGACTTCACCAAAGAGGCCTTGGTATCCTCCCAAATTCTAGAGAAGCCCTTGGTGAAAGGTTCGGCCTCAGGGATATTGGAGGTAGTAGCTACAGGGAATTCAATATTGGGGTATTGACCATACACAATAAAAAATGGGGACTTAGTAAAGGATTCACTCACGTGGTTATTGTAAGAGAATTCGTCCCAAGGCAGGAGATCGGCCTAATCACTGTGATGAGCATTGACAAAATGCAGCAGGAAATTGGTTAAACTCTGGTGTACCTGCTCTACCTGGCCGTTGGATTGAGTATTGTAGGCTGAAGAGAAGTTCAGGGTTACATTCAGTAGCCCTCCATAACCGTGAGGTGAACAGGACACCTCCATCAGAAGCTATATAAAGAGGTAACCCATGAAGACGGAAGATATGCTGGATGAACTTCTCAGCAAGCACAGGAGCAGATGATAGAACGGACAACAGAGTAAAGCTGGCCATCTTTGAGAAGCGATCCACAACTACCCAGATGACGGTACAATCGGTAGACACTGGAAGATCGGTAATGAAGTCCATCGTGTTGTACTGCCAGGGAGCTGATGGTATGGACAGAGGTAGTGACTGACGGGGCGGAAGCTGTTTTGAAGTCTTATTCTGGACACAGGACAGATAGGCCATGACAAAATCTGCAATATCTTTGTGCAGGGATGACGACCAATAATGCTGTTGAAATGAGAAGTGCAGTTTTCTTCTTCCCGGGATGACCAGACAATTTAGATGAGTGACCCCACTGAAGAACCTAGTTTCTGTATGGTTCCTCGACTAAGGTCTTCCCAGGAGGAACCTGAGACACATCAACCAGACCAACAGTAAGCATCTTGGAGGACTCAATGATGTGTTGAGGCTCCTTCTCCTGGTCAGAACACAGAAAGGATCTAGAAAGTGCATCTGCCTTGATGTTCTTGTCTGCCAGCCAGAAATGGAGAACAAAATCAAAGCAGATGAAGAACAATGACCACCTGGCTTGACGTGGATTTAGCCTCTGTGCGGACTGAAGGTAGGCTAATTTCTTGAGGTCAGTGTAATTTATAATTACTGGATGAACTGCTCTTTCTAGTAGAAGGCACCACTCTTTCAAAGCAAATTTAATCGCAAACAATTCTCAGTCGCCAATCAAGTTGCATTCAGGACCTGAGAAGGTTTTGAACAAAAAAACGCAAGGCCACCATACGTCTGGTAGGAGGCTTCTGCATGAAAACGGCCCCAGCCCCAGAGGAAGAAGCATCCACTTCCAAAAAGGAATTGCTTATTACTGTCTGTAACGGGGTCTACCATGCTGGAGTACCTCTTTCAGTAACACCCCGTGTTTCAGGAGGTCCACTCTGCTTTGGCTGGAGTCTGCATGAAGGACGCTGGCTGGAATTCCTTGGTTACATGGGCGTATATAAAAGATCACTGCTTCTCCACGTATTTTCAGTATGACAACACTTTACTCACAGGACACAGAATATATATCACACAGGTACAGAGGGCAGGCCCATTGAAAAGCAGCCAGACATACATTACAATAGCCGCGGGGGGCCGGAGCCTGCCGATATTTACTGTGGGAATTACAAAGGTGGGAGAGGTCAGAAGGGGGATATCTTGTCCCCTCTGCCCAGGGGCGCAGCCTGTGGGCTGATGCATTAGGGACATACATCTCACATGGAACCTATTATACATACATATAATTGCACAACATAATCTGGGTGCTGAGGGGTTCCGTAACACGGCTCCCCCTTTTCAGCAACGCGATCGGCATACACAATCTGATCCTTAACGGATCGGTTTGGGGATGACCGAAGTTCATGGGGTTGATACAAGTTCCGTTTGTCGACTTAGTCCGTCGGCGTTACCGTTTTGTTTGCCGGGTCTGTAGTGGATGGTGAAGTCCAGACGTTGTAGGGCTAAACTCCACCGCAGTAATCTGGCGTTGTCTCCGGAGACCCAATTAAGCCAGACTAGGGGATTATGGTCCGTTAGGAGGGAAAACTGTCGTCCATACAAATATGGTTGCGACTTTTTGAGTGCCCATACTACCGCCAGGCACTCCTTCTCGATGGCCGCATAGCTTAATTCACGGGGCAGTAGTTTCCGACTCAGGTAAGCTACCGGGTGTTCTTGGCCGTCCGGCCCGACTTGGCTCAATACTGCCCCAATCCAAACATAGAAGCGTCTGTGTGAACAAGGAAATGTTTAGTTGGATCGAGTGCGGCCAATACAGGGGTATTGGTGAGGGCGTCCTTTAGCTGAGGAAGGCTTCCTCACACTCTGGGGTCCAGGTTACCTGGCGGAGTTGGTTCTTACGGGTCAGATCAGTGAGGGGCTTGGCTACGCTGCTGTAATTGGGAACAAATTTCCAGTAATACCCCGCTGTCCCTAGAAACGCCATGACCTGGGTTTTAGTGCGTGTGGTGGGCCATTTGGCTATGGCCTCAATCTTGGCTGGTTCTGGTCGCTGTTTCCCACTTCCCACCCAATGCCCTAAATACTGAACCTCTGCTTTGCCCACGTGACACTTGTTTGGGTTCAGGGTGATTCCGGCCTTGTGGATCCTGTCCAATACTGTCTCTAGGTGATTTAGATGCTCTTCCCATGTCGTGCTGTAGATGGCGATGTCATCCAGGTAGGCACAAGCATAGTCCTGGAGACCATCCAGAAGCCGGTCAGACAGCCTCTGGAAGGTCGCCGGGGCATTCTTCATCCCGAATGGCATAACTCGAAACTGGAATAAGCCGAACGGGGTGACAAATGCCAACTTGGGAATAGCATCAGGACTAAGGGGAATCTGCCAGTAGCCTTTGCATAGATCGATGGTGGTCAAATACTTTGCCCCCACCAGCCGGTCTAACAACTCATCCACACGTGGCATGGGATACGCATACGTCACCATTTTGTCATTGAGCTTACGATAGTCTACACAAAACCATGTAGTCCCATCCTTCTTGGGCACTAACACTACGGGGATGCCCAGGGACTATCTGACTCTTCAATGACCCCTAAACGCAACATCTCTTGTATCTCTTGTTGCATCCCTTCTCGTACAGACTCAGGGACGCAGAAGGGGGGTCTGATCCTGGGTCTCAACCTTGTGTTGTGCCAGGCGAGTGTACCCTGGTCTCCCGAAAACATACTCTGTCGCTGCCTGAACAACATCTCCACCTGCTGTCTCTCCCGGGGACCTAGGTCTTCACCCCAGTGTACCTGGTCCCATGTTTTAGACTGAGTCTTTTCCCCTAAGACATCCGGCAAGGGAAGTCCGGCTAAATCCTCTGCTTCAGGTGCACAGATGGCCACTACCTCTTCAGGGCGCTCCTGGTAGGGCTTCAGCATATTCACGTGGAACATGCAGATAACCCTGGGGTCATCACAATCGGCGACATTATAGGTGGTGTCGGCTATTTTCCCCACTACCTGGTAGGGCCCCTGCCATGCAGCTTGGAACTTGTTCTGCCTAGTGGGCTCTAACACCAGCACCTTCTGTCCTATTTACAAGGTGCGTTCTCTGGCCCTCCTATCGTACCATACGTGCTGGTGCCGCTGGGCCACCTGCATGTTCCCACGTACAGCCTGGGTCAGCTCCAGTAGGCGGTCCCGGAATTCCAGCACATAGGGTACAATAGGTACCCCTTCTATGATGCCCTCCCCTTCCCAGTGTTCTAGCACTAAGTCTAGGGGTCCCCTTACCCGCCTCCCATATACCAGTTCGAACGGGGAGAACCCCGTGGATTCTTGGGGCACCTCCCGATAGCCAAACAGGAGGTGTGGAAAGAATTTCTTCCAGTCCCTGTAAGTCCTGGTAAAAGTCCCAATGAGTTGTTTTAACGTCCCGTTAAAGCGTTCACACAATCCATTGGTTTGCGGGTGGTACGGGGCGCTTCTAATGGACTTTACGCCGCACAGCTTCCACAGTTGGTTGGTCACCTCTGCTGTAAACTGGGTACCCTGGCCCGAGATAATCTCCCGGGGAAATCCAACCCGTGAGAAAACCTGGAGCAGAGCAGCCGCCACCGTCTCTGCCAGTATGTTAGGTAACGCAACCGCCTCTGGATACCGTGTGGCATAATCTACCACTGTCAATATATACCTTTTCCCTGACGGACTGGGTTTGGCTAACGGCCCTATCAGATCGACCACTACTCGGCTAAATGGTTCCTCCACAATGGGGAGGGGGCGTAATTTGGCCTTGCATCGATCTCCCCTCTTGCCAATGCGCTGGCAACTGTCACAGGTCTGGCAGTACTGACGAAAATCATAGGTTACCCCCGGCCAAAAGAAGTTTTGTGTCAGACGATTCCTGGTGCGACTGACGCCGAAGTGCCCGGCCAATGGTATGTCATGAGAGATTTGCAGTAACTCCTGCCTATACTTCTTGGGAACTACCAGCTGTCGTTTTATAGTGGGGCTCGTCCCTGTGTGGTGCTGCTCTGTGATCCAGTAGAGGAGTCCCTGCTTCCATACAAACTGTTCCCCTTCCAGTACCCCTCTCCCCTCCTGTGCCTTCCCACGATATCCCTCCAATGAAGGATCCTCAAGTAACTCCCTCTTAAATTCAGCTGGGGTGGCCCAAGAAATGTGTCTGGCTATGGGAATACGTGTAGGGCTGGGATGTCTTACCTGGGCCTCCTCTGAGTGTGATTCCGCCTCCGCAGCTCGAGCTTGTCTCCGGGTGGTCACAGGATATGTCTCAGCCAGAGGAGCAACCGAGAAGGCAGATAACATGGGCCCCAAGTCATTTCCCAGCAAGACGTCTGCAGGCAAATCCTCCATCAAGCCGACCTCAACAAGGCCATCAACAACTCCCCAGTTCAGGTGAATCCTGGCAGTGGGCAGTCGATGTATGGCTCCCCCTGCTACACGGACTGCCACTGTCCGGTCCGTCTTCTCTTGGTCCCGGACGAGATGAGGCTTCACAAGGGTCAAAGTTGCCCCGGAATCTCTTTGTCCCTCCATACATTTCCCATTAACCCACACGACCTGTTGATGCTGTTGTCGATTATCTGCCCGGGCTGCCTGCACGGGGGTCTACTTCATGCAGCACTTCCTCCATCACTTCCACCCCCTGGTTAGTCGTAGCCCCCAATGCCGGGTCAGCTTCGCCTTGGTAGCAGTATACAGCGGCCCGGCTGAAGGTAGCTGTTCCCGCCTTTGGCCACTGGGTATGCTGAGTCCGGTTGGGACATTGTCTTTGCAGGTGGCCCAGCTGATGGCAGATGTGGCATCGCGCCCCAGGGGGACTGTAGTAGGCCGGGTTTTTAGCTGGTCCCCCTACAATCTTTGGTGGTTTAAGGGCCTCCAGGTCCATGGGCGGACCCCTAGCGACCATCTTTGATCCGGACAACTGAGGCCTCCTGGCATCATGATGTTCATCGGCCAGACGAGCGGCCTCCTCAAGAGTTGTTGGCCGCCTGTCCCGAAGCCATTCCTGTGTCTCGGGGGTTAGTCCATTAAAGAATCGTTCTAACAAGAATAGCTGGAGGACATCCTCCTTAGTGGTTGCTTGGCTCCCTTGTACCCACTGTAGCAGTGACCGCCGTAATTTACAGGCCCATTCAGCGTGGGTATCGGTTACGCATTTTATAAGTCTGCGGAACTTTTGGCGGTATGCCTCTGGTGTCAGCGCATACCGGGCCAAGATCACTTCTTTGATCCGCTCATAGTCCATACAGTCCTCATCAGGTACCGTGCGATAGACGTCCGCTGCCCGGCCTGTCAGCTTGCTGGCCAGAATCTGAACCCGTTCCTCCGGCTTCACTTGATGAAGGGCACACTGTTGCTCAAAGTCCTGCAGAAAGCCATCAATGTCTGCCTCCCCCAACTGTCGGAAGGCATTATACTGGATCTTTTTGTAGCTTACTGCTGAAGGTACCTGGTCGGAGACCAGAGCTCCCCCTGCTCGCTGACTCTCCTCGCTCCGCTCTGCCATCTCCATCTTGGCCAGCTCCACTTTGGTCCGCTCTGCCATCTCCATCTTGGCTAGCTCTATCCTGGTCCGCTCGGCCATCTTTTCCTTCAGATCAGTACGCACATCAGCCATCACCTCTCGTATGATCTCTACTGCAGGGTTTGGGCCATAGAATGCCAGTCTGTTCTTTACCTCCCTCTGGAATTCAGTCTCCTCCGCGTTCACATTGGAGGGTGCTGCACTGTCGTGTTCCATGATGGCTGCTATCAAATCCGCTTTTGTTTTGTTGCTGGCGATTAACCCTCGGGCTTCCACCAGATCTTTTATTGTAGTCCTCTTTAACTTCTGGTAGTTGTTTTCCATTCATTCCTTTCCTCCTGTACATGGGTATCACATCCTGCTGTCTGCCACGAGTGTAACGGGGTCTACCGTGCTGGAGTACCTCTTTCAGTAACACCCCGTGTTTCAGGAGGTCCACTCTGCTTTGGCTGGAGTCTGAATGAAGGACGCTGGCTGGAATTCCTTGGTTACATGGGCGCATATAAAAGACCACTGCTTTTCCACGTATTTCCAGTATGACAACACTTTACTCACAGGACACAGAATATATATCACACAGGTACAGAGGGCAGGCCCATGGAAAAGCGGCAGGCCAGACATACATTACAATAGCCGCAGGGGGCCGGAGCCTGCCGATATTTACTGTGGGAATTACAAAGGTGGGAGGGGTTAGAAGGGGGATATCTTGTCCCCTCTGCCCAGGGGCGCAGCCTGTGGGCTGATGCATTAGGGACATACATCTCACATGGAACCTATTATACATACATATAACTGCACAACATAATCTGGGTGCTGAGGGGTTCCGTTACACTGTCAGGTCTGTGCAGTACTGGAGCTGAAGAGAAGGCCTGTTTTAGGGAGGCAAAGGTGCTTTCAGTCACCGGAGTCCATACAGTAGAATTAGCACCCTTGAAGGTCAGTGCGGAAGATGAGGTGGTCCGAGAGGAGAAATGTGGCATGAACTGGCGGTAGTAATTAGCGAAATTGCTGGGTTGCTTTTAGACCATGAGGATGGGGTCACGTCAGAACATCAGACACCTTCTCTGGATCCATTCTTTGTCTGGTCACTGAGATAATATATCTCAGGAAGGGAAGAGAGGTTTGCTCAAAGATGCACATCTCGAGATCAAGCTTGGTAAAGACTCTAGAGCCTCTGAAGGTATGTGCACATGCTGCGGATTTTGCTGCGGATTTGCAGCGTTTCCGCAGCTGCGGGTCCGCAGCAGTTTCCCGTGAGCTTACATTACAATGTAAACCTATGGGAAACAAAACGCTGTGCCCATGCTGCAGAAAAACCCGCGTGGAAACGCAGCGGTTTACATTCCGCAGCATGTCACTTCTTTCTGCGGATTCCGCAGCGGCTTTACACCTACTCCAATAGAAAACCGCAGGTGTAAAACCGCAGTGAAATCCGCAGAAAAACCACGGTAAATCCGCGATAAATCTGCAGTAAAAATGCAGCGTTTTTACCTTGCAGATTTATCAATTCCGCTGCGGAAAAATCCGCAGAGGACCAATATACATGTGCACATAGCCTCTGATGATCAAACAACGGCGAGATGAGGGGCAGAAGATAACAAAGATGAATCCTGTTCCAGCCCTACAGGATGACTTCCGGATAAATCCCCTAGCTAGATTAGCGTTGATACATTCAGTCATGGCTCAGTCTTTGCCTGGGTCAGAAGGCAGTCGTACGGGACGTCCATGTAAGTTCAATAAGCGGGAGGCAAGCCAGGTACATTTGATGGAGTAGTTGGAGGTCGAGCAGGATGGATAGGGACAAGACATTTCTCGTGACAGGACTGACTTCAACATAGTACCTCTCTGGATCTTCAATTCAAGACAGGCTCATGCGCTCGTAATCATGGCAAGCCCAGGAGCAGAGGATGGGAAAAACCTGGTAGCACATAAAAGGGGATCTTCTCAAAGTGCAACATTCCTACCTGAAGTTCTTCTGGCTCGTAAACTAAAAGAATGGCTTTGTGTAGAAGTCTAACATCAATGGATGTTACCGCTAAAGGACTCTGATGATGTTGGATGGGGATCTGATACTGGTCCACCACAGCCTGTTGTAGGAAACAGATGTTGCCACAGGACACTGTGTCAATGGGACAGAGGAGTAGTTCCCACCCTACTGATCCTAGGCTTTGGAGTTTAATCACTTCTCAGGACAGGAGTGAATTAAATGTTTGGGACTACCACAGTAGAAGCACCTCCTCTTGGAACAACGAACCTCCTGATGATCCTTAACCAGCTTCACATGGTCAACTTGCATAGATTCGGAGGGGAGTGTCAAAGCTGAGGTCCTCGGCATGATCGTGCTCTGGAAGGTAAGAACCAAGCACATACATTTTTTTTTCTTGGATCACCACCCTGGAGCGCTCCTGAAACCTGAGGTTGATCAAGGCAGCCAAGGATACCAGGTCATCTAAAGAGGCAGAAAAATCTTGACTGGACAGTTTGTGCTTAATTCTCCCAGACATTATGGTATAAAAAATGTTCAGCACAGCCCGTGAGGGGAGGTGCAGAGTTATAGGTTCCCAAACCTTGATAATTAGAATATAAGTAACTAGCACACTCCAATAGATTGTGAATGATGCAAAGTGGGGGGGTGTTTATTTACATACAGCAGTCACAAACGTTTCGGTCTGCACTTGACCTTCATCAGTGTGCTAAATGTAGTGGTACACTTGGTAGAACCCCGGTGGTGATTACTTAATTTGAATCCACTTGAAACGAACTGGGAATATACACTCACCGGCCACTTTATTAGGTACACCATGCTAGTAACGGGTTGGACCCCCTTTTGCCTTCAGAACTGCCTCAATTCTTCGTGGCATAGATTCAACAAGGTGCTGGAAGCATTCCTCAGAGATTTTGGTCCATATTGACATGATGGCATCACACAGTTGCTGCAGATTTGTCGGCTGCACATCCCAAAGATGCTCCATACAAGGCAGGATGGATCCATGCTTTCATGTTGTTTACGCCAAATTCTGACCCTACCATCCGAATGTCGCAGCAGAAATCGAGACTCATCAGACCAAGCAACGTTTTTCCAATCTTCTACTGTCCAATTTCGATGAGCTTGTACAAATTGTAGCCTCCGTTTCCTGTTCTTAGCTGAAAGGAGTGGTACCCGGTGTGGTCTTCTGCTGCTGTAGCCCATCTGCCTCAAAGTTCGACGCACTGTGCGTTCAGAGATGCTCTTAGGCCTACCTTGGTTGTAACGGGTGGCAATTTGAGTCACTGTTGCCTTTCTATCAGCTCGAACCAGTCTGCCCATTCTCCTCTGACCTCTGGCATCAACAAGGCATTTCCGCCCACAGAACTGCCGCTCACTGGATTTTTTTTCTTTTTCGGACCATTCTCTGTAAACCCTAGAGATGGTTGTGCGTGAAAATCCCAGTAGATCAGCAGTTTCTGAAATACTCAGACCAGCCCTTCTGGCACCAACAACCATGCCACGTTCAAAGGCACTCAAATCACCTTTCTTCCCCATACTGATGCTCGGTTTGAACTGCAGGAGATTGTCTTGACCATGTCTACATGCCTAAATGCACTGAGTTGCCGCCATGTGATTGGCTGATTACAAATTAAGTGTTAACAAGAAGTTGGACAGGTGTACCTAATAAAGTGGCCGGTGAGTGTGTATATATATATATATATATATATATATATATATATATATATATAATGAACCCCCAAGGGTTTTACTACAGTTAATAATGCAGAGCCTTGAAAATAAAAAATCTTTTTTTTCCACAAAAATTCTTTAACACCCAGTTTTGTATTTTCCCAAGGGTAACAAGAGAAATTGGTCCCCAAAAGTTGTTGTCCAATTTGTCCTAAGTACGCTGATACCCCATATGTGGGGGGAACCACTGTTTGGGCGCATGGCAGAGCTCGGAAGGGAAGCAGCGCTATTTTGTGTAACATATCTCTGTGATTTAAGGGCATAAAAATTAAAAGTTTGAAAATTGCAAAATTTTACAAATTTTCGCCATATTTCTGTTTTTTTTCATAAATAAACACAAGTAATATCGAAGAAATTTTACCACTAACATGAAGTACAATAGGTCACGGAAAAAAAAATTCAGAATCAGTGGGATCCGTTCCAGAGTTATAACCTCAAAGTGACAGTGATCAGAATTGTAAAAATTGGCCTGGTCATTAAGCTGCAAATTGGCTCCGTCACTACGGGGTTAAACATCAACGTCAATCTTAATAATGGGATTTTTAGGTTTTGTTTACTGCTCATTGCCTAGGTAACAGGCCACCACTGCAGTCTATCAGAGGTGGCTGGTCTCCTAGCCAAGGGGTGCAGTGCTTACATACTGATGATATTGAGCTTGTTGTAAGCACTGCTCTGAAGCGGGCCAGGAATCTTTGGATTCGTCCAGTTGCAGATCTCTTGTGCTACCCTGAAGTTAAAGGCACAAAGCTGCCTCTGCTTGCACTGTTCGGAGCACACTATTCTGGCCAACAGCTACGCCAATCATTGGAAGTGCCCTAGTCCTAAACAAGGCCCGGTAATGGTGCCCTGATGAAGAATGAATACAGTTTATTAGTTAAAGTGCTTGTCCTAAGATATCTAAAGGGTTATCCAGGACTTGCATCTCTTCTTCTATGGGGCTAAGCGATTACCTGCCGATAAGTGACAACTAGGGTTGAGCGACTTTCATTTTTTTAAGATCGAGTAGGGTTTTGGGAAACCCGATTTTGTCCAGAGTCGAGTCGAGTGCAGTCGGCCGATTATCGCTAAAAGTCGGGGATCGACCGAAACACGAAACCCAATGCAAGTCAATGGGGAAGCATAGTCGGCAGTGAGTGGAGGCCAGGAAAACACCTACAGTGCCCATTTTAATGCCAAAAACATCCATTCTTGTTTCTGAAGCTTGCCAATCTTAATTAACTGTATAATAATAGTTGGGCATAGGGAATTGGGGGAAAGTTGTGGGGGGAGTAGGGCTGGCTCAAGTTTTTCGTGGGCCCAGGAAATGCGGACTACGTCACGGCGGTGTTGCAGGGAAAGGTAAGTATTTAAAAGTTGCAAGTGCTGTGATCCTGAGCAAGCAGGGGGGGCCCACTCGTTCGCATTGCCACTGGCACAGGGCCCCTCAAAGTACGGCGGTGTGTTTGCATGGCGGGGGCGCCTCCCACCAGCAGCGACACTTTTGCGTACTCTGAGGGGCCCTGTGCCAGTGACGTCGCCAACGAGTATGCCCCCCCACCTGATGAAGGAACCTGCACTTTCATCTGCACCTTCCTCTTTGTCCCTGTGTAAGGTGGTATAACATGCGGGAAGGGGAACCTTACTTTCAGCAGGGACAGATTCTGGCTGTGTAGAGTACAAGGGGAATGTAGTGGTCTAGGTCAATGTACCAGCAGACTCATTTAGCAGTGGCTGGGCAATGGGCAGGATGAGGAGGAAACAGATATAGGGCCAAAGAATAAAGTAGGCTACATGCAGTTCAAAATTGGTAACAGGACTAAACAGGCGGCATTGCTTTGTTCAGTGGAGTAGCAAACCCAAGAGCAGCAGACACTGTTTCAAGGGCCTAACCACACTAGTAGGCCAAATGCAGTTTAATATCTGATAGTATAGGGCGAAAGCCAGAATGTGGAAGCTCAGCTTTGTTCAGTTGAGGACAACACCAGGGAGGGGCAGACACCTTTAGTAGGCCGGAAAAGCCTATTGCATTTTTTAAAATGGTAATTTGGAGCAGAAGGTTGAAGCTCAGCTTTATTTAGTTGAGGGCAACACCAGGGAGGGGCAGAAGCCGTTAGTAGGCCCTAACCACCATTTTTTTTTTAAAACCACATAATGAGAGCCGGAAGGTTGAAGCTCAGCTTTATTTAGTTGAGGACAACACCAGGGAGGGGCAGAAGCCGTTAGTAGGCCCTAACCACCATTTTTTTTTTAAAACCACTTAATGAGAGCCGGAAGGTTGAAGCTCAGCTTTATTTAGTTGAGGACAACACCAGGGAGGGGCAGAAGCCGTTAGTAGGCCCTAACCACCATTTTTTTTTTAAAACCACATAATGAGAGCCGGAAGGTTGAAGCTCAGCTTTATTTAGTTGAGGACAACACCAGGGAGGGGCAGAAGCCGTTAGTAGGCCCTAACCACCATTTTTTTTTTAAAACCACTTAATGAGAGCCGGAAGGTTGAAGCTCAGCTTTATTTAGTTGAGGACAACACCAGGGAGGGGCAGAAGCCGTTAGTAGGCCCTAACCACCATTTTTTTTTTTTTTAAAACCACATAATGAGAGCCGGAAGGTTGAAGCTCAGCTTTATTTAGTTGAGGACAACACCAGGGAGGGGCAGAAGCCGTTAGTAGGCCCTAACCACCATTTTTTTTTTTAAAACCACATAATGAGAGCCGGAAGGTTGAAGCTCAGCTTTATTTAGTTGAGGGCAACACCAGGGAGGGGCAGAAGCCGTTAGTAGGCCCTAACCACCATTTTTTTTTTAAAACCACATAATGAGAGCCGGAAGGTTGAAGCTCAGCTTTATTTAGTTGAGGACAACACCAGGGAGGGGCAGAAGCCGTTAGTAGGCCCTAACCACCATTTTTTTTTTTTTTAAAACCACATAATGAGAGCCGGAAGGTTGAAGCTCAGCTTTATTTAGTTGAGGACAACACCAGGGAGGGGCAGAAGCCGTTAGTAGGCCCTAACCACCATTTTTTTTTTTAAAACCACATAATGAGAGCCGGAAGGTTGAAGCTCAGCTTTATTTAGTTGAGGGCAACACCAGGGAGGGGCAGAAGCCGTTAGTAGGCCCTAACCACCATTTTTTTTTTAAAACCACATAATGAGAGCCGGAAGGTTGAAGCTCAGCTTTATTTAGTTGAGGACAACACCAGGGAGGGGCAGAAGCCGTTAGTAGGCCCTAACCACCATTTTTTTTTTAAAACCACTTAATGAGAGCCGGAAGGTTGAAGCTCAGCTTTATTTAGTTGAGGACAACACCAGGGAGGGGCAGAAGCCGTTAGTAGGCCCTAACCACCATTTTTTTTTTTAAAACCACATAATGAGAGCCGGAAGGTTGAAGCTCAGCTTTATTTAGTTGAGGACAACACCAGGGAGGGGCAGAAGCCGTTAGTAGGCCCTAACCACCATTTTTTTTTTTAAAACCACATAATGAGAGCCGGAAGGTTGAAGCTCAGCTTTATTTAGTTGAGGACAACACCAGGGAGGGGCAGAAGCCGTTAGTAGGCCCTAACCACCATTTTTTTTTTTTTTAAAACCACTTAATGAGAGCCGGAAGGTTGAAGCTCAGCTTTATTTAGTTGAGGACAACACCAGGGAGGGGCAGAAGCCGTTAGTAGGCCCTAACCACCATTTTTTTTTTAAAACCACTTAATGAGAGCCGGAAGGTTGAAGCTCAGCTTTATTTAGTTGAGGACAACACCAGGGAGGGGCAGAAGCCGTTAGTAGGCCCTAACCACCATTTTTTTTTTTAAAACCACATAATGAGAGCCGGAAGGTTGAAGCTCAGCTTTATTTAGTTGAGGACAACACCAGGGAGGGGCAGAAGCCGTTAGTAGGCCCTAACCACCATTTTTTTTTTAAAACCACTTAATGAGAGCCGGAAGGTTGAAGCTCAGCTTTATTTAGTTGAGGACAACACCAGGGAGGGGCAGAAGCCGTTAGTAGGCCCTAACCAAAGTTGAAGGCCAAATGCAGTTTAATTTCTGATACTATAGGCCGAAAGCCAGAAGGTGGAAGTTCCGATTTAGACAGTGGAGGACAATTTGAATTAGGGACTGCAGACAGACTTAGTAGGCTGTCCCCTGTGGACCATGCATCCACCACATTAACCCATTGCTCCGTAATGGACACGTAATCTTCCGTGGCCATGCCTACAGGTCCATGCGTCTGTTGTCAGGTGCACCTTTGTACTCACAGATTGCCAGAGTGCATGGACAATGCGGTCTTCTACATGCTGGTGGAGGGTTGGGATGGCTTTTCTCGCAAAAGAAGTGTCGACTGGTTAGCTTGTAGCGTGGTACAGCGTAGTCCATCATGGCCTTATTAATAGTAAATAAAATATATAACTAGGCTCTATGAACTTTTAAATAGGTTCCAGGGGTACACGGGCAGCATTGGTGTGGTCAGTGGAGGAGTATTGCAAGTAGGGGCTGCAGACAGGCTATCAAAGGCCTAAAATAACAAACAGTAGGCAGTCATGGCAGTTTTACATCGGTTACATGGATACACAGGCAGGCACTCCAGGCAGCATTGTGCTCAGTGGAGGAGTATTGCAAGTAGGGGCCGCAGACAGGCTATCAAAGGCCTAAAATAACAAACAGTAGGCAGTCATGGCAGTTTTACATCGGTTACATGGATACACAGGCAGGCACTCCAGGCAGCATTGTGGTCAGTGGAGGAGTATTGCAAGTAGGGGCCGCAGACAGGCTATCAAAGGCCTAAAATAACAAACAGTAGGCAGTCATGGCAGTTTTACATCGGTTACATGGATACACAGGCAGCTAGGTGGTGAGTGGAGGAGTATTTAAAGTAAGGACCGCAGACAGGCTATCAAAGGCCTAACATAACAAACAATAGGCTCATGGCAGTTTTACAGCGGTTACATGGATACACGGGCAGGCAGCTTGGTGGTGAGTGGAGGAGTATTTAAAGTATGGACCGCAGACAGGCTTCGAAGGCCTAACACAATAAAATGGGCTGGCTGTAGGCACTTTAAAATTGGTTCCAGGGGTACACGGGCAGCAGTGGTCTGGTCAGTGGAGGACTAGTGGAAGGAGGGAGCGCAGAAAGGCTTCAAAGGCCTAACACAATAAAATGGGCTGGCTGTAGGCACTTTAAAATTGGTTCCAGGGGTACACGGGCAGCAGTGGTCTGGTCAGTGGAGGACTAGTGGAAGGAGGGAGCGCAGAAAGGCTTCAAAGGCCTAACATAACAAACAATAGGCTCATGGCAGTTTTACAGCGGTTACATGGATACACGGGCAGGCAGCTTGGTGGTGGTGAGTGGAGGAGTATTTAAAGTAGGGACCGCAGACAGGCTATCAAAGGCCTAACATAAAAAAACAATAGGCTCATGGCAGTTTCACAGCGGTTACATGGATACACGGGCAGGCAGCTTGGTGGTGGTGAGTGGAGGAGTATTTAAAGTAGGGACCGCAGACAGGCTATCAAAGGCCTAACATAACAAACAATAGGCTCATGGCAGTTTTACAGCGGTTACATGGATACACGGGCAGGCAGCTTGGTGGTGAGTGGAGGAGTATTTAAAGTATGGACCGCAGACAGGCTTCGAAGGCCTAACACAATAAAATGGGCTGGCTGTAGGCACTTTAAAATTGGTTCCAGGGGTACACGGGCAGCAGTGGTCTGGTCAGTGGAGGACTAGTGGAAGGAGGGAGCGCAGAAAGGCTTCAAAGGCCTAAAATAACAAACAATAGGCTCATGGCAGTTTTACAGCGGTTACATGGATACACGGGCAGGCAGCTTGGTGGTCAGTGGAGGAGTAGGGACCGCAGACAGGCTATCAAAGGCCTAAAATAACAAACAATAGGCTCATGGCAGTTTTACAGCGGTTACATGGATACACGGGCAGGCAGCTTGGTGCTGAGTGGAGGAGTAGTGCAAGGAGTGTCTGTCCCAGTACTCCCAAAATATAAATAGATGTTAATGTCTCGCAAAACAACCAAAACAAAAAAAAAGATGGCATACTTAGGTACAGGGGTGGGCTCATCTGCTGTGTTTCTGACATAGTAATTTGGCAGTAACTATTTAATGGTGCCAATATAGGACACAGACACAGACTACTTTAAGTTGCATCATAGATGTCTACAAATTTGTATTGTCAGTGCCAGACATTGAATGATGTCAGCGAATAGACTAAAGATTGGTGGAGCTGTGCGACATAATTTTGCACGTAGTAGAGCCCAGTTTGAGCTGGGGTAGGGGGGAACTCTCTTGAGGCCGGCGGGACCGCCCCAGGGCCACTCATGTTACAACGGTGTGTCTGACGTTGGGTGCGCACCACCACCGCCAGAGACACTACATTGTACTATGAGGGACCCAGTAGCAATGCCGTCAACCAAAAGCGAGCACACCCACCTCTTCAGACAAACAGCAGTCTCACGGGTGCTTGCGCCAAGTCGCGATACCACGGCCCCGTGTGGGGAGTTTGGCCATTTAGGGAGGTGTAAACATGTCGTATGCTGTACAATCTGCAGCAGCAAATTAGACATTAGAAAAGTAATTCACAGGCAAGAGCTTTTCATAGGAAAGCTAGGTGTCGGCCGGGCAAGGTGGGGCAAAAGATTTTGAAATCCAGTTGTGGTTCATTTTAATGAATGTTAGATCGTCAACATTTTGGGTAGCCAGACGAGTCCTTTTTTCGGTTAATATTGACCCTGCAGCACTGAATACTCTTTCTGATAGGACACTTGCTGCCGGGCAAGCAAGCTCCTGCAATGCATATTCTGCCAATTCTGGCCAGGTGTCTAATTTGGAGGCCCAGTAATCAAATGGGAATGACGGTTGAGGGAGAACATCGATAAGGGATGAAAAATAGTTAGTAACCATACTGGACAAATGTTGTCTCCTGTCACTTTCAATTGATGCAGCAGTACCTGTCCTGTCTGCGGTCATAGCAAAATCACTCCACAACCTGGTCAGAAAACCCCTCTGTCCAACGCCACTTCTGATGTGTGCACCCCTAACACTCCTAGTCTGCTGCCCCCTGGAGCTCGTGTGAGAACGATCACGTGCGCTGTGTGCTGGGAATGCCTGAAGCAAACGGTCAACAAGAGTTGATTGTTTGGTTGCTAATATTAGTTCCAAGTTCTCATGTGGCATAATATTTTGCAATTTGCCTTTATAGCGTGGATCAAGGAGGCAGGCCAACCAGTAATCGTCATCGTTCATCATTTTCGTAATGCGTGTGTCCCTTTGTAGGATACGTAAGGCATAATCCGCCATGTGGGCCAAAGTTCCACTTGTCAAATCTCCGGTTGTGATTGGTTGAGGGGCAGTTGCAGGCAAATCTACGTCACTTGTGTCCCTCAAAAAACCAGAACCCGGCCGTGACACGCAACCAATTTCCTGTGCCCCCGTGAAAGTTTCCGCATTAAAAATATACTCATCCCCATCATCCTCCTCGTCCTCCACCTCCTCTTCGCCCGCTACCTCGTCCTGTACACTGCCCTGACCAGACAATGGCTGACTGTCATCAAGGCTTCCCTCTTCCTCTGGTGCAGACGCCTGCTCCTTTATGTGCGTCAAACTTTGCATCAGCAGACGCATTAGGGGGATGCTCATGCTTATTACGGCGTTGTCTGCACTAACCAGCCGTGTGCATTCCTCAAAACACTGAAGGACTTGACACATGTCTTGTATCTTCGACCACTGCACACCTGACAACTCCATGTCTGCCATCCTACTGCCTGCCCGTGTATCCTCCCACAAATAAATAACAGCACGCCTCTGTTCGCACAGTCTCTGAAGCATGTGCAGTGTTGAGTTCCACCTTGTTGCAACGTCTATGATTAGGCGATGCTGGGGAAGGTTCAAAGACCGCTGATAGGTCTGCATACGGCTGGCGTGTACAGGCGAACGTCGGATATGTGAGCAAAGTGCACGCACTTTGAGGAGCAGGTCGGAGAACCCAGGATAAGTTTTCAATAAGCACTGCACCACCAGGTTTAAGGTGTGAGCCAGGCAAGGAATGTGTTTCAGTTGGGAAAGGGAGATGGCAGCCATGAAATTCCTTCCGTTATCACTCACTACCTTGCCTGCCTCAAGATCTACTGTGCCCAGCCACGACTGCGTTTCTTGTTGCAAGAACTCGGACAGAACTTCCGCGGTGTGTCTGTTGTCGCCCAAACACTTCATAGCCAATACAGCCTGCTGACGCTTGGCAGTAGCTGGCCCATAATGGGACAACTGGTGTGCAACAGTGTCATCTGCCGATGGAGTGGTTGGCCGACTGCGTTCTGTGGAAGAGCTGTAGCTTCTGCAGGAGGACGAGGAGGAGGAGGAGGGGGTGCGAACGCCTACAGCCAACTGTTTCCTAGACCGTGGGCTAGGCACAACTGTCCCTAAATTGATGTCGCCTGTGGACCCTGCATCCACCACATTCACCCAGTGTGCCGTGATGGACACATAACGTCCCTGGCCATGCCTACTGGTCCATGCATCTGTAGTCAGGTGCACCTTTGTACTCACAGATTGCCTGAGTGCATGGACGATGCGCTGTTTAACATGCTGGTGCAGGGCTGGGATGGCTTTTCTGGAAAAAAAGTGTCGACTGGGTAGCTCGTATCGTGGTTCAGCGTACTCCATCAGGGCTTTGAAAGCTTCGCTTTCAACTAACCGGTAGGGCATCATCTCTAACGAGATTAGTCTAGCTATGTGGGCGTTAAAACCCTGTGTACGCGGATGCGAGGATAAGTACTTCCTTTTTCTAACCAGAGTCTCATGTAGGGTGAGCTGGACTGGAGAGCTGTAGATCGTGGAACTTTCGGGTGTGCCGGTGGACATGGCAGACTGAGAGACGGTTGGAGACGGTATTGTTTCCGCCGGTGCCCTACATGCAATATTTCCTCCTACAAAACTGGTGATTCCCTGACCCTGACTGCTTTTGGCTGGCAAAGAAACCTGCACAGATACTGCCGCTGGTGCGGAAAATGGTGGCCTTACAGTGACGGAAGGGATGTTGCGTTGCTGACTAGCTTCATTGGCCGAGGGTGCTACAACCTTGAGGGACGTTTGGTAGTTAGTCCAGGCTTGAGAATGCATGGTGGTTAAGTGTCTATGCATGCAACTAGTATTTAGACTTTTCAGATTCTGACCTCTGCTTAAGCTAGTTGAACATTTTTGACAGATGACTTTGCGCTGATCAGTTGGATGTTGTTTAAAAAAATGCCAGACTGCACTCTTCCTAGACTCTGATCCCTTTTCAGGGATTGCAGACTGAGCTTTAACCGGATGGCAACGCTGTGCTCCAACAGGTTTTGGCTTTGACACGCGTTTTGGTCCAGATACGGGCCCGGCAGATGGAACCTGTTGCGATGTTGATGCCTGCTGCGGCCCCTCCTCCACCTCCGCTTCTGAACTACTGCCGCCTGCACCCTGTTCCCCCAATGGCTGCCAATCGGGGTCAATAACTGGGTCATCTATTACCTCCTCTTCGAGCTCGTGTGCAACTTCGTCTGTGTCACTGTGTCGGTCGGTGGTATAGCGTTCGTGGCGGGGCAACATAGTCTCATCAGGGTCTGATTGTGGATCTGTACCCTGAGAGGGCAATGTGGTGGTCTGAGTCAAAGGAGCAGCATAGTACTCTGGCTGTGGCTGTGCATCAGTGCACTCCATGTCAGAATATACTTGTAATGGGCATGGCCTGTTAAATGTTTCACTTTCTAAGCCAGGGACGGTATGTGTAAAGAGCTCCATGGAGTGACCCGTTGTGTCGCCTGCTGCATCCTTCTCTCTTGTTGTAGTTTTTGCTGAGGAGGACAAGGAAGCGACTTGTCCCTGACCGTGAACATCCACAAGCGACGCGCTGCTTTTACATTTACCAGTTTCGGAAGAGGAGGCAAAAGAGCTAGAGGCTGAGTCTGCAATGTAAGCCAAAACTTGCTGTTGCTGCTCCGCCTTTAAAAGCGGTTTTCCTACTCCCAGAAAAGAGAGCGTTCGAGGCCTTGTGTAGCCTGACGACGAAACTGGCTCCACAGCTCCAGACTTAGGTGGAATATTTTTATCCCCACGACCACCTGATGCTCCACTACCACTACCATCATTACCAGCTGACAATGAACGCCCACGACGACCTCTTGCACCAGACTTCCTCATTGTTTTAAAATCTTAACCAAAGTAACTTTATTTGTTGCTATCAAACAACTTACACGGTGAGCTATAACTTCAGTATGATTTCAATATCCCTTAACAGGTTGGTGAGACCACAAGGAAAATCAGGCACAATGTTACACACTCTGTTTTCTGTGGCACAAAATCACAGAGATGACACACACGCAGGACTGTCACTCAAGCACTAATGTCAATATTAATCTCCCACCTAATTTATTTATTTTTTTTTCTCAGGGAGACTTTAGAAACCAAATAATATTAAAAAAAAAAAAAAAAAAGGCTTTCTATGGCCCACAATTAGAGAGAGAGAGGTGGCACAACCAGGAGTCAAGACTGGCGCACAAGCTGAAAGGGCAATATTACTCTCCCACTGTTTTTTATGTTTTTTTTGTTTTTTTCAGGGAGACTTTAGAAACCAAATAATATTAAAAAAACCAAAAAAAAAAAAGGCTTTCTATGGCCCACTGAATGAGAGGGAGAGAGGTGGCACACCCAGGAGTCAAGACTGGCACACAAGCTGAAAGGGCAATATTACTCTCCCACTGTTTTTTTAGGTTTTTTTTGTTTTTTCAGGGAGACTTTAGAAACCCAATAATATTTAAAAAAATAAATAAATAGGCTTTCTATGGCCCACTGAATGAGAGGGAGAGAGGTGGCACACCCAGGAGTCAAGACTGGCACACAAGCTGAAAGGGCAATATTACTCTCCCACTGTTTTTTTAGGTTTTTTTTTTTTTTTCAGGGAGAATTAGAAACCAAATAATATTAAAAAAAAAAAAAAAATAGGCTTTCTATGGCCCACTGAATGAAAGGGAGAGAGGTGGCACACCCAGGAGTCAAGACTGGCACACAAGCTGAAAGGGCAATATTACTCTCCCACTGTTTTTTTAGGTTTTTTTTTTTTTTTCAGGGAGAATTAGAAACCAAATAATATTAAAAAAAAAAAAAAAATAGGCTTTCTATGGCCCACTGAATGAAAGGGAGAGAGGTGGCACACCCAGGAGTCAAGACTGGCACACAAGCTGAAAGGGCAATATTACTCTCCCACTGTTTTTTTATGTATTTTTTGTTTTTTTCAGGGAGACTTTAGAAACCCAATAATATTTAAAAAAAAAAATAAATAGGCTTTCTATGGCCCACTGAATGAGAGGGAGAGAGGTGGCACACCCAGGAGTCAAGACTGGCACACAAGCTGAAAGGGCAATATTACTCTCCCACTGTTTTTTTAGGTTTTTTTTGTTTTTTCAGGGAGACTTTAGAAACCCAATAATATTTAAAAAAAAAAATAAATAGGCTTTCTATGGCCCACTGAATGAGAGGGAGAGAGGTGGCACACCCAGGAGTCAAGACTGGCACACAAGCTGAAAGGGCAATATTACTCTCCCACTGTTTTTTTATGTATTTTTTGTTTTTTCAGGGAGACTTTAGAAACCCAATAATATTTAAAAAAAAAAATAAATAGGCTTTCTATGGCCCACTGAATGAGAGGGAGAGAGGTGGCACACCCAGGAGTCAAGACTGGCACACAAGCTGAAAGGGCAATATTACTCTCCCACTGTTTTTTTAGGTTTTTTTTTTTTTTTCAGGGAGAATTAGAAACCAAATAATATTAAAAAAAAAAAAAAAATAGGCTTTCTATGGCCCACTGAATGAAAGGGAGAGAGGTGGCACACCCAGGAGTCAAGACTGGCACACAAGCTGAAAGGGCAATATTACTCTCCCACTGTTTTTTTATGTATTTTTTGGTTTTTTCAGGGAGACTTTAGAAACCCAATAATATTTAAAAAAAAAAATAAATAGGCTTTCTATGGCCCACTGAATGAGAGGGAGAGAGGTGGCACACCCAG
Organism: Ranitomeya variabilis; assembly: GCF_051348905.1. Classification (NCBI taxonomy): domain Eukaryota; kingdom Metazoa; phylum Chordata; class Amphibia; order Anura; family Dendrobatidae; genus Ranitomeya; species Ranitomeya variabilis. Next base: position 423,644,119 of record NC_135236.1, on the reverse strand, counting down.
GAGTCAAGACTGGCACACAAGCTGAAAGGGCAATATTACTCTCCCACTGTTTTTTTAGGTTTTTTTTTTTTTTCAGGGAGACTTTTGAAACCAAATAATATTAAAAAAAAAAAAAAAAAAAAAATATAGGCTTGCTATAGCCCACTGAATGAGAGATAGCGCACACACAGCAGTGGCACACAAGCCCTGACTGAGGCCAATATTTTTCTCCCACTGATTGATGTAGTGTTTCTGTGTTGAGGTAGATTTTAGAACACAAATCACGGAAAAAATAAATAGGCTTTCTATGGCCCACTCAGTGAGAGATGGCACACACAGGGATGGCACTGTAGCAGAAATGCCAATCTTAATCTCCCACAAAAAAAAAACAAAAAAAAAAAAAAAACTGTCCTACAATTACTATCTCCCTGCAGTAATGTAAGCCAGGTATGGCAGGCAGCAATAGGAGTGGACTGATGCACAAATTAAATAAAAAGTGTGGACAAACAAAAAAGATAGCTGTGCAGAAAGGAAGGAACAAGAGGATATGTGCTTTGAAAAAAGCAGTTGGTTTCCACAGTGGCGTACACACAGCAATACAGCTATCACGGAGCCTTCTAGGGCAGCCCAATGAGCTACAGCGCTGAGGGGAAAAAAAAAAAAAAATAGCTTCCACTGTTCCTGCACACCGAAGGTGGTGTTGGACAGTGGAAATCGCTGCAGCACAAGCGGTTTGGTGGTTAGTGGACCCTGCCTAACGCTCTCCCTGCTTCTGATGAAGCGGCAGCAACCTGTCCCTAAGCTCAGATCAGCAGCAGTAAGATGGCGGTCGGCGGGAACGCCCCTTTATAGCCCCTGTGACGCCGCAGACAGCAAGCCAATCACTGCAATGCCCTTCTCTAAGATGGTGGGGACCAGGATCTATGTCATCACGCTGCCCACACTCTGCGTTCACCTTCATTGGCTGAGAAATGGCGCTTTTCGCGTCATTGAAACGCGACTTTGGCGCGAAAGTCGCGTACCGCATGGCCGACAAGCACAGGGGTCGGATCGGGTTTCATGAGACGCCGACTTAGCCAAAAGTCGGCGACTTTTGAAAATGATCGACCCGTTTCGCTCAACCCTAGTAAGGATACTAATGACACAGAGCCCAAAGCTGCTGATGGCGCACGTAAGATTAGGTCTGATATAAAGTATACTAATAATGCAGAGCAAAAAGACGCAGATGCCGCACGTAAGCGTAAACAGCGTGTTAACAAGAGTACAGAGGATAGATGCAAGTGCCTGGATACTGTTAAGTATACTAATGACACAGAGCCCAAAGCTGCTGATGGCGCATGTAAGATCAGGTGTGATATAAAGTATGGTAATGATGCAGAGCGAAAAGCCGCCGATGCCGCACGTAAGCGCAAACAGCGTGTTAACAAGAGTACAGAGGATAGATGCAAGCGCCTGGATACTGTTAAGTATACTAATGACACAGAGTCCAAAGCTGCTGATGGCGCACGTAAGATCAGGTGTGATATAAAGTATGGTAATGATGCAGAGCGAAAAGCCGCCGATGCTGCACGTAAGCGCAAACAGCGTGCTAACAAGAGTACAGAGGAGAGATGCAAGCGCCTGGACACTGTTAAGTATACTAATGACACAGAGCCCAAAGCTGCTGATGGCGCACGTAACATCAGGTCTGATAATAAGTATACCAATGACGCACAGCGAAAAGACACCGATGCTGCACGTAAGCGCAAACAGCGTGCTAACAAGAGTACAGAGGATAGATGCAAGCGCCTGGACACTGTTAATGCTGCTTGCAATAAACGCATTACTAATGAGTCTTTTGAGGACAAAACTAATCGATTAAGTAATAAAGCTGCTGCTTCACGCTCTCAACGTTGCAAACATAATATTTCAACGTCCTCAGTCATAGATTCTGCCCACAATACAGCTTCTTTGTCTCCATTCATAGAATGTGTGCAGCCTGAAGCTCCTTTAACCGTTGGTAAATCTGCACGTAAGCGCAAACACTGTCCTACTTACACTCCAAATGATAAACGCCGTCGCCTGTACACCGTTAAGTCTGCTTATAAGACATGCTTCACACCTGACTCTTCTAAGGCAACAAACAAACCATTACCAAATGCAGCTGGTGCACGCTGTGAACGGCGCAAAAAAACCGCTTGCACCTCCATATTAATAAACCCTGACCACGATACACCTTCCAACTCCTCAGTGATTGAATCTGTGGACAGTGAAGATCCTCTACCAGGTCCACGCTTTATATATGTTGGCTTAAAGAAACATTCCAATGCTCCGTTACCACAACCTGTACCTCAACATCCTACAGGTTTTACTAATGATGACAGTACCATAGTAGAACACTCCTGTGGTCCTATGAACTATTTATGTGAACATTGTCAAGCATTACATTTTAATGCTGAGATACCAGCAGATAAAAATTTTACTCTGTGTTGTCACAAGAGTAAAGTGCATATACCTATACCCCAATATCCCGAGGTCTTTAAACGATTGCTGACAGGGGAGAGTGCGTTCAGTAAGAATCTCATGGAAAATATTCGTAGTATTAACAGCTCATTTGCTTTCGCCTCCATGGGTGCCAATATATCCCTTCCACCTGGACATGGCCCTTACTGTTTCCGTATACATGGACAAATATATCATCGTACTGGAACCCTACATCCCAGTGATGATCAAGTTCCAGCTTATGCCCAACTGTATATTTTGGATACCGCTACCGCGAATGAACAACGTTTAAACTGTGAACAAAATCAAAAATGTCATCCCACTTTGATGAGTATAATTGCTCTTCAGTTAGACAATGTGAATCCCTTTGTTGCTGCCTACAAAATGTTACGAGATGTGGAACATGAAGAACATCTTAAAGCTGAAGCTAATGGCACTCTCATGCCAAATATCATCATGGCCCTTAAACAAGATCGGAATCAAGACCCTCGCCGATATAATAATCCAACTGTCAATGAAGTTGCTGTCGTATTTGAAAATGACAATGGAGAGCCACCATTTAATCGTGATATTTTAATACATTTACAACCGGACCCCAAAAATCCTTTGGCGCCAAGAACACAACAGGTCAGCATTCTACACAGTAATTTAGATGCTTTACTCTATCCTTTATTTTTCCCTTACGGAGACCAGGGCTGGCATGATGGCCTCAAGCAACAAGGGCAAAGTCCACGCAGAGTTACACAACTGCAATATTACTGCTATGTGCTGTCTGTCCGTAATCAGTTTAATCCACTCCTGAATGGTGGCAAACTCACTCAGCAGTACTTAGTGGATGCTTATGTGAAAATCGAGGCAAATCGCCTAAATTATATCCGTCAACACCAAAAGGATTTGAAAGTAGAGGATTATTGTGTACTCCAGGAACATCTCCAGAAAAAATCCATTGAGAAGGGCATCCCCATTGGAAAAACGGTCATTTTACCATCTTCGTTTGAAGGCAGTCCCAGGAATATGCAGCAGCGGTACCAGGATGCCATGGCTATTGTGACTAAATATGGTCGTCCTGATCTATTCATCACCATGACCTGTAATCCGAAATGGAATGAGATTACTGAGAATTTGGAACCTTGGCAGCGTGTGGAACATAGACCTGATTTGGTGGCACGTGTTTTCAAAATAAAACTGGAAGCACTCTTAAAAGACATTAACAACGGATTATTTGGGAAAGTTTGCGCTATGGTTCATGTAATTGAATTTCAAAAACGTGGCCTTCCACACGCTCACATTTTGATTATTCTGGACAGCAACTCCAAATTAAGGACTGAGGAGGACATAGACAATACAGTGTGGGCTGAAATTCCCAATCCTACCCACTACCCTCAGCTCCATAAAATTGTTCTCCAACATATGATTCATGGTCCGTGTGGAGAACACAACCCAAATTCTCCCTGTATGGATCTGGGGAAGTGTACAAAAGGTTTCCCTAAAGATTTGCAACCAAGAACCATCATAGCTAAGGACGCCTATCCTACTTATCGCAGACACTTTGGCCCATCTTTTCAACACCATTCTAACATGATTGACAATTCGTGGGTGGTTCCATATAATCCGTTCCTGCTATTAAAATACAAGTGCCATATAAATGTCGAAGTTTGTGGTTCCATTCAGGCTGTGAAATATTTATTTAAATACGTCTACAAAGGACATGATAAAGCCAATCTTGAAATCTGCCAGACTAACATCCAACATGATGAAACACACCAATTCATGGATTCAAGATATGTCAGTGCACCAGAGGCAGCTTGGCGAATATTCTCATATCCAATGCATAAACAATCTCATAGCATCATTCGCCTTGCTGTACATCTACCGCATTCTCAGCCACTCTATTTTCATGAGGATGACTCTATTGGAAACATCAAACAAAAGCTCCATCAAAATTCTACACTTATGGCCTACTTCAAGCTTAATCAGAACGACCATCATGCTCATATTTATTTATACCGTGAAATTCCCGAAAACTATGTTTGGAAAGAAGGTTCTTGGGAAGTTAGAAAGCGAGCAGGTGGTTCTGTGATTGGACGAATGTATACTGTCAGTGTGAAAGACCAAGAACGCTACTATTTAAGATTGTTATTGTTACATGTCAAATGTGCAACCAGTTTTGACAGCATAAAAACTGTACACGGAGTCACACATGAAACCTTCAAAGATGCGGCATTAGCTCTTGGCTTACTATTTGATGATAGTCTGTGGAGAAATACATTACTTGATGCCAGTATTCTCAACATGCCAGCACAGCTACGTGACATGTTTGCCTACATTTGTATTTTTGGTCCTCCAGCTAAACCTCGGGACTTATGGGATGAATTTAAGGAACACTTTGTAGAAGACTACTGCTATGCATACCACTCCGACACTCTGGAGTGTGTCAATTGTGAAGGCTATGCTATGACAGATGTCCAACATGTTCTTAACCCCTTCCCGACCCATGACGCCATGTAGGCGTCATGAAAACCCGTGCCAATCCGACCCATGACGCCTATGTGGCGTCATGGAATGATCGCGTCCCTGCAGATCGGGTGAAGGAGTTAACTCCTATTTTACCCGATCTGCAGGGAGAGGGGGAGTGGTACTTCAGCCCAGGGGGGGGTGGCTTCAGCCCCCCGTGGCTACGATTGCTCTGATTGGCTGTTGAAAGTGAAACTGCCAATCAGAGCGATTTGTAATATTTCACCTGAAAAACTGGTGAAATATTACAATCCAGCCATGGCCGATGCTGCAATATCATCGGCCATGGCTGGAAACACTAATGTGACCCCCCCCCACCCCACCGATTGCCCCCCCAAGTGACCGATTTGTGCTCCGCTCCCCTCGGTCCTGTGCTCCGCTGCCCCGTGCTCCTGCCCGCTCCCCCCGTGCTGTTATGCCACCCCCCTGTGCTCCAACGCCCCCCCGGGCCCCGATCTCCCCCCCCCTTATACTCACCGAGGCTCCCGGTGTCCGTCCGCCTCCTCGCTGGGCGCCGCCATCTTCCAAAATGGCGGGCGCATGCTCAGTGCGCCCGCCGAATCTGCCAGTCGGCAGATTCGTTAAAAGTACATTTTGATCGCTGTGATAGGTTCTATCACAGCGATCAAAATAAAAAAATAATAAATTACCCCCCCCTTTATCACCCCCATAGGTAGGGACAATAATAAAATAAAGAAAATATATATATTTTTTTTCCACTAGGGTTAGGGTTAGAACTAGGGTTAGGGTTAGAACTAGGGGTAGGGTTAGGGGTAGGGTTAGGGTTACGGGTAGGGTTAGGGTTAGGGGTAGGGTTAGGGTTATGGCATGTGCACACAGTGCGGATTTGGCTGCGGATCCGCCGCGGATCCGCAGCGGATTGGCAGCGGATCCGCAGCGGATTGGCCGCGGATCCGCAGCGGATTGGCCGCGGATCCGCAACGGATTGGCCGCGGATCCGCAGCGGATTGGCCGCTGCGAATTCGTACCAGTTTTCCATCAGGTTTACAGTACCATGTACACCTATGGAAAACCAAATCCGCTGTGCCCATGGTGCGGAAAATTCCATGCAGAAACGCTGCGTTGTATTTTCCGCAGCATGTCAATTCTTTGTGAAAGCGTTTTACACCTGTTCCTCAATAGGAATCCGCAGGTGAAATCCGCACAAAAAAACACTGGAAATCTGCTGTAAATCCGCAGGTAAAACGCAGTGCATTTTACCTGCAGATTTTTCAAAAATCGTGCGGAAAAATCTCACACGAATCCGCAACATGGGCACATAGCCTTAGGGTTAGGGTTGGAATTAGAGTTAGGGTTGGAATTAGGGCTAGGGTTGGAAATAGGGTTAAGATTAGGCTTGTGGTTAGGGTTACGGATAGGGTTAGGGGTGCGTTGGGGTTACAGTTGTGGTTAGGGTTGGGATTAGGGTTAGGGTTGGGATTAGGGTTGGAATTAGGGTTACGGGTGTGTTGCGGTTAGGGTTGTGGTTAGGGGTGTGTTGGGGTTAGGGTTGTGATTAGGGTTATGGCTACAGTTGGGATTAGGATTAGGGGTGTGTTGGGGTTAGTGTTGAAGTTAGAATTGAGGGGTTTCCACTGTTTAGGCACATCAGGGGTCTCCAAACGCAACATGGTGCCACCATTGATTCCAGCCAATCTTGCGTTCAAAAAGTCAAATGGTGCTCCCTCCCTTCCAAGCCCCGACGTGCGCCCAAACAGTGGTTTACCCCCACATTTGGGGTACCAGCGTACTCAGGACAAACTGGGCAACAACTGTTGGGGTCCAATTTCTCCTGTTACCCTTGCAAAAATAAAAATTACTTGCTAAAACATAATTTTTGAGGAAAGAACAATTATTTTTTATTTTCACGGCTCTGCGTTATAAACTTCTGTGAAGCACTTGGGGGTTGAAAGTGGTCACCACACATCTAGATAAGTTCCTTCGGGGGTCTAGTTTCCAAAATGGGGTCACTTGTGGGGTGTTTCTACTGTTTAGGCACATCAGGGGCTCTGCAAATGCAACGTGATGCCCGCAGACCATTCCATCAAAGTCTGCATTTCAAATGTCACTACTTCCCTTCTGAGCCCTGACGTGTGCCCAAACAGTGGTTTACCCCCACATATGGGGTACCAGCACACTCACAACAAACTGGGCAACAAATATTGGGGCCCAATTTCTCCTGTTACCCTTGTGAAAATAAAAAATTGCTTGCTAAAACATCTTTTTTGAGGAAAGAAAAATGATTTTTTATTTTCACGGCTCTGCGTTGTAAACTTCTGTGAAGCATTTGGGGGTTGAACGTGCTCACCACACATCTAGATAAGTTCCTTGGGGGGTCTAGTTTCCAAAATGGGGTCACTTATGGGGGGTTTCTACTGTTTAGGCATATCAGGGGCTCTGCAAACGTAACATGATGCCCGCAGACCATTCCATCAAAGTCTGCATTCCAAAACGTCACTACTTCCCTTCCGAGCCCCGGCATGTGCCCAAACAGTGGTTTACCCCCACATATGGGGTATCAGTGTACTCAGGAGAAACTGGACAACAACTTTGGGGTCAAATTTCTCCTGTTACCCTTGCAAAAATAAAAAATTCTGGGCTAAAAAAATATTTTTGAGGAAAGGAAACACATTTATTATTTTCACGGCTCTGCGTTATAAACTTCTGTGAAGCACTTGGGGGTTCAAAGTGCTCACCACACATCTAGATAAGTTCCCTTGGGGGTCTAGTTTCCAAAATGGAGTCACTTGTGGGGAGTTCCTACTGTTTAGGCACATCAGGGGCTCTGCAAACGCAACCTGACACCCGCAGAGCATTCCATCAAAGTCTGCATTTCAAAACATCACTACTTCCCTTCCTAACCCCGACGTGTGCCAAAACAGTGGTTTACCCCCACATATGGGGTATCAGCGTACTCAGGAGAAACTGGACAACAACTTTTGGGGTCCAATTTCTCCTGTTACCCTTAGGAAAATAGAAAATTGTGGGCTAAAAAATCATTTTTGAGAAAAGAAAAATTATTTTTTATTTTCATGGCTCTGCGTTATAAACTTCTGTGAAGCACTTGGGGGTTCAAAGTGCTCACCACACATCTAGATAAGTTTCTTGGGAGGTCTAGTTTCCAAAATGGGGTCACTTGTGCGGGAGCTCCAATGTTTAGGCACACAGGGGCTCTCCAAACGCGACATGGTGTCCGCTAATGATTGGAGCTAATTTTCCATTCAAAAAGCCAAATGGCGTGCCTTCCCTTCCGAGCCCTGCCGTGCGCCCAAAAAGTGGTTTACCCCCACATATGGGGTATCATCGTACTCAGGACAAACTGGACATCAACATTTGGGGTCCAATTTCTACTATTACCCTTGGGAAAATAAAAAATTCTGGGATAAAAATCATTTTTGAGGAAAGAAAAATTATTTTTTATTTTCATGGCTCTGCGTTATAAACTTCTGTGAAGCACCTGGGGGTTATAAGTGCTCACTATGCTTCTAGATAAGTTCCTTGGGGGGTCTAGTTTCCAAAATGGGCTCACTTGTAGGGGAGCTCCAATGTTTAGGCACACAGGGGCTCTCCAAACGCGACATGGTGTCCGCTAACGATTGGAGCTAACTTTCCATTCAAAAAGTCAAATGGCACGCCTCCCATTCTGAGCCTTGCCGTGCACCCAAACAGTGGTTTGCCCCCACATATGAGTTATCGGTGTACTCAGGAGAAATTGCCCAACAAATTTTAGGATCCATTTTATCCTGTTGCCCATGTGAAAATGAAAAAATTGAGGCTAAAAAAATTTTGTGTGAAAAAAAAGTACTTTTTCATTTTTACGGATCAATTTGTGAAGCACCTGATAGTTTAAAGTGCTCACTATGCTTCTAGATAAGTTCCTTGGGGGGTCTAGTTTCCAAAATGGGGTCACTTGTGGGGAAGCTCCAATGTTTAGGCACACAGGGGCTCTCCAAACGTGACATGGTGTCCGCTAGCGATGGAGATAATTTTTCATTCAAAAAGTCAAATGGCGCTCCGTCCCTTCCGAGCCTTACCATGTGCCCAAACAGTGGTTTACCCCCACATGTAAGGTATCGCGGTGTACTCAGGAGAAATTGTCCAACAAATTTTAGGATCCATTTTATCCTGTTGCCCATGTTAAAATGAAAAAATTGAGGCTAAAAGAAATTTTGTGTGAAAAAAAAGTACTTTTTCATTTTTACGGATCAATTTGTGAAGCACCTGAGGTTTTAAAGTGCTCACTATGCTTCTAGATAAGTTCCTTGGGGGGTCTAGTTTCCAAAATGGGGTCACTTGTGGGGGAGCTCCAATGTTTAGGCACACGGGGGCTCTCCAAACGCGACATGGTGTCCGCTAAAGATTGGAGCCAATTTTTCATTGAAAAAGTCAAATGGCGCTCCTTCCCTTCCGAGCCCTGCCGTGCGCCCAAACAGTGGTTTACCCCCACATATGAGGTATCAGCGTACTCAGGACAAATTGGACAACAACGTTCGTGGTCCAGTTTCTCCTTTTACCCTTGGGAAAATAAAAAAAAATCGCTAAAAGATCATTTTTGTGACTAAAAAGTTAAATGTTAATTTTTCCCCTCCATGTTGCTTCTGCTGCTGTGAAACACCTGAAGGGTTAATAAACTTCTTGAATGTGGTTTTGAGCACCTTGAGGGTGCAGTTTTTAGAATGGTGTCACTTTTGGGTATTTTCAGCCATATAGAACCCTCAAACTGACTTCAAATGTGAGGTGGTCCCTAAAAAAATGGTTTTGTAAATTTTGTTGTAAAAATGAGAAATCACTGGTCAAATTTTAACCCTTATAACTTCCTAGCAAAAAAAACATTTGTTTCCAAAATTGTGCTGATGTAAAGTAGACATGTGGTAAATGTTATTTATTAACTATTTTGTGTCACATAACTCTCTGGTTTAACAGAATAAAAATTCAAAATGTGAAAATTGCGAAATTTTCTAAATTTTCGCCAAATTTCCGTTTTTTTCACAAATAAACTAAAAAATTATCGACCTAAATTTACCACTAACATGAAGCCCAATATGTCACGAAAAAACAATCTCAGAATCGCTAGGATCCATTGAAGCGTTCCTGAGTTATTACCTCATAAAGGGACACTGGTCAGAATTTCAAAAAACGGCAAGGTCATTAAGGCCAAAATAGGCTGGGCCATGAAGGGGTTAAAGCTCATGGCAAAACTTATACTGATTTTAATTTGCCACGTCCAGTCAAGAAACAACACCTCCTCCCACAGTATGATAAAGATTATGAGTTATCAGCAGCTGCTGAAATGAAAGCTACTCTAAATGAGGACCAACTTTTTGCTTTTGATTAGTGTTGAGCATTCCGATACCGCAAGTATCGGGTATCGGCCGATACTTGCGGGTATCGGAATTCCGATACCGAGATCCGATACTTTTGTGGTATCGGGTATCGGTATCGAAACAACATTAATGTGTAAAAGAAAGAATTAAAATAAAAAATATTGCTATACTCACCTCTCCGACGCAGCCTGCACCTTACCGAGGGAACCGGCAGCGTTCTTTGCTTAAAATGCGCGCTTTTCCTTCCTTCCGTGACGTCACGGCTTCTGATTGGTCGCGCGCCGCCCATGTGGCCGCGACACGACCAATCACAGCAAGCCGTGACGTAATTTTAGGTCCTTCAGTATTTTAAAATTACGTTCCGGCGTTGTGATTGGTCGCGTCGCGGTCACATGGGCGACGCGACCAATCACAAGCCGTGACGTCACGGGAGGCAGGAGGCGCGCGCATTTTAAAATGCGCGCGTGTCCAGCCTCCCGTGACGTCATGGCTTGTGATTGGTCGCGTCGCCCATGTGACCGCGACGCGATCAATCACAACGCCGGAACGTAATTTTAAAATACTGAAGGACCTAAAATTACGTCACGGCTTGCTGTGATTGGTCACGTCGCGGCCACATGGGCGGCGCGCGACCAATCACAAGCCGGGACTTCACGTAAGGAAGTTAAAGCGCAAATTTTAAGCCAACAACGCTGCCGGTTCCCTCGGTAAGGTGCAGGCTGCGTCGGAGAGGTGAGTATAGGAATATTTTTTATTTTAATTCTTTATTTTACACATTAATATGGTTCCCAGGGCCTGAAGGAGAGTTTCCTCTCCTTCAGACCCTGGGAACCATCAGGAATACCGTCCGATACATGAGTCCCATTGACTTGTATTGGTATCGGGTATCAGTATCGGATTAGATCCGATACTTTGCCGGTATCGGCCGATACTTTCCGATACCGATACTTTCAAGTATCGGACGGTATCGCTCAACACTACTTTTGATGCTATCACTCAAGCTTTAGAAGACACTAATTCTACAGCAAAGTGTTTTTTCCTTGATGGTCCTGGTGGCAGCGGAAAAACGTACCTATATCATCTACTCCTACATCACCTAAGAGGACAAGGAGACATTGTGTCACCTGCTGCCACTACTGGAATTGCCGCCAACTTGCTACAAGGTGGACGAACCATTCATTCTCTTTATGGGATTCCAATTCCTGTGAATGAAACATCTGTTTCAAGGATTAAGAATGATACCGATGCAGCAAAAGATTTGCACAGCACTAAACTTTTTATTATTGATGAGTGCACAATGCTATAAAATATGCATTGCATGTCATTGATAGAGTTTTACGTGATGTCATGACAACAAATGTAGCTCACAAAGAAAAAACACCGTTTGGAGGTAAAGTGATTGTTTTTGGAGGCGACTTTAGACAATGTCTTCCTGTCATCCCTCATGGGACAAGAACTGATGTTGTAGAGAGCTGTATAAAATATTCACAACACTGGCAACATTTTACTCGCCTGCCACTTATTAAAAACATGCGCTCCATTGATCCTCACTACAGCAGTTGGTTGCTTCAACTGGGAAATGGTGAACTATCTAATGAACATAACCTTGGAGATGATGTAATTGAAATTCCTCCAGACATGGTATGCACTGGCTCTTTAATAATTGAAATTTTTGGAGATAATCTTTGTATTGATGTGAATGACACCGAAAGCATAAATACAGCTGCATCTCATGCAATTTTATGTCCAAAAAATGAGGACGTTGAGAAAGTCAATTCCCAAGTCATGGATTTATTGATAGGTGACTATACTGAATATATCAGTGACTAGCTGTACTACCCGGCTTCGCCCGGGTTAATGACTGCTGTTAGCAAAATAGAATGTGTTAACAAAAATTTATTCTGCACACAAAAACCACAAAACAAATAGATAGAAATGTAATTATTAAAAGGCAAAAACTAAGCAAATAGAAGCATTTCACAACATATATTAGCTTTGTTATACTGAGAATGTCTTTGTTGCCTATATTAACCAATCAGAGCTCAGGTTAATTAACTGTAGCAAAATAGAAGCTGAGCTGTGATTGGTTGCTATTGGCAGCCTGATAAATCCCCAGCCAACAGGAAGCCCTCCCCCCTGGCAGTATATATTAGCTCACACATACACATAATAGACAGGTCATGTGACTGACAGCTGCCGTATTTCCTATATGGTACATTTGTTGCTCTTGTAGTTTGCTTATTAATCAGATTTTTATTTTTGAAGGACAATACCAGACTTGTGTGTGTTTTAGGGCGAGTTTTATGTGTCAAGTTGTGTGTGTTGAGTTGCGTGTGGCGACATGCATGTAGCGACTTTTGTGAGATGAGTTTTGTGTGGCGACATGCGTGTAGCAACATTTTGTGTGTTGAGTTGCATGTGACAGGTTAGTGTAGCAAGTTGTGTGCAGCAAGATTTGTGCATGGCGAGTTTTGCGCGTGGCGAGTTTTATGTGTGGTGCATTTTGAGTATGTGCAAGTTTTGTGTGAGGCAACTTTTGCATGTGGTGCAACTTTTGTACATGTGGCAATTTTTCTGTGTGTGCAAGTTTTGCATGAGGTGAGTTTTCCATGAGGTGAGTTTTGCACGTGTGGCGAGTTTTGCGTGAGCCTAGTTTTGCATATGGCGAGTTTTGCATGTAGCGAGTTTTGAGTGGTGACTTTTGTGTTTCGACTTTTATGTGGCGAGGTTGGTGTGTGTGTGTGGTGAAATGTGTGCTGAGGGTGGTATATGTGTTCAAGCACGTGGTAGTGTGTGGCGCATTTTGTGTTTGTGTTCATATCCCCGTGTGTGGTGAGTATCCCATGTCGGGGCCCCACCTTAGCAACTGTACGGTATATACTCTTTGTCGCCATCGCTCTCATTCTTTAAGTCCTCATTGTTCACATCTGGCAGCTGTCAATTTTCCTCCAACACTTTTCCCTTCACTTTTTCCCCATTATGTAGATAGGAGCAAAATTGTTTGGTGAATTGGAACGCGCGGGGTTAAAATTTCACCTCACAACATAGCCTATGACGCTCTCGGGGTCCAGACGTGTGACTGTGCAAAATTTTGTGGCTGTAGCTGCGACGGTACAGATGCCAATCCCGGACATACACACATACATACATACACACATTCAGCTTTATATATTAGATATACCTGTATGTAATCTCCTGTATATAGTATATACCTGTGTGTCATCTCACCTATATATAGTATATATCTGTGTGTCATCTCCTGTATATAGTATATACCTGTATGTCATCTCCTCCTATACATAGCATATACCTGTGTCATCTCCTCCTGTATATACTATATACCTGTAGGTAATCTGCTCCTGTATATAGTATATACCTGTGTGTCATCTCCTCCTGTATATAGTATATACCTGTATGTCATCTCCTCCTGTATGTAGTATGTACCTGTATGTCATCTCCTCCTCTATATAGTATATACCTGTGTGTCATCTCTCCTGTATATAGTATATATCTGTGTGTCATCTCCTCCTGTATATAGTATATACCTGTGTGTCATCTCCCCTGTAAATAGTATATACCTGTGTGTCATCTCCTGTATATAGTATATAGCTGTATGCCATCTCCTCCTGTATTAGCCCTCGTTCACACGTTATTTGGTCAGTATTTTTACCTCAGTATTTGTAAGCTAAAATGGCAGCCTGATAAATCCCCAGCCAACAGTAAGCCCACCCCCTGGCAGTATATATTAGCTCACACATACACATAATAGACTGGTCATGTGACTGACAGCTGCCGGATTCCTATATGGTACATTTGTTGCTCTTGTAGTTTGTCTGCTTATTAATCAGATTTTTATTTTTGAAGGATACCAGACTTGTGTGTGTTTTAGGGCGAGTTTCGTGTGTCAAGTTGTGTGTGTTGAGTTGCGTGTGGCGACATGCATGTAGGGACTTTTGTGAGATGAGTTTTGTGTGGCGACATGCGTGTAGCAACTTTTTGTGTGTCGAGTTGCATGTGACAGGTTAGTGTAGCAAGTTGTGTGCAGCAAGTTTTGCGCATGGCGAGTTTTGCGCGTGGCGAGTTTTATGTGTGGTGCCTTTTGAGTATGTGCAAGTTTTGTGTGAGGCAACTTTTGCATGTGTTGCAACTTTTGTGCATGTGGCAATTTTTCTGCGTGTGGCAATTTTTCTGCGTGTGCAAGTTTTGCGTGTGGCGAGTTTTGCACGTGTGGCGAGTTTTGCATGTGGAGAGTTTTGCGCGTGGCGAGTTTTGAGCGGCGACTTTTGTGTTTCTACTTTTATGTGGCGAGGTTGGTGTATGTGTGGTGAAATGTGCACTGAGGGTGGTATATGTGTTCGAGCACGTGGTAGTGTGTGGCGCATTTTGTGTGTGTGTTCATATCCCCGTGGTGGTGTGATTATCCCATGTTGGGGCCCCACCTTAGCAACTGTACAGTATATACTCTTTGGTGCCATCGCTGTCATTCTTTAAGTCCCCCTTGTTCACATCTGGCAGCTGTTAATTTGCCTCCAACACTTTTCCTTTCATTTTTTCCCCATTATGTAGATAGGGGCAAAATTGTTTGGTGACTTGGAAAGCGCGGGGTTAAAATTTCACCTCACAATATAGCTTTGACGCTCTCAGGGTCCAGACGTGTGACTGTGCAAAATTTTGTGCCTGTAGCTGCGACGCCTCCAACACTTTTCCTTTCACTTTTTCCCCATTATGTAGATAGGGGCAAAATTGTTTGGTGAATTGGAAAGCGCGGGGTTAAAATTTCACCTCACAACATAGCCTATGACGCTCTCGGGGTCCAGACGTGTGACTGTGCAAAATTTTGTGGCTGTAGCTGCTACGGTTCAGATGCCAATCCCGGACATACATACATACATACATACATACACACACACACACATTCAGCTTTATATATTAGATGATTCCATCGATCCTGATGAAGCTGATGACCTCGATCAATACCCACTTGAGTTTTTGAATTCACTAACACCAACTGGAATGCCTTCACATCGGCTGAAACTTAAAATTGGCACCATTGTCATGTTATTACGTAATCTGAACACGAACAAAGGTCTCTGCAATGGTACGCGGCTCATTGTCACTGCCTTACATGCCAATATCATACTGGCTAAAGTAATTAGTGGGTCAGCAGCAGGAAATGTGGTATTCATTCCACGAATTGATTTGTGTCCATCAGAGACTGGATTACCTTTTAAATTAAGACGGAGACAATTTCCCATCAAGCCCGCATTTGCAATGACCATAAATAAATCTCAAGGCCAGACCCTCCATCGAGTTGGCATTTATCTACCAGAACCTGCTTTTGCCCATGGTCAATTGTATGTTGCTTTTTCCAGGGTGAAGCAATGTTGCAATGTGAGGGTTAAAGTGGTTAATACACCACTTCAAGGACAATTATTGGCTGATAGTACTAAAGTCTTCACACGTAATATTATCTACAAAAATATTTTAGTTTAAAGTTACTTTTCTTTTTTTTCATTATTCAGTTTTTCTAATAACATAGACAGCAATAGGCAAATTCTATGTATAGAGATAAGGAAAAAAAACAAAAACAAAAAAAAATTAGTGTAGCCATAGACATATAGATTTTAAGTACTTATGTAGGAAATACGTATATAACATACGTACTCATTAGCATATAGGGTTAATAACTCTATATCATATCTACATAAATTTAGAAATATGATATATCAATACATATTTTTATAGGTAAGTAGAACACACATTAAGTACAAGATGTAAGATGTGTATCATCCAAATGCCTGTATTTGGTGATAGGAACCTGTATTTGAAGCTCCAGCAGTATAGCTGCTGAGAGATTTCATTTTGTTTTTAAAAAGGGTGAGGTTTTTGTGAACAGGTAAGAGACGGGTGGGATGGCTGTTCACACACATCTCTATCTCCAGGTGTGTTCTGTACATAGAAATAGATATATAGATAGGTACATATTTAGATAGATAGGGAAAGAATAGAGATTTTGCTTTCACATCAACATTTTTCTGCTATTTGGAGAATTTATGGTGGAAAAAAGGCTATTTCTGCACTTCCTGCCTAAGGGCTGACCCACGCCACTCTTGCTGTAAGTTGCATGCAATGTATACGGAATTTGTACTTCACTTGCGGCAGGTGCGGCACATGTGGTTTCTGCAGTTTTCGCCACAAAATCTCCACTTACCAGTGTTTTTGTTGTGGCTGCATTTAATGCAATTGTCGAAGCTGCGTTTGCCGCATTTACTGCAAGTTAACTCCAAGCTTCATCTACATTGCATGGCACTTGCTGAAAGTGTGTTGTAGGTCAGTTCTTTGGTGCCAAGTGTGGAAGTTGTATTGTTTTTAACATTACTTCTGCAAATATCAGAAACATGCAGATGTGAAAGAGGTTTGAGTATTAAGAAATAGGAATCAGTTAGTTAGGACCCATCAGTTCAAAGGCTACCGTGACGTGGTTGATGGGCATGCTTATATTAGCCCATCGGTGTACTATGAACGTTGATTTCTTAAATTTTACACTTCTGTAAAAATAAACACAAAAAATTTGGATACACAAAAAGGCTTTTATTTCTGTTGTACTTATTAGAATTATTTAAAATGAAGGCTTAGCTAAGCCCAAGAGATGATTAAAAACGTTTCATACCAACCCATCAGATGTAAAATTACTGTGAAAATACCTGATGGGCACACAAGTATGCGCCAGTATGGGTACTAAGAGCTTTTCCACATAATAATGAAATATTTTAAAATGTCATAGAACATACCAATATACATAGTTATTGATACATATTATTTATTATTTACATTATTGTTCTTAAGCAAAGAACCGTTGTTGTGGCATTTGCCACAACACGCAAAGTTGTTGTCTGATGTCTTTCATCACTCCCCTCATAAGCATGTTCATGGATCCTGTGTAACTGTACCTTAAATAACAAGAATTGTCAAGAGCTGGTGAGTGCAGCCATTTTTTGTTCTTTCTTACTATTATTTATTAATTGTATTATTCTTACATTTGAATAAATAAAGTATATATGGATTCTAGACTCCCGATTCTTTAGAATCGGGCTGCCATCTAGTATATATATATATATATATATATATATATATATATATATATATATATATATATATGTCAAAATAAGAAAAAGCAGCACAGAAAAAATACTTTTTCTGTGCTGCTTTTTCTTATTTTGACTATGTTATTGGAAGCCATTGGACTACTGGCTGGGAGAGCTTTGCACAACGATTGAGGTATTTTGGATGCTGTTCCAATAAATATAAATATATATATATATATATATATATATATATATATATATATTGTAAGGATTCACTCGCTCAGGTGCGTTGAAGGAAACAGGAGGCACATTCTCTTTAAAAGTTCACAGGTTTATTTGCGCCATAAACCATACAGCAAAACAGAAAAGAAATAGCCTTTAGCTCAGGAAAGGAAAATACAAATGTCCAGTCCTTCAGGCTCAGTCCTGTGGAGGCTTTCTCCTCCACACACACACAGACTCCTGTCTGTAGTGTCCCGCCTGGACACAGGGATCTCTGTCCACCATGACAGATTCCCACACTCTCTCTGGAGGCTAGCATTAGGCTTTCTTTAAAAGGTCTAACCACACCCAGAACCATCACATGATCAGACATGTGGTTGTGACACCACCACAGGTCCTGCAACAAACAGACAGGCATGGTTATGCCCCTTACCCAGGGGTGAGGTATATGGGTAGCCAGACCCTCCCATCTCTCATAGCTACCCGTAACCCGGACCCAAATATACTAAGCAACTCCTTATTGCTTTATGTGCAAAAACACTCCGGGTTACATCGCAGGGAGCATCCATCCCTGTGATACATACCTCCCGTCGACTATACAACCTTTTGCCACGCTACAATATATATATATATATATATATATATATATATAAGGTATATAAAAGATATATTTGCGCTAAAAATATCAGTATAAAAATATAAATAAATATACATAACACCCTTGGAACAAAGTGTTAATAAGGTGCTTTAGTATACCTTGCTCCTAATGCACTGAATGTAGACGTGAATCTCCTAATGATACGGGGTCCTGTATCATTAGGAGATTCACGTCTACATTCAGCGCATTAGGAGCAAGGTATACTAAAGCACCTTATTAACACTTTGTTCCAAGGGTGTTATGTATATTTATTTATATTTTTATACTGATATTTTTAGCGCAAATATATCTTTTATATACCTTTTACAGTGTCTATCATTTGATGAATAGGGTGGTTTTCATCATCATATTTGCTGCAAATTTATTCAGTTTTTGGGCAGCGCCTTCTGGACACCTGCTTATTTATATATATATATATATATATATATATATATATATATAGTCTTAGTTACTCACCGGTTAACGGTGTTTTTCGGAGTCCATGACAGAACTACGGAGAGAGGGGATCCGCCCTTCAGGAACAGGAAACCTACAGATACATAAGGGCGGCACCTCTCCCACGCATCAGTTGGTTTACAGAGCACAAGAGGACCACCAAGGTTAATAGCATATATAATAAACAATGATACAATATCTAACTATTCACTACCCGTGAATTATATAAACAAAGGAAGAGGTGTACACCCAGAACTTAAAAGACGGGAGGGTATGTACAGGTGCTGTCATGGACTCCGAAAAACACCGTTAACCGGTGAGTAACTAAGACTTTATCGGTCGTCCATGACAGCACTACGGAGAGAATTACAGAGAGTAACTAACTAGGGAGGGACTACAGCTTGCAGCACCCTTACACCAAAAGAGAGGTCAGAAGAGGCACCCAGGTTCAACCTATAGTGGTTATAGAATGTCTTTGGGGAAGACCAAGTAGCAGCCATACAAATTTGGTCGATCGACACCTCCATCTTTCCGCCCACGAAGCCGCCATAGCTGGAATAGATTGCAGTTGCCAAGTCACATTCGAAAAGCCCCTGACTTACCAAAACAGCAAAAAAAACACGAGTAACCTTATTTTGAAAACTACACCTCTCAATAAATTCATCTAGGGGTGTATTGAGCATGTTTAACATTTAGGCAAATCAGAGAATTGTATAATATTAGTAAATGGAAAATTACCATTTTTTCCACTAAAATGATTCTTCGGCCCTAAGTTTTTAATTTTGAATAGGGTTAAAAGGAGAAAATGAATGGTGCAATTTGTTATGTAATTACTCCTGAGTACGGCAATACCCCATAAGTGGTCAAAAACTACTTTTGAGGCAAAGTGCAAAGCTCAAAAGGGAAGAAGAGCACATTGCAGTTCAGATTTTGCTGGAATGGTTTGAGTGTGCTATATTAGGCTACTTTCACACTAGCGTCGGGAACAACCCGTCGCTATGCGTCGGGCCGAGTTTCCCGACGATAGCGTGGTCTCCGCCGCACAACGGGGACAGCGGATGCATTTTTCCCACGCATCCGCTGCCCCATTGTGAGGTGCGGGGAAGTGCGGGGAGGTGGGGGCGGAGTTCCGGCCGCGCATGCGCAGTCGGAAAAAGCGGACCGTCGGGAGCAAAAAACGTTACATGTAACGTTTTTTTCTCCCGACGGTCCCCTACCACACGCCCAAGCGTCGCAAAACGGACGTGACGTTTGGCAATGCGTCGCAAATGCGTCGCTAATGTTAGTCTATGACGAAAAAACGTATCCAGCAAGAACTTTTGCTGGATGCGTATTTTCGGCAAAACGACGCATTTGCGACGTATTGCAGTTAACGCTAGTGTGAAAGTAGCCTTACATTGGCAGAGCTCCTTAGGTGCTAGAAAAGCACAATCCCCATAAGTGACCCCATATTGCAAACTACACCCCCAATGAATTAATCTAGAGGTGCAGTGATCATTGACATCACAGATGTGTCACAGAATTTCATACCATTGAGCAGTGAAGAAAAAAAATATTTATATTTTTTCCACAAAAACTATGAACTTTTAATTAGCCCCAGATTTTGCATTTTCATGCAGGTAAATGGGTAAAAATGGCTCCAAAATTTTGACACAATTTCTGCTGAACATGGAAATACCCCATATGTATCTATACATGACCGTGTATGGTCAATATGGCTCCCCCTAATATCCCAACCTCACCCACCATTTTTTTGATAACCAATCAATAATACAAATAAAAACGTAACACCAATTTCAATTTTGGATAATTATGGCCACAGCGGCCAGTTTATTAACAAACAACAAAAACATTTTATTAAACATTAGCATAATTTTATGCAAAAAATTAGAAGGGAGGGTTCTTGGAGCCCAACGGGAAAAATTCTGGCTTAAAATATTTTGGCAAAACCAAAAACATAAAACACCTCAATTTACCCCCAGCCGTACCACCAGCTCGAGGGCACCATAATTCCCGTTTTGGGAAGAAATTAACCACCACCAGCTCCCAGGGTAAACACCCCGTCAAGAGCCTGTAACCAAAATGCCAGAACACCAAACCCATTTAACTGTCCGGAATTTCCTTCAAATTCCTTAGCCGCTGAATCCGAATAAACTCCAAGAACCCCATCCCCCCGCAACAGCCACTGTGACAAGAAAATTAAAAACCTTAAAAACTTGACCTACAAACGATCCTTGCCCTAACACAAAATACCCCGTCAACCCCATCTACCACTAACCCTTGAAAAGCACTATAAAAAAGAGGGAGGGCGGGTGGGTCTCTTTCCAGGGCTTCCTAACTGGCAATGTGCCTGATTTTCCCGCACTTTTACTTATATAGCCCCCACCCCCCCACAGATTACAAACCCCTCCCACACCACAGGAACGGCCAATCCCTGCAGAACAATTATGTTTAAAAAGAGAGCCCATGACCCAAGCACGGTCATGGGGGGCCTCCATTTATCTCTGCCTATTCCAGCCCCCTCCTTGACCGTGTATGGTCAATATGGCTCCCCCTAATATCCCAACCTCACCCACCATTTTTTTGATAACCAATCAATAATACAAATAAAAACGTAACACCAATTTCAATTTTGGATAATTATGGCCACAGCAGCCAGTTTATTAACAAACAACAAAAACATTTTATTAAACATTAGCATAATTTTATGCAAAAAATTAGAAGGGAGGGTTCTTGGAGCCCAACGGGAAAAATTCTGGCTTAAAATATTTTGGCAAAACCAAAAACATAAAACACCTCAATTTACCCCCAGCCGTACCACCAGCTCGAGGGCACCATAATTCCCGTTTTGGGAAGAAATTAACCACCACCAGCTCCCAGGGTAAACACCCCGTCAAGAGCCTGTAACCAAAATGCCAGAACACCAAACCCGTTTAACTGTCCGGAATTTCCTTCAAATTCCTTAGCCACTGAATCCGCATAAACTCCAAGAACCCCACCCCCCCGCCACAAACTCGCAGCCCTGAACACCTCAGGCCTGCGAGTGCCCCAAAGCCAACAATGCTTTCTCAATTCCTTCTTGAATAGACAAGGCCCATAAATCAATGCCAATCTCGTTCAGGTGCACCCCATCGTCCCTCCAAAATTCGCCAACACCTGACTCCAACTCGAAATGCCGAACACATATACCTCCATTTCTGGAGACAAACTTGGTAATAGCCCTATTTAACTTCACTCGCGCCCTGTTGATCCCCTTGACGGAACGCGCACCCCTCCAATTCTTACAAGGGACAATATCCGACCACACCGTCAGAACCTTAGGAAATGACATCCACAACCGTAGAAAATCGGAACGAATATCCCGTATCAAGTCCTTCACCGGTTTTGACCCCAAATCATTCCCACCCAAATGAAACACCACAATATCTGGTGCTCCATTCAAGCGGGCGGCACGGGAAAAATAATTAATCGCCCTACTCCAAGCCATACCCCGGAAACCGAGCCACCGAATTAACGCTTCCTTACGGCAGAAACCCAATTGCCTACCGTCCGGCCTGGCGTCCGCCCGAAGCGCCCCCCAATAAACAAAGGAATGTCCGAATATCCAGACCAGATATGGATCCGGACCAGCAATATATAATAACAGTAACCGTTAACCAAAAACGCCAATTACACAACCAACCCTTTAGTGCCGAATATAAGACCGATAACGGCTTGAATTCCAGTGACCAATACGTTTTATAACATCAGGCCCCAAACCTAAGCCATAAGCCTCCGACGCTGCCCCTATCCTGAAGGAATGCGATCCGAATTCGTCCCGCGAAAAACCCAAGGCCTTCAAACTTCTATGTAGAATCGCAATAAATTGAAAATGGGACAAGAAAACTCCGTCCTGATGGCACAACAATGGGCCAGAACGACCGGCCCATAAACTCCAATAATCCCGTAAACATTGTTCCGGGCACATGAATGACCCCGTAACTCTTCCTAACACCACCCGTTTACCAGCCCCCATTTGATCCGTCTTGGAACGCCGGATCCAAAATACAATGCCTCCCGTCCAAAAATCAACATCTTGGGCCAATAAACCACCAGCATTAACCCTGCTGCGTGACACCAACTCCCCAACTCGTAATGCCCCGAAAAAGGCCAGAGAAAAAGCCAACCGAAACAACACCGCTTCAAAATGAGAGCTGCACAAATCTACCAAAACACCACCCAAACGTTCCAGGACCTGAAACGATATAGGCCTGCGCCCATCAATGATCATCCCCTCAACCGGTAAACAAGGAAACGGCCCAGCCATTCGCCCCAACTCCACCTCTTTTTTTAACTTGTCATCCACCACACCTGCATGAACCACAGCCGACCTCAAATTTTTAATCACAAACGGAACAACATGTTCAGGGGGAGGGATACGAAAACCGTCAGCAAAACCCTGAGTAATCACACCAGCCTTCTCCCGATCCGTATACCTACTTAGAAAGGGGGCCATCTTTTCCAGCCTCACCGGCGTCACCCCCTTGACCGGCACCCACTGCCGATTTGCCTCTTGCTTTTTTGAAGCACTTGGAAGCCCCGTGTGAAACTCCGTTGCAATGGGAACACACATGTTTAAATTTGCAGGTGTTCCCGAATTTACACTGGGCCTCATTAAATTGCCAGCACGTTCCCGTTTTCTCTTTAGATCCCTGTCCTCCCTGACCACTGCTGCTATGTCCTGCCTGCTGTCCAGCATTACTTCCGCTCCCATGAAAGGACTGCCCGCACCTGCTTGGAGCCATCACTTTTAACCAGAGCCCTATGTCCTTTTGATCCCAACGTGTCTCAGGCCGAACCGCCTTCCTCTGCCTAAACTGTTCATCATAGCGCAACCATGCTTGTCCGCCATATGTACGTTGCGCCTTCCCAATCGCATCCAGATAACCAAATAAGCCTGAACAATTCTCAGGGGCCTTCTCACCTATCACACTCGCTAGGATTGCAAACGCTTGTAACCAGTTAACAAACGTCTGCGGTATAAGCCGCCACCTCCTCTTCTCCTCTTCCTCTTTCTTACTATCATCCTTTTTCCCTTTATCAAGATTAAATTTCTCTAGCGGGAGTAAGGAAAATATCTCCACATAATCATCGCGCCAGATCTTTTCTTTAACCTCCTTTTTTAAATGAGCCCCCAACGGCCCCTCAAAGCAGACGTACACCTCGCCTTTAGCTCTATCGTCCAACTTCACAGTGTCCCCTTTATTCTTCTCCGTTTGCACGGATACTGACACACCAGACGCCGATGGCGACTGCTCGCCCGTTAACAAACTCCCCGCATCAATTATGGATGGGCCCACAACCCCAGACCCAGGGGTCCATGCCCTGGCCGGTGATACCCCCGTCTCTCTACCTGCCCTGCTCTGTAAACTGCTCAAAAGTTGTGAAACACTCGCCAATACATCCCGCAATGCAGGCTCCGACAAACCACCGCTCCCCCTGATATCAGACGCGCGCCCTCCTGCCGCCT
Organism: Ranitomeya variabilis; assembly: GCF_051348905.1. Classification (NCBI taxonomy): domain Eukaryota; kingdom Metazoa; phylum Chordata; class Amphibia; order Anura; family Dendrobatidae; genus Ranitomeya; species Ranitomeya variabilis. Next base: position 423,619,912 of record NC_135236.1, on the reverse strand, counting down.
GATCAGCTATAACCTCCCCACAAAAAGCCCCTCCGGGCGACAAATTAGACATAGGGTGATACTCACCGAGCTGCACAGGTGCTGTGTCCCTGCCAGCCGTGCGTCCTGCATCCCGCCGATCTTCCCCAACGTCCAGTTCACCATCGGAAAACGATTCTTCTGCACCATCGTGCTGCTCCCGGCCCGCGCCCCTGGCCTCCACGTCACCAGGGGGGACCGGAGCGTCAGCTGCACTTTCCTCGACCGACCTTCTCCCAGACCTGGACCGTAGTTGCTCTGAAGGTCTCTGCTCCCTCTCTGGCACCCGACCACTCCTCCTGCCAGGCAGTGGAGCCCCACTGCCCGCCGCTCTTCCTGTCCAAAGCTCGTCTGTCGCTGTCCTTAGCTCAGACACCGCCTGCCCTGCGGCGTCCGCCGCCCCCCGACGTCCTGTGCACCCACTGCACGGTCCTGCTCCTGCCGTCGAACGCCCACCGCTCACTGCATCTTCCTCCCTGCCGCCGGAGACTGCCACTTCAGAACCGCTCCCATCTTGCCTGGCCGCCATGACGCTGCTCCTGGGCTCCGGTCTTGCCACCGCTGCTCTTCCGCTCCTCAGTGCCATGGACCGCACTGCTGGAGCCCTCACTTCCGGCGCAGCTCTTCCTCGCTGCGCACCACTCCTTGTAGCAGCGCCAGCCGGCCGGCAAGGAGGATTCCTGCCGGAGGGGGCACAGTGGGGGGACGCCGCACCGCTGCACCCAGCCTCCGCAGGGTCCCAGGAGGGGCTCCTAAGCCTGCGTCGACCGCGCGCGCTCACCTCTGGTGAGAGACGTTGTGGGGGCCTCGTGCGCCGGCCTCTCCTGCTGCTGGACTCCGGTGCTCCTGCTGTGCCGAGCAGCGCTGAGAGCTGCTCCTCTAACCACCCTCCTCTCCTGGACCTGGCTGCCTCCCTGAGTCGCCCCACCAGCGTATCCACCGACTCCATGACAAACGCTGCAGGACTCTAAGGTAGTCACAAGTTGTGGGTAGGGGGGGGGTGCGCTCTCTCTTTCCAGGGCTTCCTAACTGGCAATGTGCCTGATTTTCCCGCAATTTTACTTATATAGCCCCCACCCCCCCACACCTTACAAACCCCTCCCACACCACAGGAACGGCCAATCCCTGCAGAACAATTATTTTTAAAATGAGAGCCCATGACCCAAGCACGGTCATGGGGGGCCTCCATTTATCTCTGCCTATTCCAGCCCCCTCCTGTACTGCTTAGCCACACGACGAGACTCGTAAGGGAAGGAGCACTATTTGCCTCCTGGAACACAAATTTTCCTAGAATTGTATTAAAATAGTTAAACTCCATATACAGGGCCCCTAAGTGCCAGAAGAGCAGAATATCCCCCTCAAGTGACCCCATTCTGGAAATTTAACTCCTTTGCGAATTCATCTACAGGTGTAGTGACAATTTGACTCCATGGAGGTTTTACAAAAGCAAGCAGCAGTGGATGTTGCTGAGTGAAAATTGCAATTCTGGCATTGTTGTGCTCGTACATTGCTTTGTCCCGTATGTTGTAAGCCCAGTACATTATGCCCAGCTCGTCCTTTTGGAGTTGGAGACACGCACCTGTTAATTAAGCGGGCTCTTATCGCTACAGAAATGCCAAACATGTAGACGCTAAATGTGGTTTAGACACACTGGGGCTCAGAAGGAAGGGGGCATTTGGAACTGGGAGCACAGAATTCACTATATTTCTTTTGGGGGGTGAGGAGCCATAGCACTTTTCTAGAGCCTTTGTGTTACCAGTAACGTGGAAGCCCCCTATATTTCGGGTAGGTGCGATAACAGCGATACCGGATTTATTTGTCTTTATACACTCACCGGCCACTTTATTAGGTACACCATGCTAGTAACGGGTTGGACCCCCTTTTGCCTTCAGAACTGCCTCAATTCTTCGTGGCATAGATTCAACAAGGTGCTGGAAGCATTCCTCAGAGATTTTGGTCCATATTGACATGATGGCATCACACAGTTGCCGCAGATTTGTCGGCTGCACATCCCAAAGATGCTCCATACAAGGCAGGATGGATCCATGCTTTCATGTTGTTTACGCCAAATTCTGACCCTACCATCCGAATGTCGCAGCAGAAATCGAGACTCATCAGACCAAGCAACGTTTTTCCAATCTTCTACTGTCCAATTTCGATGAGCTTGTACAAATTGTAGCCTCAGTTTCCTGTTCTTAGCTGAAAGGAGTGGTACCCGGTGTGGTCTTCTGCTGCTGTAGCCCATCTGCCTCAAAGTTCGACGCACTGTGCGTTCAGAGATGCTCTTAGGCCTACCTTGGTTGTAACGGGTGGCGATTTGAGTCACTGTTGCCTTTCTATCAGCTCGAACCAGTCTGCCCATTCTCCTCTGACCTCTGGCATCAACAAGGCATTTCCGCCCACAGAACTGCCGCTCACTGGATTTTTTTTCTTTTTCGGACCATTCTCTGTAAACCCTAGAGATGGTTGTGCGTGAAAATCCCAGTAGATCAGCAGTTTCTGAAATACTCAGACCAGCCCTTCTGGCACCAACAACCATGCCACGTTCAAAGGCACTCAAATCACCTTTCTTCCCTATACTGATGCTCGGTTTGAACTGCAGGAGATTGTCTTGACCATGTCTACATGCCTAAATGCACTGAGTTGCCGCCATGTGATTGGCTGATTAGAAATTAAGTGTTAACAAGAAGTTGGACAGGTGTACCTAATAAAGTGGCCAGTGAGTGTATGTTTGGCTGCTATCACACACTGGAAAAAAACACTTTTTTTGACAAAAACAAGTTTTTGCATCGCCATATTTGAGAGCTAATATTTTTGCAGATTTCTACCGATAAAGTCATGTGAGGGCTTGTTTTTTATGAGTTTTATGAATAAGTATGGTACAAAATTTATTGAAGACAAAAAAGAGGGAAGCAAAGGATAATAGCACGTTAACAACACAAAGTGTGTACCTGCCCGTTATACAAAATGACCAAAAAGAAAACCATAAAAACTGACATAAATAGAAACATGACACAACTATAAAGATGATAGGTGCACTCAGAGATGTATAGAGGTAGATGTATATGTATATACTGTATATATATGAACAGTTGTGTACTTGCAGATTATAGTAGCATATATAAATAAATAAAAATAATCATGAAAAAATGAAAGGGGCGCGTTCCTGCTCGCATCAATATGACCACACAGGTAATTGCCTCTCAGGCAATTACCAGTCAGGTAAGATCCCAGGGGTGATCGGACTGTCACATTTCCTGTTCTGCGCACAATCGCCATGATGTACCTATACTTCATCGATCGAGAACCTCTATCTGACCATGATGTATAGGTACCTCAAATGTTGTGAAGGGGTTAAGGGATCGTGCTTAGAAGGAAAGGACGGTGGTCCTATCTTATCACAAGGGTTAACCTCAGCACAGAAAAAGAATATGGTGAACATTTTCATTAGGATCCTGAAATAGTGAAAGTTAAAGGGAACTTGTCACCACATTTTCCCCATATTAAGTACGGCCACCACCATTAGGGCCCCTTTTACAGCATACTGGAACGCTATGAAAAAAATCCCCAATCCAGTCTGCAGATCCCAAAAAAGACCTTTTATAAAGGTTCGCTCACATTTGCGTTTAAACTCGGCGAGTGCAATGTGAGAGAACCTCGCGTTGCACTAGCTACAATGTTAGTCAATTAAGCAGTGCTCATCTGCGAGTTTTTCCTTGCCTGGTATTGGGGTGAGGAAAAATTCGCAGCATGCTGCATATGGTTGTCTAAAATTGCAGACACTCAGCAATGAAAGTAGATGGGTGCAAGAAAAAAATCGCACAGCACATGGTCCATGCGCATGCCATTTGATTGTTACACACCCATCTCATAGGAAACCCGATATCTCACCAACCAAGTACAAAACATTCACAGCATAAACTGTCATAGTACAATATAATAGATATATAGATAGTAGTATACAAGAAAAAATAGTGCTGGGTCCTCCCTATTTTTCTTAACCAGCTGAGGGAAAGCTGACAGCTGGGGTCTAATGTTTATAGTCTTGGAACGGGGTAATTACCATGAAGCTTCCCATGATATTAATGTCATCTCACAGCTGTCTACTTATTCTTTCCTGGACTTTAACAAGCTATCTGCCTAGCCTTTGCTGGTTATTAAAAACTAGATTGTGGCCCGATTCTAACGCATCGGGTATTCTAGAATATGCATGTCCCCGTAGTGTATGGACAATGATGATTCCAGAATTCGCGGCAGACTGGGCTCATCGCTGATTGGTCAAGGCAACCTTTATGACATCATCGTCGCCATGGCAACCATTATGACATCTACGTCGATACTGTGCCCGTCGCTGATTGGTCGAGGCCTGGCGGCCTCGACTAATCAGAGACGCGGGATTTCTACGTCGATACTGTGCCCATCGCTGATTGGTTGAGGCCCAGGCGGCCTCGACCAATCAGAGACGCGGGATTTCCAGGACAGACAGAAAAACCCTTAGACAATTATATATATATATAGATAGGAGGGACCCAACATAATTTTTGGGGGGTCACTCCTTGTTAGTAGCCAGTAAAGGCTAAGTAGACAACTGTGAGTTGATATTTATAGCCTGGGAAGCTCCATGTTTATTACCCCCTTCCCAGACTATAAACATCAGCCCCCAGCTGCAGGCTTTTACTCGGCTGGTTAAGAAAAACATGGGGAACCCCACACCATTTTATTATTTTATTTATTTATTTAATTACTAGCTAAATATACTGTACTAGATGTGGCCCAATTCTAACGAATCGGGTATTCTAGAATATGTACACTCACCGGCCACTTTATTAGGTACACCTGTCCAACTTCTTGTTAACACTTAATTTTTAATCAGCCAATCACATGGCGGCAACTCAGTGCATTTAGGCATGTAGACATGGTCAAGACAATCTCCTGCAGTTCAAACCGAGCATCAGTATGGGGAAGAAAGGTGATTTGAGTGCCTTTGAACGTGGCATGGTTGTTGGTGCCAGAAGGGCTGGTCTGAGTATTTCAGAAACTGCTGATCTACTGGGATTTTCACGCACAACCATCTCTAGGGTTTACAGAGAATGGTCCGAAAAAGAAAAAAAATCCAGTGAGCGGCAGTTCTGTGGGCGGAAATGCCTTGTTGATGCCAGAGGTCAGAGGAGAATGGGCAGACTGGTTCGAGCTGATAGAAAGGCAACAGTGACTCAAATCGCCACCCGTTACAACCAAGGTAGGCCTAAGAGCATCTCTGAACGCACAGTGCGTTGAACTTTGAGGCAGATGGGCTACAGCAGCAGAAGACCACACCGGGTACCACTCCTTTCAGCTAAGAACAGGAAACTGAGGCTACAATTTGTACAAGCTCATCGAAATTGGACAGTAGAAGATTGGAAAAACGTTGCTTGGTCTGATGAGTCTCGATTTCTGCTGCGACATTCGGATGGTAGGGTCAGAATTTGGCGTAAACAACATGAAAGCATGGATCCATCCTGCCTTGTATGGAGCATCTTTGGGATGTGCAGCCGACAAATCTGCGGCAACTGTGTGATGCCATCATGTCAATATGGACCAAAATCTCTGAGGAATGCTTCCAGCACCTTGTTGAATCTATGCCACGAAGAATTGAGGCAGTTCTGAAGGCAAAAGGGGGTCCAACCCGTTACTAGCATGGTGTACCTAATAAAGTGGCCGGTGAGTGTATGTATGTATGTACGTTGCGCTTAGCACAGCCACGTAGTATATAGCACAGCCACATAGTATATAACACAGCCACGTAGTATATAATACAGCCACGTAGTATATAGCACAGCCATGTAGTATATAGCACAGCCACATAGTATATAGCACAGCCACGTAGTATATAGCACTCACATAGTATGTAAAAGCCACATAGTATATAGCACAGCCCACGTAACACAGACAACCACGTAGTATATAGCACAGCCCACGCAGTATATAACCCAGGCCATGTAGTATATAACACAGCCCACACAGTATATAACACTGCCCACGCAGTATATAACACAGCTCACGTAGTATATAGCACAACACACGTAACACAGACAGCCACATAGTATATAGCACAGCCACGTAGTATATAGCAGCCACGTAGTATATAACACAGCCCATGCAGTGTCACTACCGCCTTTTCTCCTTCTGCTGGACCCTCAGTGCCTCTAGGGACTCTGTCCCCTGTCTGTGCCGTTCCGGACCTCTCGTACTTTCCAGCTACCTTGGAAACCCTGTGGAGCCTCTGTCTCCGTTCACTGGACAAGCGTCCTTCTCCCTCCCCTACCATTATGTACCTATCAAGTGAGGTTTGACAAAGACCCTAAGGGTCGAAACGTTACCTCAGAACCCCATTGATCACTGTGGTGTTAATAAATACTTCACACTTTTTTGATGCAATCTGAATACAGTCTCTGAGTGCGGTTGTTTTGTCCAATTTTATGAGTTCTCTGGATCAATTCCAGGTTCAGCCTGCACCAGCTTTACTCCCACAGAGTGCACACCTTTCCCTTTAAACTATAGCAGTATATAGGCAGCATCAATAGTAAAAAGTTGGTCTGGGATGGGGTGACACACTGGCGCTGACTGGAGGGGAGTAGGAAGGGGGCACTGACTGGAGGAGAGTAGGGGTGGGCCAATTCGCGGCTGGACTAAGCCTGTTGCTGATTCAGCGACGCGGGATTTCCGTTACATACAGACAGACGGAAGTACCCCTTAGACGATTTATACTGTATGTACAGTAAGCTACACAAGCACTGCACTGATTAAATATCTCAATGACATCTTTCTATATACTCTTTCTATCTATCTATCTAGAGTCAAAAAAATCTGAAACAGCACTCCATATAGCAGTAATAAGGTGCTCTTTATTGGCCCATGTGGCGATGTTTTGGTCCTTTCTCAAGCATCTGCATCCAGGACTAAAACGTCGCCACATGGGCCAATGAAGAGCACCTTATTACTGCCATATGGAGTGCGGTTTCAGAATTTTTTGACTCTACTTACAAGATTTGGGTATATGCCTATTAGACTCTGCACACAGTTTTCTGCTGTGCTTAATTTCTTTTTTCTATCTATCTATCTATCTATCTATCTATCTATCTAATTATCTCTCTATCTATATTTGTATATAAAATTGTTTTATTAGATTGAAAACTAACTTGAAATGACGTAGAGAATTACTGTATGTAAAAGCTGATGTTAAAAACGCATATGCATGTCATATGGATGCTAGGTGAGAAAAAAAAACACATGACACTCGCCTGACACTCCCCAACTTTTTTGGCTGTGAATCTTAGCTACTTTATATGTGCAGATGTGAGCCTATCCTTATACTCATAGACAGCGCGGTCTGGTCCGATGGGTGTCTCTGGTCTTGATCTGGGGCTTGCCATCCTCCTTCCCTACTTCATGTGGATGATGCATCCTACGTCACCACGCAGTGTCCACATCGCACTTCTATGCAGCAGCCAAAAGCAATGTCCTGGCAGAAATACGTACTGTAGTCTAATGTAGTACATTTCTTGGAGAACAATTTAACTCTTTGTAGTTGTAATATTGGTCTTTGTACATAATGTTTTGTTCTGTAGAAGTATGGTAATATTATTCATTCCTTAGTTGATGGTATTAGTAATGGCCACAGTGTGGCAGTATTTTTTCAGGCTTTTATAATGGTATTATTGGTAACAATAGTCTTTGTATAGTGTGATTTCTTTGTAACAGTATTATATATAAATATGCCCCTGATATTTTAGGAATAAAGGGACATATTTCAATGAAAGCTTCTACAGCCAGGTGAGTGCAGCCATAAGATTGCCAGTCCCTTAACTAGGAGGAAGGGTGAGACAATTCCCTAATCTGCCTAACTGAGAAAAGTCATAAAGAATCAGAACACGTGAAACTACTACTCCTCAATCACGCTAGACCTCCAGGAAGGCTTTCATTTACTATCCTAAACCACCGGGCCTTTTTTGAGGTCAGGTTAAGTTAAATTCTAGGATTATTTGTAATTGTCACTGATCTATGTAATGTCTGAGCTATTTCATTAGAATTTCTCAAGACTGACTCTCCTCTAGACACAGTCTAACCTGCAGTACATGTGCTTCAAATTCTGAAGCGTTCATAAGAATATTCAACAAGTCATAACTGTGCTCTACACGTTTACTGACAATTTGCTGTAACCTCCTATATACTTATATACAGTAGCTTTCATTGTTAATGCCCATAAAAAGTTTTCGCCCTATTGGAATTGCTCATATTTTATTATATAATAACCTTTGTATGTAATTAGCTATGAAGACAACGATACATTGTAAACAGCAACTAGGTCACTGAGAAGTACCACTCAGGGGACTGAACAGAAATTAAGTTGCCTAATATTCCTCCTACCTTCTGGCAGGCTCCCTGTCAGTGCTAGACTCAGCTCAGCTTTATGGTGCTCTGTTTCACGCACGCTGCACCTCCCCTGAGTCCTAGTGTCTGCCTCAGATTTACCTCAGACACTGCCTAGCCTGAGCTTATCTCATGCTCTTCACTTACCTACAGCATGTTGGATGAGAACTACCTGTTTGCAACCTTCATCTGAGGGTGGCCAGAATTTATTAGGTTAATTAAATTCAGGTACTGTATGTGACTGCAGCCTGCCAAATCATGACAGGGTGCAGTGTGCCTGCTGTCATCAGTCCGACCAGGTGGAATCAGGAGGTTATACGACCACATGTTTGCTATTTGCTGACTAGATAAGTTAGGCATCTTTCAATAGAAGAAAATTGAGAGAAGCCGAAAGAGTGTAGTTGACACATGACTGCAAGTTGTATAACTGCGGTCACATGACTGCCTGCTCACATCACCGATACTGGGGCCATTATTACTGTATATAGGGCTACTCGGGACATTATTAAATGTTAATATAGGTAGAATTCGGCACTCAAGAAAGGTATGCAACAAGAATATTATTAACAATACAATTAGTCCAATGTGAATAAAATTTCATTTTTGTGGTATACCTCTCTTGAGTGCCAAATTCTACTTATATTTTCTGTTATGAATTGGAACCATACTCAGGCAGTTCTGGAGTGTGGTGTCCTAGTTATTAAATGTTAAGCGAGCACTTGATAAGCATTATTGTTTACAGGAGCACCAGTAGCGTACAGTAGCTACCAGGTGGCAGAGGGTGCAGTGACCCGGGGACCACACTCGAAGGCGGACACCCAGAGCTTCCACCTCTCCTAACTTATCGGCATACACAGCACACCAATATAGTTAGACTCAGTGAGAACACAGGGCGACATGATCTCTCTGCACTACTGCTCTCCGTTTTGAAGAACGCATGTCTCTTTAAGCCTACAGTTTACAGAACTCCAGAGTGACACACTGGGCGAGTTGCCGGCACACGCACAGTCAGAATCATTGCACGGTGTCGGCATTCTGTTGTCCTGTGTGTGCGCCAGCACGATTACATCACATTGGTCCACCCACGCTTTGCCAGTGTACTCCTTAGGTTCATGGATTAGGGGGAGTATATGATGTATTTTATTTTCATTAAAACTTGTAGTGTGACTGTGGGCACATAATATAGTATGAGGAGAACCTCATACATTGTAGGGACTATTATAGGGGCTATCATATGGTGTGTGGTCCTCATAAAGTGTGGGGGCCATTATGCAGCATGGGAGCTAATGTGGGGGCCATTATTCAGTGTGAGGACTACTATTGGGGTCCATATACTGTATGGAAGGTAATGAGAGGGCCATTATACAACTTGGGGACCATTATACAGTATACGGACTACTGTGAGGAACCCTCATGCAATTTGGGAGCCAATATAAAGTGTGGGGACTACTGTGGGGCTATTATACAATGTCAGAGTTAATGTGCGGGCCTTTACATAATTTTAGGGGTCACCATACAGTGTAGAGACTACTGTGTAGGCTAATATAAAGTGGCATGGCCATTATATAGTATTGAGGCTACTGTGGGAGCCATTATACAGTATGGGGCTATTATGTATAGGACAGCTGTGGACTCCTCATACTGTACATAGGGAAGCTGTGGGCCTCATACTAATTATTGGGGAGCTGTGGGGCAATATACTGTGTATAGTGGAGCTGTAGGTAACTCATACTGTGTATAGGGGAGTTGTACATGGTGAGTCTCAGGGGACATTGTTGAATGTAAGTGGGCACTAAAGAAGCATTATTGTTAGTGGGGCACTCAGTTTTGTGTCTGTCAGAGCTGCACAAAAGGCATTATTACTCTATGTGGACTAAATGTGGACACTTTTCTAGGCTACTTGCATAGGGCATTAATATTTTCTAGTAGGAAACTTTACCATCTAGAGCCCACAAGGGAGGCATTCTCACTATGTAAGAAGCACTGTAGTGGCATTACTCTGTGGGGCAGTAAGAGGAGCCGTTTTTGTACCACACAACAGGTGCAGTTATAGGGACAGATATGGCAAAGTCGGTTCATTATTGGGGTATCAGCAGGATGAGGAGTTTGGGCAGATTGGCAATAGATGGGGACGGTGATGGAAATGTGAGAAGTCAGATGTGTCTTTGTTGTACAATGACTGAGTCTTTGCTGGAGAAGTTGTCATGTCGTTCTTGGAAAGATGGAAAACCATCTATAACTGTACTGTAATCTCCTATATGATCTGCAGCACTGGTATCTACCACTATATCAGCACCATATGGCAGTAATAACAGTGTTGTTTTTTTACAGAGATTTATTTTCAGTAATACCATGGTCAACTGCTGAGGTTCCCCTATGCCCAGGGTATGCCACTATAGTTGTAATCAGGGTTACCTGGTTGGGAGCCCACTCAGATGTTTCGTCCTCCCCTGAGCTAAACCTCTAGTTAGCTTAATCAAAATGCAGGAAGCTAAATATGATGGACCTATAGTGGTGGTGGAATTATTATTAATGGCATTTTATACACTGGTCTTAATAAAATGTACACTGGAGTAAGATCTGCCTCATTTATTGACTTTAATTTATCAAACCTAGCTAGTGTACATGTACACTATAATTTGTAACAATTGTTGGCATGAATTCTAGTAAATTTGTCAGGTAGCGGGTGGCCACATCAACTCCACGAAGCCCCACATACATTTTGGAGAATTGTTTTGAGCATTGGAGAAAAAAGTCTCACAGTATTGTGCACATATGGCATGCACCATAATTTATAACTTTTATATGCCAGAAAACTGGGGAAGGGGGAATTACATATTACTCCTGGGTGTTTAGCTTGATGTCAGAAAAAACAAAACCTTAAATACATTGCACGACCCATCAGAGATGTTTAAACCACTGAAGACAAGGAGTTAACCCTGTCACTAGCCAAGGCCACGAGGCAAGTGAGCATTAACACTCTAATACTTAAAGGGAACCTACCACCCCGTTTTTTAAAAATTAGATAAAAATAGTGTGAAATAGGGGCAGAGCTGGGCTTTACATTAGGGCCTTTTCGGTGCCTTTACACCCCCGTTAGGCTGTCCAAATACCTTTGTGAAGTGGCCGTTTTCTGCTGTCACTCAAGTGGGTCAGGTCGGATGGGCGTGGTCACAGCGCTGTTTGTCCCCCAGGATCCTGCTCATCATTACGTTGGTGGCGTAGTGGTGTGCGCATGTCCAAAGAAGATCCACTGCCCAGGAGATGAATAACGGCGCGGTCTTCGCTATTCAGCCGTTTACCGGTGGGCGCGGCCATCTTTCCTGTGGCCGCGCCTGCGCAGATGGAGCGCTCTGCTGCCCGGGACTTCAGGAAAATGGCCGCCGCGATCTCCATCTGCGCACGCGCGGAATCCCGCGGCCATTTTCCTGAAGTCCCGGGCAGCAGAGCGCTCCATCTGCGCAGGCGCGGCCACAGGAAAGATGGCCGCGCCCACCGGTAAACGGCTGAATAATGGGCTGTGCTATACACTACGTGCCCTGTGTTATATAATGCGTGGCCTGTGCTATATACTACGTCGCCTTTGTGCCTGTGTTATATACTGCGTGACTGCTATATACTGCATGGGCTGTGTTATATACTGTTTGGGCTGTGTTATATACCACGTGGCCACTGTTATATACTGCGTGGCCTGTATTAACGCATCAGCTATTCTACAATATGTATGTATGTATATAGCAGCCACATAGTATATAGCACAGGCCACGTAGTATTTGTCTGCTATATACTACATGGCTCCTATATGCTACGTGGCCTGTGCTATATACTATGTGGCTGCTATATACATACATCCATATGCTAGAATACCCGATGAGTTAGAATTGGGCCACCATCTAGTTCTAGAATATGTATGTAGTTTAATTATGAAGTTTTCAGAATAATGCAATTTATACACAGGATTCGGCCGGCCGGGCGTGACCAATTAGCGAAGCGTGGTTCTAATTCCGCACCAATTCGTGGCCGGACTGCGCCTGTCGCTGATTGATCGCGGCCGGCCGGGCGTGACCAATCAGTGAAGCCAGGGCCTGCTCCAGGTTTTGAGGGCCCCGGGCAAAAGAGTCTCAGTAGGCCCCCTCTTTAACACATACCACGATTCATGATGCACAGATACAGCAGAGAAATATACCACAGCCACGTAGTATATAACACAGTCCACGTAGCATATAGCACAGCCCACATAGCATATAGCACAGCCACGTAGTATATAGCACATGCCACATAGTATATAGCACAGCCCATGTATATTGCCCAGCCACGTAGTATATAGCACAGCCATGTAGCATATAGCACAGCCCACATAGTATATAGCACAGCCCACGTAGTATATTGCCCAGCCACATAGTATATAGCACAGCCACGTAGCATATAACACAGCCACGTAGTATATAGCACAGCCCACATAGTATATTGCCCAGCCACATAGTATATAGCACAGCCACGTAGTATATTGCCCAGCCACGTAGTACATAGCACAGCCACGTAGTATATAGCACAGCCACGTAGTATAGAGCACAGCCCACATAGTATATAGCACAGCCCACGCAGTATATAGCATAGCCCACACAGTGTATAACATAGCCCACGTACTATACAGCACAGCCCATGCAGTGTATAACACAGCCCACGTAGCATATAGCACAGCCCACATAGTATATAGCACAGCCCACGTAGAATATAGCACAGCTCACGCAGTATATAACACAGCCACATAGTATATTGCCCAGCCACGTAATATATTGCACAGCCACATAGTATATAGCACAGCCCACGTAGTATATAGCAATGTGGGCACCATATCCCTGTTAAAAAAAAGAATTAAAATAAAAAATAGTTATATACTCACCTTCCGGCGGCCCCCGGATCCAGGCGAGGCGTTTAGCGATGCTACTCGCGACGCTCCGGTCCCAAGAATGCATTGCGTTCTCGCGAGATGAAGACGTAGCGGTCTCACGACACCGGTACATCATCATCTCGCGAGACCGCAATGCATGGCCCGGAGCATCGCGAGGAGCGGGAAAGGCGCCGGAAGGTGAGTATATAATGATTTTTTATTTTTTTGTTATTTTTAACATTAGATCTTTTTACTATTGATGCTGCATAGGCAGCATCAATAGTAAAAAGTTGGTCACACAGGGTTAAAAGCAGCGTTAACGGACTGCATTACACCGCGGCATAACGCGGTGTAACGCAGCCATTAACCTTGTGTGAGCGCTGACTGGAGGGGAGTATGGAGGGGGCACTGACGGAGAGTAGGAAGGGGCGAATTCACGGCCGGACTGTGCCCGTCGCCGAAATCAGTGACGCGGGATTTCCGTTACAGACAGACAGACGGAAGTGACCCTTAGACGATTATATAGATAGATTACAAGAAAAAAAATAAAAAATGTATAACCTTCTATTTTTCAAATCTGATGTTGAATTTCAGCAAAAAAAAAAACTAAAGAGTCAAAAGGCAAACTATAATTGCATCAGTATTTTCTTATAATAAAATACATGTGCTTGGGCATAAGAGGTTCAATATTGAACAGGTGGAAGGGACTCAAGTAGTCTTAACCGTCCACTGGTTAGGGTGTAAAATACTTGCCTTGCCCTGGTTGCTAGCAACCTATTCTATGCCACTGTTGGTTGCTGCTATAATTACCGGTAGATGTCATCTCATTTTAAGGACACCGCAACATCTGCTAATTACCTTTAAAAATAAGAAAACTAATTTCACTGAAAAATATATTTTTTGCTGCTCAGGGCTTTTGTAAATCAGAGGACAACAACTCTACTAAATCTCATGTCATATGTACAGTAGTCCATTAATGAGAGTGGAGTAGGTGATAACAATTTGTGACTTGTCAGCTTTTGTCTCCTAGGAGAGATAAAAATGAAGGATTTGCGATACCTATTGCCCATTGAATAGTTGCTGAATTGTGAGTGTATAGGTTTTCTCAAGAAGTGAATGCATTATACATTACATGGACATCAGTAAGAAGCAGGAGTTCAGGTTGCCGTGTCTGCCATTGTCTGCTGTCATACAATCTGTTCTCATTTACTATTCTCTGTTATGTAATAGAATCTCTCTCGATTTCCTCTATATTACTCCAGTTACTTACACCAGTGCTGTCAGTGAAGTGAGGCACGTAATACATGATACTCATAGTAACACACCAAGAGTGAAACATTACACAGTTTTACTGAATACATTATCACACACATAGTATCTCTAATCGACCATATAATTCCTAAAGAAAGTATTCATCTTTCGACTTCTTAAAAGTTTTAATGTTGTATTAACATTCAAGCAAAGTGTGGTAAATAGTATTGAATCAAAGTGGACATAAAGTGGTATATAATATCGATGCTCTATCATTCAGATAGGTCATCAATATCAGATTGGTGCTGATCGGGGACCCTACACCAACATCTGATATGTTATTAGCTCCCGTGATGGCCAGATCGAAACATTGATGTAAAAGAGCTGAAAGCTCTGTTCAATGTATAGTGTCCACTGCTGAGAACTGCAGATCAGCTGCTATTTAAGAGAATATAACATGGATGCAACAATACCATACAAAACAGGAACATTTTAGATTTGGTTCTGAAAGCTTGAAAGTGGATGTGGCTTAAGAAATAAGTTTAACATATTTTCATGATTAGTTTTCAATATAATGTGACAAAAAATTGGTGCAAATTGCACCACTTGCAAACTGGCAAGGTTTGACTTGGTTTGAATAATTTACCATTTTCACTGAACAAGCATCCAAATAAAAGTTATTTGAGTTATACTGAACCAAAATTATAATAATGTAAAATTAATTTTTTTTTGTCTTTGTTGACATATCTATGAATTTAAGGACTTTAAAAAAACACAGTCATGGCCGAAAGTGTTGGCACCATTGAAATTGTTCCAGATAATGAAGTATCTCTCCCAGACAATTATTAAAATTACACACGTTTTGTTATACACATGTTTATTTCCTTTGTGTGTATTGTAATAACACAAAAAAGCAGAGAAAAGCAAATCGGACTAAATTTCACACAGAAACCTCAAAATGGTCTGGACAAAATTGTTAGCACTTATCCAAAATTATGGTTAAACAACTTTGTTTCAAGCATATGATGCTCGTTCAATCTCGCACGTGGCAAGTATGGTAGGAGACCCAGGAGGACCCCACTACTGACACAGAAATATAAAAAAAACTACACTGCAGTTTGCCAAAATATATGTGAGTATGCCAAAATCCTTCTGGGAAAGCATCTTGCGGACAGTTGATACCAAGATAGAGTACATAATTCTACTGTTTACCAAAAAATGGAATGGGACCCACAAAGAAAAGAGCACAATACTTACAGTCAAATATGAAGGAAGTTGAAAGATGTTTTGGGGTTATTTTGCTGCCTCTGGCACTGAGTGCCTTGGCTGTGTGCAAGGCATCATGAAATCTGAAGATTACCAAAGGATTTTGGGTTGCAATGTAGTGCCCAGTGTTAGAAATCTGGGTTTGCGTCCTACATCATGGGTCTTCCAGCAGGACATTGACCCCAAACATACTTGCCAATCACTCAATGGAAATGAAAATGGATGAAAGCAAAGTGCTGGAAATTTCTGAAGTGACCAGCAATGAGTCCAGATCAGTGGCGTACTGCCAATGGCGGCAGGCCACATGACTGCTATAGGGCCCCGAGGAGTGATGACCATAACGGCTTTGCTAGGGGCAGACATACCTCATGTGAAGCCGGTGCGGCTGCACCGGGGCCCAGAAGCTCCTGGGGGCGCCAGCAAGGGGGCTAATAATGAGGGAAATCTGGCCTTTTGATCTGGCCCTGAGGCCCCGGGGGGCCCCTGGCCAGATTGCTCTCATGTGCAACGGGCAGGGAGAGATCCCTGCAGCTCCGCTGCCTACAAGAGAAAATGTTTGTGGAGCTTCAGCAATCAGTCCTGCTTCCTGCTCGGTGCCCGCACATTCTGTCCCACACAGCAGTCATTTGCGTGGCTGGATGACCTCATCATTCAGCGCCACGGCCGCTGTGCCAGTGAGAGGAAGCTGCCGGTGATGGTGATGCTGTGGCTGCGGGAGAGCGTGTGGAGAGGTGCTGTCTGCTGGGTGTGTGTCATGATTCTCAATGGCGAGAGAACATAGCCCAGCATATATGAGAACTAGCTCTTGGAAGATGGAAACTATACTGACCATGAACTAAACCTGCCGCACAACTAGAAGTGGCCGGGTAGCATGCCTACGTTTTTTAACCCTAGATGCCCAGCGCCAGCCGGAGAACTACCTAATCCTAGCAGAGGAAAAGACAGTCCTGGCTCACCTCTAGAGAAATTTTCCCAAAAGGCAGACAGAGGCCCCCACATATATTGGCGGTGATTTTAGATGAAATGACAAACGTAGTATGAAAATAGGTTTAGCAAAATCGAGGTCCGCTTTCTAGATAGCAGGAAGACAGAAAGGACACTTTCATGGTCAGCAGAAAACCCTATCAAAACACCATCCAGAAATTCCTTTAAGACTCTAGCATTAACTCATAACACCAGAGTGGCAATTTCCGATCACAAGAGCTTTCCAGACACAGTAACGAAACAGCAGCTGTGAACAGGAACAAAATGCAAAAACACACAAGGACAAAAGTCCAACTTAGCTGGGAGTTGTCTAGTAGCAGGAACAAGCACAGAAGGCTTCTGATTACATTGTTGACCGGCAAGAAACTGACAGAGGAGCAAGGTTATATAGCGACTCCCACATCCTGATAGGAGCAGGTGAACAGAGGGGATGATGCACACAAGTTCAATTCCACAAGTGGCCACCGGGGGAGCCCAGAATCCAATTTCACAACAGTACCCCCCCCTCAAGGAGGGGGCACCGAACCCTCACCAGAACCACCAGGGCGATCAGGATGAGCCCTATGAAAGGCACGGACAAGATCGGAGGCATGAACATCAGAGGCAGTGACCCAAGAATTATCCTCCTGACCGTATCCCTTCCATTTGACCAGATACTGGAGTCTCCGTCTGGAAACACGAGAGTCTAAGATCTTTTCCACAACGTACTCCAACTCACCCTCAACCAACACCGGAGCAGGAGGCTCAACGGAAGGCACAACCGGTACCTCATACCTGCGCAACAATGACCGATGAAAAACATTATGAATCGAAAAGGATGCAGGGAGGTCCAAACGGAAGGACACAGGGTTAAGAATCTCCAATATCTTGTACGGGCCGATGAACCGAGGCTTAAACTTAGGAGAAGAAACCCTCATAGGGACAAAACGAGAAGACAACCACACCAAGTCCCCAACACAAAGCCGAGGACCAACACGACGACGGCGGTTGGCAAAAAGCTGAGTCTTCTCCTGGGACAACTTCAAATTGTCCACCACCTGCCCCCAAATCTGATGCAACCTCTCCACCACAGCATCCACTCCAGGACAATCCGAAGATTCCACTTGACCGGAAGAAAATCGAGGATGAAACCCCAAATTACAGAAAAACGGGGACACCAAGGTGGCAGAGCTGGCCCGATTATTGAGGGCGAACTCCGCCAAAGGCAAAAAAGCAACCCAATCATCCTGATCCGCAGACACAAAACACCTCAAATATGTCTCCAAGGTCTGATTAGTCCGCTCGGTCTGGCCATTAGTCTGAGGATGGAAAGCAGACGAAAAAGACAAATCTATGCCCATCCTAGCACAGAATGCCCGCCAAAATCTAGACACGAATTGGGTCCCTCTGTCAGAAACGATATTCTCAGGAATACCATGCAAACGAACAACATTTTGAAAAAACAGAGGAACCAACTCGGAAGAAGAAGGCAACTTAGGCAAGGGAACCAGATGGACCATCTTAGAGAAACGGTCACACACCACCCAGATGACAGACATCTTCTGAGAAACAGGCAGATCCGAAATAAAATCCATCGAGATGTGCGTCCAAGGCCTCTTCAGGATAGGCAAGGGCAACAACAATCCACTAGCCCGAGAACAACAAGGCTTGGCCCGAGCACAAACGTCACAAGACTGCACAAAGCCTCGCACATCTCGTGACAGGGAAGGCCACCAGAAGGACCTTGCCACCAAATCCCTGGTACCAAAGATTCCAGGATGACCTGCCAACGCAGAAGAATGAACCTCAGAGATGACTCTACTGGTCCAATCATCAGGAACAAACAGTCTACCAGGTGGGCAACGATCAGGTCTATCCGCCTGAAACTCCTGCAAGGCCCGCCGCAGGTCTGGAGAAACGGCAGACAATATCACTCCATCTTTAAGGATACCTGTGGGCTCAGAATTACCAGGGGAGTCAGACTCAAAACTCCTAGAAAGGGCATCCGCCTTAACATTCTTAGAACCCGGTAGGTACGACACCACAAAATTAAACCGAGAGAAAAACAACGACCAGCGCGCCTGTCTAGGATTCAGGCGCCTGGCAGACTCAAGGTAAATTAAATTTTTGTGGTCAGTCAATACCACCACCTGATGTCTGGCCCCCTCAAGCCAGTGACGCCACTCCTCAAAAGCCCACTTCATGGCCAAAAGCTCCCGAAACCCAATATCATAATTCCGCTCGGCGGGCGAAAATTTACGGGAAAAAAAAGCACAAGGTCTCATCACGGAGCAGTCGGAACTTCTCTGCGACAACACCGCCCCAGCTCCGATTTCAGAAGCGTCGACCTCAACCTGAAAAGGAAGAGCAACATCAGGCTGACGCAACACTGGGGCGGAAGAAAAGCGGCGCTTGAGCTCCCGAAAGGCCTCCACAGCATCAGGGGACCAATCAGCAACATCAGCACCCTTCTTAGTCAAATCAGTCAATGGTTTTACAACATCAGAAAAACCAGCAATAAATCGACGATAAAAGTTAGCAAAGCCCAAAAATTTCTGAAGACTCTTAAGAGAAGAGGGTTGCGTCCAATCACCAATAGCCTGAACCTTGACAGGATCCATCTCGATGGAAGAGGGGGAAAAAATGTATCCCAAGAAAGAAATCTTTTGAACCCCAAAAACACACTTAGAACCCTTCACACACAAGGAATTAGACCGCAAAACCTGAAAAACCCTCCTGACCTGCTGGACATGAGAGTCCCAGTCATCCGAAAAAATCAGAATATCATCCAGATACACAATCATAAATTTATCCAAATAATCGCGGAAAATGTCATGCATAAAGGACTGGAAGACTGAAGGGGCATTTGAAAGACCAAAAGGCATCACCAAATACTCAAAATGGCCCTCGGGCGTATTAAATGCGGTTTTCCACTCATCCCCCTGCTTGATTCGCACCAAATTATACGCCCCACGGAGATCAATCTTAGAGAACCACTTGGCCCCCTTTATACGAGCAAACAAATCAGTAAGCAGTGGTAACGGATATTGATATTTAACCATGATTTTATTCAAAAGTCGATAATCAATACACGGCCTCAAAGAGCCGTCTTTCTTAGACACAAAGAAAAAAACGGCTCCTAAGGGAGATGACGAAGGACGAATATGTCCCTTTTCCAAGGACTCCTTTATATATTCTCGCATAGCAGCGTGTTCAGGCACAGACAGATTAAATAAACGACCCTTAGGGTATTTACTACCCGGAATCAAGTCTATGGCACAATCGCACTCCCGGTGCGGAGGTAGTGAACCAAGCTTAGGTTCTTCAAAAACGTCACGATATTCAGTCAAGAATTCAGGAATCTCAGAGGGAATAGATGATGAAATGGAAACCAAAGGTACGTCCCCATGAGTTCCTTTACATCCCCAGCTTAACACAGACATAGCTCTCCAGTCGAGGACTGGGTTATGAGATTGCAGCCATGGCAATCCCAGCACCAAAACATCATGTAGATTATACAGCACCAGAAAGCGAATAACCTCCTGGTGATCCGGATTAACACGCATAGTCACTTGTGTCCAGTATTGTGGTTTATTACTAGCCAATGGGGTGGAGTCAATCCCTTTCAGAGGTATCGGAGCCTCCAGTGGCTCCAAATCATACCCACAGCGTTTGGCAAAGGACCAATCCATAAGACTCAAAGCAGCGCCAGAGTCGACATAGGCGTCCGCGGTAATAGATGACAAAGAACAAATCAGGGTCACAGATAGAATAAACTTAGACTGTAAAGTGCTAATTGAAACAGACTTGTCAGGCTTCTTAGTACGCTTAAAGCATGCTGATATAACATGAGTTGAATCACCACAATAGAAGCACAACCCATTTTTTCGTCTAAAATTCTGCCGCTCGCTTCTGGACAGAATTCTATCACATTGCATATTTTCTGGCGTTTTCTCAGTAGACACCGCCAAATGGTGCACAGGTTTGCGCTCCCGCAGACGCCTATCGATCTGAATAGCCATCGTCATGGACTCATTCAGACTCGCAGGCACAGGGAACCCCACCATAACATCCTTAATGGCATCAGAGAGACCTTCTCTGAAAATCGCCGCCAGGGCGCACTCATTCCACTGAGTAAGCACAGACCATTTGCGGAATTTTTGGCAGTATATTTCAGCTTCATCTTGCCCCTGAGACAAGGACATCAAGGCCTTTTCCGCCTGAAGCTCTAAATGAGGTTCCTCATAAAGCAACCCCAAGGCCAGAAAAAACGCATCCACATTGAGCAACGCAGGATCCCCTGGTGCCAATGCAAAAGCCCAGTCTTGAGGGTCGCCCCGGAGCAAGGAAATTACAATCCTGACCTGCTGTGCAGGGTCTCCGGCAGAGCGAGACTTCAGGGACAAAAACAATTTGCAATTATTTTTAAAATTTTGAAAGTGAGATCTATTCCCCGAGAAGAATTCAGGCAAAGGAATTCTAGGCTCAGACACAGGTGCATGAACAACAAAATCTTGCAAATTTTGTACCTTCGTGGCGAGATTATTCAAACCTGTAGCTACACTCTGAAGATCCATTTGAAACAGGTGAACACAGAGCCATTCAAGGATTAGAAGGAGAGAAAGAGAGGAAGGCTGCAGTATAGGCAGACTAGCAAGTGATTCAATTAAGAGCACACTCAGAACTAGAGGAAAAAAAAAAAAAAAAAAAATTGTAGCAGACTTCTTTTTTCTCTCCTTTCTCAGCCAGTAATTTAACCCTTTTTTGGGCCGGTCAAACTGTCATGATTCTCAATGGCGAGAGAACATAGCCCAGCATATATGAGAACTAGCTCTTGGAAGATGGAAACTATACTGACCATGAACTAAACCTGCCGCACAACTAGAAGTGGCCGGGTAGCATGCCTACGTTTTTTAACCCTAGATGCCCAGCGCCAGCCGGAGAACTACTTAATCCTAGCAGAGGAAAAGACAGTCCTGGCTCACCTCTAGAGAAATTTTCCCAAAAGGCAGACAGAGGCCCCCACATATATTGGCGGTGATTTTAGATGAAATGACAAACGTAGTATGAAAATAGGTTTAGCAAAATCGAGGTCCGCTTTCTAGATAGCAGGAAGACAGAAAGGACACTTTCATGGTCAGCAGAAAACCCTATCAAAACACCATCCAGAAATTCCTTTAAGACTCTAGCATTAACTCATAACACCAGAGTGGCAATTTCCGATCACAAGAGCTTTCCAGACACAGTAACGAAACAGCAGCTGTGAACAGGAACAAAATGCAAAAACACACAAGGACAAAAGTCCAACTTAGCTGGGAGTTGTCTAGTAGCAGGAACAAGCACAGAAGGCTTCTGATTACATTGTTGACCGGCAAGAAACTGACAGAGGAGCAAGGTTATATAGCGACTCCCACATCCTGATAGGAGCAGGTGAACAGAGGGGATGATGCACACAAGTTCAATTCCACAAGTGGCCACCGGGGGAGCCCAGAATCCAATTTCACAACAGGTGTGTGTGTGCATATGTATGTACGTGTGTGTGTAGAGATGAGTGGTGGTGTGTGTGCGTGCGTAGCACTGCAGGGGAATGTGCAGAAAGATGAATAGTACTATGTGTGTCTGTGTGTGTAGGTGGAGGACAGGGCAATGATGGGGGTGATGGGGGAGAAAGCAATTATGGGGGTGACATAGAGGGCAATAATGGGGGAGTGTGGGAGGAGGAAATGATGGAGGTGGTGGAATGGGCAATGATGGTGGTGATGGGGGGAAAGGCAATGATGGTGGCAGTGTAAAGAACAATGATGGGGATGATGGGGAAGGAGGCAATGATGGAGGTGGTGGGGGAGAGGGCAATGATGGGGGTGGTGGGGGAGAAAGCAATGATAAATGTGGTGGAAAGGGCAATGATGGAGGTGGTGGGGGAGAAAGCAATGATGGAGGTGGAATGGGCAAAGATGGTGGTGGTGGAAAGAACAATGATGGTCATGGTGGAAAGGGCAATAATGGGGTGCTGGGGGAGGAGGAAATGATGGATGTGGTGGGATGGGCAATGATGGGAGTGGTGGAGGAAAAGGCAATGATGGTGGTAGTGGAAAGGACAATGATGGTGAAAAGGGCAGTGATGGGGGTGATAGGGGAGGAAGAAATGATGGAGGTGGTGGCAAGGGCAATGATGGGGTGGTGGGGGAGAAGGCATTGATGGAGGTTGTGGAATGGGCAATGATGGGGGTGCTGGGGGAGAAGGCAACGATGGGGGTGGGGGAGAAGACAATAATGGGATGTGGGGGGAGGAGGACAATGAGGGGTGTGGGGGATTGGGAAGGGAGGAAGGGGGATTTAAAATGGATTTAGGAACAGGAGGAGGTGGAGGAAGACGTTATTATCGCTTATTATGTTTAACACAGCCCCTTAGTATATAGTGTACTCACTTATTATGTATAGTGCTATCCCTCAGTATATAGTGTAGTAAATTTTTATGTATAGCATAGTCCCTCAGTATATAGTGTACTCACTTATGTATAGCACAGTCCCTTAGTATATAGTGTACCCACTTATTATATCTAACACAGACCCTTAGTATTTAGTGTGCTCACTTATTATGCATAACACTATCCTTAGTTACATAGTTTCCTCTTTTATCATGAATATCACCGTCCCTTATTAAATACCATCCTCTCTAATTATATATGGTCCCGTCCTTTATTATATAGCTTCCTCTGCTGTTATGTACAATGCTGTCTCTTACATAGTGCATTCCTGTTATTTTTGTTATTCACAGCGCCCTCTTTTATTACATAATCCGCTCTCTTGTTAGATATAAAATGACTGCTGATGGAGGAGCAGGTGACCAGTCTACCAGTCCTTCATCTCCTCCATTAGAAAAGCTTCCCCATGCTCCATGAGCCATCATTGCTTTATATATCTAACAAGAGAGGACGGTGTGTAATATAAAACAGGACTTTATATAATCCAATATGTGCTGTACATAGCAAGAGAGGGTACTGTGTAAGGGACAGCAATATACATAATAAAGGAGAATATATATATATACATAGCTTTGTCGCCATAAAAGGAGGGGGCCCAGACACATTTCTTGCACAGGGGCCCCAAGCTGTCAGTGTCCGCCCCTGGGCTGTGTTGTGTACCTTAAATTAAATGTGCGCACTGCCGTCATTCTGTACCTGGCTCCTCCAAAACTCCTTCTTTCTAGTCCTGCACTGCTTCCGGCTGAACTCTCTGGCTGGATTTGCATAAGGACGCTATGCCCCCTGGCTGACGTAGCTTTCCAGACAGAGCGAGCAGTGTATGCTGGGCCTGGCTGGAAGTAGTTGCAAAAGGAAGGGTGGCTACCAGCTCTTGGAGGCGGAGCGTAAGGAGCTGAGGCTGTGTGGAGACGCAAGACGGTGAGCTGGGCCCGGCGGTGAATTTTTTTTGGGGGGGAGGGGCATTCAGACTTTTGCTGTGGGGACCCATGATTTCTATGTAGGCCCCTGGTCCGGATCTAAGTCCCATTGAACACTTGTGTAGAGATCTTACAATTGCTGTTGGGAGCAGGCACCATTGAAATATGTTTTTAAAACACAGAAACACCAAAAATTTAAATTATTATATTGTTAAATAAATATATATATATATATATATATATATATATATATATATAAAGAAATAAAGATAATAATGGTGCTCTGTGAAGGAGTAGTGACCGAACACTAAGATACAAGACCAACCAGAACAACCAAAGAGTATGAACAGCCAAAGGAGTGTACCCACACAGGAAATCAATATAATTAGCCTTTATTGAGGTGGTAGTGGCACAATAAAAAAATATAACATCAAGTACGCGAATATATGACAGGAAAATTGGATACAAATCTCATATAGAACTATCACAATAATTATAATTAAGTGACCCCAATATATTCAATGCAGACTATATGTCAAATAAAAGAAAAGAAAAAAATTATATATGTAAATAAAATTTTTTAAAAATTGTGAAAATGTATATATATAATAATATTATATAGTGTAAAAGCAGATATACTCATTAAAAAAAGGCCACAAGAAGATGCAACTATAAAAAATGTGCAAAAGATAATCAATGTGCATGTGAAACACAAGTAAAAAATCAACACAGGCAACCGCAGTGATAACACATATAAAGTGCAAAGTGCAATATAACAGAATAATAAACGCCTTCAATAGGCGCCAATAATGTCTGCGATATACCAATTAAGACCTGTGAAAACAGTGCTGATAAAGTGCAGTGTGCACAATGAAAAAAATAGCGATATACTAACACCATATACGAAAGACAATAGTATCTGCGATATACCTTCCAGGGGTCACTAAGTCCCATCACCGCGCACCCCGACGCGTGTTTTGGAATCTCTTCCTTCCCCCATGACGAAATAGCGGCCTTAGAGTCTGACGGCTGTTGTAACCTGTTCAGAAGTTAGCAGCATTTAGGTGGTAAAAATACATTTTCATTTCTGTCATGTCACTTTGCATTAATTCCTGAAAATCACCTGAAGGGTTAATAAACTACCTGACTGCAGCTTTCAATATGTCAGGGGTGCTGTTTTTAAAATGGTATCACTTTTGAGGGTTTCCCAACATATGGGACCCCTAAAGGCACTTCAAACACGGATAGGTCCCTAAAAAATAAATTTTGTAAATTTCCTTGAAAAAAAAATGAAAAATTACTGCTACATTTAGAAGCCTCCTAAAATGCTAGCAAAATAAAAGAACATTTTACAAATGGTGCTGATGTAAAGCAGGCATGTGGGAAATGTTATTTATTAATGTTTTGCAGTGGTAAGACTAGATAATCATTCAAAGTTTAACAATTGCAAATTTTTTAAAATTTTTCTCAAATTTCTGATATTTTTTTTGTAATAAAAACAAAACATATCAACCTAAATTTACCATTATCATAAAGTATAATGTGTCCCGAAAACACAATCTCAAAATCACTGGGATTTGTTGAAGCGTTCCACAGTTATTACCTCATAAAGTGACATTGGTCAGATTTCAAAAATTTGGCTCCATTTGGCTTTTTTTTTTTTTTTGCATTATTTGAGGTCTGCAAGCAATGTATTTTTTTGTTATTTTGACCATTTCTCATTTTCAGAAAATAAATGCAAAATGTATTGCTTGGAATTTCTGATGTTGTCAGTAGTTTATACAATAAAAGAACAGTTTACATTTTAGTCAAAAATATACCTATAAAGAGAAAAATCAGACAAACTGAAAATTTTGCAGTGGTCTCTTAATTTTTGCCCGAACTATATATATATATATATATATATATATATATATATATATATATATATATATATATATATATATATATGCAGATATGCAGTGTATATATACTGTATATGTATATATGTACAGTATATATATGTATGTATATACACACACACACTGCTCAAAAAAAATAAAGGGAACACTTTACAACAGAATATAGCTCCAAGTAAATCAAACTTCTGTGAAATCAAACTGTCCACTTAGGAAGCAACACTGTTTGACAATCAATTTCACATTCTGTTGTGCAAATGGAATAGACAACAGATGGAAATTATTGGCAATTATCAAGACACACTCAATAAAGGAGTGGTTCTGCAGGTGGGGAAAAAAATGTAAAATAATGTAAAATAATTACAAAAATGTAATTATTTTTTCTTCACTGCTCAATGGTATAAAATTCTGTGACACACCTGTGGTGTCAGTATGATCATTGCATCCCTAGATGAGTTCATTGAGAGGTATACAATAGTTTGTAAAATGGGGTCACTTATGGAGATTTCTGCTCTTCTGGTACCTCAGGGGCCCTGCAAACGTGACATGGCACCCTCAAACGAATCCAGCAAAATCTGAACTACAATATGGCGCTTCTTCCCGTCTGAGCTTTGCACTGTGCCTCAAAAGTAGTTTTCAACCACATATGGGGTATCAGTGTGCTCAGGAGAAATTGCACAACAAATTTTTGGGTTTATTTTCTCCTGCTATATTTGTGAAAATGAAAACATTTGGGGCTAAAACAACATTTTTGTGAGAAATATTTTTTTCATTTTCACAGATCAACGTTGTAAAATTCTGTGAAGCACCTGTGAGTTCAATGTGTTTACCACACATCTAGATTAATTCCTCGAGGGGTCTAGTTTCCAAAATGGGGTCACTTGTCACAAAGGTGACATGACACCCGCAGACCACTCCATCAAAATCTGCATTCCAAAACATCACTCATTCCTTTCAGAGCCCTGCCATTCGCCCAAACAGTACTTTTGCCACATATGGGGCATCTGTGTACTCCGGAGAAATCGCACAACAAATGTTGTGGTCCATTTTCTCCTATAATTATGGGGAAACAAATGTGATTTTTTTATTTTCATGGCTCAATGTTATAAACCTCTGTAAAGCACCTGGGGGTTCAAAGTCCTCACCACACATCTATATAAGTTCCTTGAGGGGTCTAGTTTCCAAAATGTGGTAATTTGTGGGGTTTTCCACTGTTTAAGCACATTAGGTGCTCTACAAACGTGACATGGCGTCCAGTGATGATTCCAGCAAATTTTGCATTAAAAAATTCAAACGGCGCTCCTTGCATTTTGAGCCCTGCTTTGTGCCCAAACAGTAGTTTTCCTCCACATATTTGATATCAGCGTATTCAGGAGAAATGGCACAATATAGTGTATTTACATTTTCTTTTACAACCCTTGTGAAAAAAAACTGGGGGCTAAAGTAGCATTTTTGTGGGAAAAGTTTTATTTTTTTATTTTCATAGCTTAACAATATAAACTTCTGTGAAATACCTGGGGGTTCAAAGTGCTACCCACACATCTAGATGGGGTAATTTGTGGGCAGTTTCCACTGTTTAGGCACATCAGGGGCTCTCTAAATATGACATGGTGTCCGCTAATGATTTCAACAAATTTTGCATTCAAAAAGTCAAATGGCGCTCCTTCATCTTCTAAGCAATGTCGTGCACCCAAACAATAGTCTTCCCTCATACTGTACATGGGGTATCCGTGGGCTAAGGAGAAATTGCACAACAAATTTTTGCATCCATTTTCTCTTGTTTCTCTTGTGAAAATAAAAAAAAATTGGGTGTAAAATAATTGTTTTGTGAAAAAAGTTAAATGTTCAATTTTTCCTTCCACATTGCTTCAGTTCCTGTGAAGCATCTGAAGGGTTAATAAACTTCTTGAATGTTTTTTTGAGCACCTTGAGGGTTGCAGTTTTTAGAATGGTGTCACTTTTGGGTATCTTCCATCATATAGACCCCTCAAAGTGACTTCAAATGTGATGTGGTCCCTAAAAAACTGGTTTCATAAATTTTCTTGGAAAAATGAAAAATCGCCGGTCAACTTTTAACCCTTATAATTTCCTAACCAAACAAAAAATTTGGTTCCAAAATTGTACTGATGTAAAGTAGACATATCGGAAATGTTATTTATTAACTATTTTGTATGACATCTCTGTGATTTAAGGGCAAGAAAATTCAAAGTTGGTAAATTTTGAAATTTTTGACAAATTTCCATTTTTTTCACAAATAAACGCAAGACATATCAAAGCAATTTACCACAATCATGAAGTACAATATGTCATGAAAAAACATTCTCAGAATCACTGGGATCCGTTGAAGCGTTCCAGAGTTATTACCGCATAAAGTGACAGTGGTCAGAATTGAAAAATTGGCCTGGTCATTAACATCAAACCACCTTCTGGGGTAAAGGGTTTAAAGCTTAATCATACCAAGTCTCATCTCCTGGTATTCTTTCAAATTAAACAACCACATGACACTCATCATCATCTATAGGACTATTATGACTCTTGTAGCACATTCTTATGTTCTTGCTCATCATTGCATGTCCTTCCTCATACACATCTATTCCCCAAATTGTTCAACTTTATTTGAAAAATCTCATTCCTCCCTTCTTCAACATTACTTCATAATTGCACCTTATTAATTCCTCTTATTTAAATGAGTCCCTTGAAAACATACATGTATCCATCAAGCTAATATTTCATATTTAATGCTATATGTTTGGTTAATGATTGTCTGAGAAATGTTCTGCCACAATGAATGCAAGTGTGCAAGCAAATCATCAAGATCCTCTACTGGCAGAGGCTTTTTTTTGCAATACAGGACCAGATGCTCGATGGGAGACAAGTCCAGAGAAGCTACAGTCCATAGTAGCACGTGTAGGCTACGCCGACTACTCAGAGTAGCACAAGCTTATTAACTGCTGTCCTCATCATTACATGCTATTCCCAGATTTTGTGGTCCAAATGTCATCAGTTTTTATTATATGTGAAGAAAAAAAAAGTTTCTCCACCTTCCCCTTTCTGACAATCCGTGAAAATTGGACTGCACTCGGATGTCACTTTTTCACGAACCCATATACTTGAATAGTCAATTTTGATCTGACCCTTTGATTTTGATCTGACATGTCTCCACGATTTTCCAAAGACCACTCAATCCGCGACAAATCACAGACGTGAATGGCCTCATAAACTATGACAGGTACAAGTGCTCTCCGGGAAAACCACAGGTAGCACTCATATGAGAATATCGTACATTTGAATGAGGCTTAAATCTCCGATCAGCCAAAAGAAGAGTATAGAGGAAGCAGCAAGGACAGTGTCCATATCAAAAGATACAAATTGTATAACGTATACTAATTATCTTGTCTACTTGTATACTAAAGTCTTCTGAATATTATGGAGAAATCAGCATTTTGACATTGCTTTTAATTTACTAACTTTACTAGAAGTTGTTGCTAGTTCTACTACAGGCACACTGCTGTCATAATGGTACACTCAATCCTTGCCCTGTACGTTTGCCTAGAGACAAGTGGCTGTCACATACTCTGTCATATTAGTGGAAGTCTGCTACACATACAGTAGTTCTTTTTTAAGGCATAATTGAAAGAAATGCACAATTTGCTGACTGATCAATGTCTCTGAAGTCTTGATTGATTCAGATCTATTTTTATACTAGTATTTTATTAATTTGTTGTTGCTTAAAACTAGCACACAAGACTAAATAGGATCACCCCATAAAACAGGGCATTTGATCAATGACCGCAACTTTCCGGATTGTGACTAGAAAAGTACAATGCCATCGCACCCAGTGTTTACCTTTCTCGTATTCATGGTTTCCTGCCCAATGTCCATACCCAGCTTCTTATGTCTTTGTCTTGCTCTTTTGAAAGATCTAACTCTTCTCTGCGTTTCTTCGTCTTATATGCTAGTGGATCAATCAATAATGCATAGGTGAAAAATCTACTGTTTCCTTTTTCAAACAGATCCTTACTGCAATATTAGATCTTCCTAGTTATGTCACCTACTTCCAGTCACATATGCACCTGATGATGTCACTATGTCTGTTACCTTCAGTGGATAGACATTGTGTGGGAGTTTACATAAGTAATTCGTATAAAAGTCAACAGATCCAAATGCCTGCTTGTGTCAGTTTTAGAACACAGTTTAGTTCTAGACATCCCCAACAATCATACATTTATCATCTATCCTGTAGTTTGTGGGAAAAGTGCAAATTCCTCACAACATATATGTGACAAAACTCCAATGAAACATTGATGAGGGCAAACTATAAATTTCCCACCTCTAGATTTATGAATGCAGCTCTGTAATTTGAAGGGAACCTGTCATTACATTCATGCTGCCTGAATCACAGGCAGCATGAATCAGAGCCTCCCTTCAGTGTTTGCATCCATCCAGTGATGTCTTACACTGAAATGCTGAGGCATTTTGGAGAAAACCTAGTCTGAGAAGCCGGCTGGGAACTATCGAGAAAGACCCGACTAACCCAATGGAGCCCACAGAAGGCTTTTCCCTCCCCGCTCCGGTTAATTGATACGTACATACATGCAAGAGACCTATCAATCAACTGGAGAAAACGAGGAGAAGCCAGCTGGGAGCGGCATCTGACAGGTTAGATCTGTCCCTCAAACTATTTTTCAAACTATGTTATCTCTGAAACGCTGCAGCGTCTTAGAGGAAGACATCACTGGCTTCAGTCACGCAGCCTTGTTCTGATTCATGCTGCTTGTGGTCTGGGCTCCAAGAATCTAGTGACAGGATCTTTTGAATAAATGTAACTCCACAGCAGATATATAATTCAATGTGGCCAATTATAGAGTAAGACTGGTCAAGTCTGTCTCGGTTCACAGCCTTGAGATGCCGCAATGCCTTGGCAATTAGTGGGGGTCAAGAATCTAGGACAGTGATGGCGAACCTTTTAGAGACCAAGTGCCCAAACGGCAACCCAAAACCCACTTATTTATCACAAAGTGCCAACCTGGGGCTGGTGCGGAGACTAGAGGAGGCACTGCCCCTCTGAAAAACATATACACACACACACTGCCCCTCTACAAAATGTACACACACACTGCCCCTCTGCAAAATATATATATATATACACACTGTGATGCAGTGACCCCTGTTACAGCTAGGGGGCGCTGTGTGTGCTCCTCGGGATATGCATGGAGGGGTATCTGTGGTTATAATGATGATGTATCAGTGACTGGCAGAGTTGAAAATGGCCAATATGTGTCACAGAGGGAGTCTGCGCTGTAAGCCTGAAGTAATGTTGCTGTTATAGGACCTGTTGTGTTTGTATAATTGCGAAGGGAGGCTTACAGGGATAGTTATGAGAGCTGGGCGGGTCAAACTAGCCACACATCTATGGGAGTGGTTACAACTACATAATGTGACCATGGTGTGATCACATGGTGGTGTAGTGGTCTCTGTATTGGAGACTGTGTGAGATGCTGGACGGCTTGTGTGTTGGCAGGTCCTGTGTGTGGACTGGATCCCCGAATAGCGCACTGTGAGGCCATGGATTCTGAAGACTGGTGTGTTAGGAGATCCTGGGAGTAGGATCAGATCCCTGAACAGCGCACTTAGAGACTTGTGTGTTGGACGGTCCCCGGTGGGGACAGACGTCCTGAACAGCACACGCAGTGGCCTGTATTGGAAGTCCTGGGAGTAGTGAGCAAGGCATTGTCCGGGATGGTGATCCCAGGTTGGCAGCTTCCCTGAGGAGAGAGGACTGACAGGAGTCAGCGTGTGGAGCAGGAGCTCCTGCAAGGTAACCCAGAGTATAGGGAAATGTGTGCACTGACAGAGTGTCAGTAATGAACTGTGCAGTCTCCCATGGTAACTGGACAAAGTGAGGTCCAGCATGTTTAGAGATGTCGAACCAATGTCGTGTGTGCTATATGACTAGAGACATTGATACGGCGTATGGACACCCCTGGGAACTAGTCAAGGAGGGCTGGCGGGTGCAGTGTCTGAACTGTGAGTTAAAGCCGTATAAGAAGTGTCTAAGTTAAAGCTGCAACTTAATGTTATCTGTTGGTGCCTATTGTGTCCAATGAAGTGTAATGGATTGTGCATGACCCAGTTTATGATGCCATAATAAACCACATGGACATTTTTGTGAGAAAAACGTGCCTGTGTGACTGAATCCTGTTGCCAAGTGAGTGTCCCCAAAACACATGCAGTAAGCTCTATCTCATAACACACACACACAATGCCCTCTGAAAAGTATACACACACAAGCACACTGCCCTCTGCAAAATATATATACACACACACTGCTCCTCTGCAAAATGCACATGCACTAGCTTGCTCTGTTCCTGGGATTACTTCTGATGGTGAAGATGCTGGGGCCACATACCTTGCCTTAGCTCTTAAATCCTCTCTTAGTCTGTACCCTTTCCTCACCCAAGAAAAAGGGTAGTAGCAGTGTACCATAATACACCAACCAGACTAACAAGGTAATATATTTCACGAATCCGTACATTCCTCAACCAAGAATCTGCAAAAACCCTAGTCCATGCCCTCATCATCTCTCGCCTTGACTACTGCAACCTCCTGCTCTGTGGCCTCCCCTCTAACACTCTCGCACCCCTCCAATCTATTCTAAACTCAGCTGCCCGACTAATCCACCTGTCCCCCCCCCCCCGCTATTCCCCGGCCTCTCCCCTCTGTCTATCAATGCACTGGCTCCCCGTTACCCAAAGACTCCAGTACAAAACCCTAACCATGATGTACAAAGCCATCCACAACCTGTCTCCTCCATACATCTGTGACCTCGTCTCCCGGTACTTTCCTGCATGCAACCTCCAATCTTCACAAGATCTCCTTCTCTACTCCCCTCTTATCTCCTCTTCCCACAATCGTATACAAGATTTCTCTCGCGTATCACCCCTACTCTGGAACCCTCTACCACAACACATCAGACTCTCGCCTACCATCGAAACCTTCAAAAAGAGCCTGAAGACCCACCTCTTCCGACAAGCCTACAACCTGCAGTAACCACCAATCGACCAAACCGCTGCATGACCAGCTCTATCCTCGCCTACTGTATTCTCACCCATCCCTTGTAGATTGTGAGCCTTCGCGGGCAGGGTCCTCTCTCCTCCTGTACCAGTTATGACTTGTATTGTTTAAGATTATTGTACTTGTTTTTATTATGTATACCCCTCCTCACATGTAAAGCGAAATGGAATAAATGGCGCTATAACAATAAAAAATGATAATAATAATAATATGAACAGGGATAATGGAAAATACCAATCATACAAATATACACACATAAACAGCAGAGGAAAACACTGGGGAGTGGAGGATGGGGTTAAACCAAAGTAGGAGAAGCAAGGGAATTAAGACACACTCATAACCAAGCCAGTGTGACAGACAAATCCACCAAATGCCTTCTCCAATAATAACCTCCAGCCATGCAGCATAAGCTACTCTGACAATGAGTGCAGGACCCAGTTTATATCGGAGATGGGAGTGGCTAACAGTGCAAAGCTGAGAGATTTAATGCAGGGAAAGCTTCAAGGAGCTCTTAACTAAGCAGATTAACTCCTGCACTGCTAAAAGAAACTTACACTGTTTAATATGAAGGTGAAATGCTTCTAATCAGTGCAGGAGGAGTAGGAGAAATCAAATGCTGCAGTGTTCTGGCTACTCTCTGTCATGATAAACCTGTGACACTACCCCCTTCTACGAGGGACCTGTGGAACTTCAGTACTGGGTTTATCAGGGTGTGCAATGTGAAAAGACCCACATCCTCTCTTCAGAACCGTATCCCTTCCAGTGTACCAGATACTGAAGCGACCGACGAACTAAGCGAGAACAAACAATCATGGCTATTTCAAATTTCCATCCACAATGACTGGAGATGGTGGTAGCAGTGATGGTACAGAGGACGGAACATATTTTTTGAATAGAGCTCAATGAGACACATTATAAATCCTAAAAACGAGAGGCAAAGCGGAATGCTACGGTATTGACAATGGTCACAATCTCTTCAGGACCGATGAACCTGGAACCCAGTTTCCAAGCGGGAACTTTCAAGACAACCTTGAAGACAACCACACCAAGTCACCAACACACAAGTCCTGACCCATCACACGTCTCCGATCAGCTGCTCTCTTATATTTGGACCCCATCTTCCTCAAATCTACTATATAATTGTCTAAGGGGCACTTCCGTCTGTCCTTCTGTCTGTCTGTCTGTCACGGATATTCATTGGTCGTGGCCTCTGTCTGTCATGTAATCCAAGTCGCTGATTGGTCGTGGCAAAACAGCCACGACCAATCAGCGACGGGCACAGTCCGGCGGAAAAATGGCCGCTCCTTCCTCCCCGCAGTCAGTGCCTGCTCCATACTCCCCTCCAGTCAGCGCTCACACAGGGTTAATGGCAGCGTTGACCGCGGTGTAATGCACTCGGTTAATGCTGCTATTAACCCTGTATGACCAACTTTTTACTATTCATGCTGCCTATGCAGCCTGAATAGTAAAACGATCTAATGTTAAAAATAATTTAAAAAAATAAAAAATAGTTACATACTCACCCTCTGTTGGCCCCCGGATCGACAACAGGCCTTTCCCGATCGCGACGCTCCGGTAACCGGTCCATGCTGCGATCATGAAGAGTGCTCCATGCACTCTTCAGACCGGAGCGCACGAGGAGCATCGGTAACCGGCCGCTTCGATCTGGGCGCCAACAGAGAGTGAGTATGTAACTATTTTTTATTTTAATTCTTTTTTTTTAACAGGGATATGCTGTATACTATGTGGCTGGGCAATATACTACGTGGCTGGGCAATATACTACGTGGCTGGGCAATATACTATGTGGCTGGGCAATATACTACGTGGCTGGGCAATATACTATGTGGCTGGGCAATATACTACGTGGCTGGGCAATATACTACGTGGCTGGGCAATATACTATGTGGCTGGGCAATATACTACGTGGCTGGGCAATATACTACGTGGCTGGGCAATATACTACGTGGCTGGGCAATATACTACTTGGCTGGGTAATATACTACGTGGCTGGGCAATATACTATGTGGCTGGGCAATATACTATGTGGCTGGGCAGTATACTATGTGGCTGGGCAATATACTACGTGGCTGGGCAATATACTACGTGGCTGGGCAATATACTATGTGGCTGGGCAATACACTACGTCGCTGGGCAATATACTACGTGACTGGGCAATATACTACGTGGCTGGGCAATATACTACGTCACTGGGCAATATACTACGTAACTGGGCAATATACTGCGTGGCTGGGCAATAGCATATTCTAGAATACCCGATGCGTTAGAATCGGGCCACCATCTAGTTATCAATAACCTCTTGCCACACAGATGTAATTGATGCTGAAAAATCATTCCTCTTCATGTATTCTAGGAGCACGATTCCTATTAAATGAGCTGTACTGAGTATGAAACCCATATGCCCCAAAAAACGGAGACCTACCAGTAGACTCATAACAACGATTATTTACCACAAATTCAGCTAGAGGTAAGTAGGTAACCCAACCCTCCTGATTCTCAGACATAAACACCTAATATAAATCTCAAGATTTTGGTTAATATGTTCAGTTTGCCCATCAGACTGTGGTTGAAATGCTGAAGAAAACAACAGGTGGATCCCCAAACTAGTGCAGGGCGCCCTCCAAAATTTGGAAAAGAAAACAACAGGTGGATCACCAATCTAGTGCAAAACGCCCTTCAAAATTTGGAAATAATTAGCCCCCCCCCCTCCCTCCCCGGTCAGAGACAATATCAGTAGGGATTCCATGTAATTTTACAATCTCACTGATGAAAATTTGCACCTAGGTCTTGGCTTTAGGTAAAGCGGGTAGCGCATTTTGCTGAATCTGTCCACCACCACCAAAATTACAGTATTACCTGCTGACATGGGTAGAACAGAGATAAAATCAACCGATAAATTAGTCCAAGGTCTACTGGGAATCGCCAATGGTTGGAGAGACCGAGACAGACGAGTTTGAAAGGTTTTAGAAGGTGCACAGACACTGCAGATGGCTACATACTCCCGGAAATCCTGATGTATCCCTGTCCACAAAAAACACAGAGTAAGAAGATCTGTGGTGGCTTCATTACCGGGATGTCTGGCCAACATCTAATCATGATGTTCACTAAGAACTCTCAGACGGAGGAGATTCACAGGTGCAAACAGTTTCCCTAATGAACAGGCAACAGGGGCATCCCTCTGAGCCTCTACATCCTCTTTCTCAAGATTGGAGCATATAGATTCAATAACCACCCCTTTTTGTAGTATAGGAGCCGGTTCACAATTATCTCCACCTCCAGGAAAACAACGAGTTAAGACATTTGCCTTAATGTTCTTGTTCCCTGGCCTATATGTGACAAAAAAGTTAAACGTGATGAAGGATAATGCACATCTAGCCTGTCAAGGCATTAGATGTTTCACATACTCGAGATATACCAGACTTATGATCTGTGATTACCATAACAGGATGAGCTGCCCCTTCCAAAAAATGACGCCACTTTACAAAGGCCCACTTGATTGCCAAGAGTTCCCCGTTACCGATGTCATAATTTCTCTTCACAGATGACAGTTTTTTTTAGAAAAGTATGCACATGAGCACCATTTACCTGGAGATAAAACGCTGCATGACGTCAGGCTGTATAAGAATCAGTGCAGATGCAAAATACTCCTTCAAGTTATCGAATGCCTCCCTGGCCGGACTGGACCACTTGGAAAAGTCTGTCCTTTTCCTGGTCATATCCGTCAGAGTTCTGGCCACTACCGAAAAGTTTTTGATGAACTTACGGTAGTATTTCGCGAAACCCAAAAACCTTTGTAATGCGTTTGAATCTTCAGGATGATCCCAACCCAGTACCGCCCGGACTTTTGCTGATTCCATGCGAAAACCGGAGGACAATTAAACATATCCTAGAAAAGGAATCTCCTCAACGGAGAACATACATTTCCATGGTTTGACAAATAATTTATTGTCTCTGAGTATCTGTAAGACCTGCCTCACATGTACCTGATGTGACTCAAGGTTAGGTGAATAAATTAATATGTTATCAAGATAGATTACCACAAATCTACCTACCAGGTGACTAAAGATGTCATTTAAAAAGTGCTGAAAGATGGCTGCCGCATTAGTCAACCCAAATGGCATTACAAGATTCTCATAGTGTCCCTCAGGCTAATTGAAAGCTGTTTTCCAGTCATACTCCTCTTTAATACAAATGAGATTATTCGCCCCCTTGAGATCCAGTTAAGAAAACTTAAAGAAAATTGCTCCTACAATTAAAGAGGTCCGGGATGAGAGGGAGTGGATATGGATCCCGGACCGTGATCTAATTGAGTTAGCGGAAATCTAGGCTCAGGCAAAACCCCCGTCTTTCATTTTTACAAACAAAAACCAAGCAGCAATGGAGGATGAGGATGGTCTGATATAACCCCTTGCCAGACTTTCCCCAATATAGTCCCTCATTCATGGCCTGCCTTTCTGGACCAGAGATATTATATAGTCTGCTCTTTGGCAGCTTGGCCCCAGGGACAAGATTAATGGCGCAGTCATAGATTAATGGCGCAGTCATAAGGATGATGGGGGAAGTTCTTGTCACCCCTGCTACGAAAACACATCCCCAAAGTCAGACAGGTATTTAGGAACAGACTAGGTGTCGACCCTTGCACGCTGGGTGCCCAAACAGTGTTCTTGACAATACTCAATCCACTTTACCACCTCCAAAGTCTGCCAATCTACTACAGGGTTGTGCAGAGCGAGCCAAGGAAGTCCAAGAACCACAAGAGAGGGCAGACCCTCTAGCACATAACAGTCAATACCCTCTGAGTGCATGGACCCTACCAGTACATGTAACCCTCGGATGAGTTAAATGCCCCTGTATCAAGGGTGCAGAGTTCATGGAGATTATTGGTATAGGTCTAGACAATGTATGTTGTTTGAGGCCCTGGACCTGGACGAACCTAGCATTGATCAAGTTAAACCCATCCCACTGTCCAGAAAGGCAGAAAGAACCACCTTATTTTTGCCCAAATGAATTTCAGGGGGCAGAAAAAATTGTGTCCTACCCACGGAGGAGATATGTTCACCCGGGTTGCTAGCCTTACTGCAAACAGGGCTCCTTAGTTTTCTGGCAGCTGTTTACAGATAGGGAAGAACACGTGCCCACAAAAAGACTCTTTCAACCATAGTAAAAACATACTTCCCCTTTGCGCTGAACAACAGACAGCTTTCTAGAATGAGTTGCCAACTGCATAGGTTCCTCAGATGACTCAGACCAGGTTTCCCTTGGCCCCGGACCTCCCGTGTCTCTTTATTTCTTCGCAAAGAAGGCGATCCACCTGGATACGTAGAGACATGGCTGCCTCAATGGAAACTGGAGTCTCATACAGGGCTAAAGAATACTTCACCCTTACTGATAGCCCTTCACTGAACTGGCTACAGAGCGTGGGGTCGTTCCACTTAAGGCCCCGTCTCACTAAGCGATTTACCAACGATCACGACCAGCGATACGACCTGGCCGTGATCGTTGGTAAGTCGCTGTGTGGTCGCTGGGGAGCTGTCACACAGACAGCTCTCTCCAGCGACCAACGATCAGGGGAACGACTTCGGCATCGTTGAAACTGTCTTCAACGATGCCGAAGTCCCCCTGCAGCACCCGGGTAACCAGGGTAAACATCGGGTTACTAAGCGCAGGGCCGCGCTTAGTAACCCGATGTTTACCCTGGTTACCAAAAAAAACAAACACTACATACTCGCCTTTCGGTGTCCAGGTCCCTTGCCGTCTGCTTCCTGCTCTGACTGAGATCCGGCCGTACAGTGAGAGCAGAGCGCAGCGGTGACGTCACTGCTGTGCTCTCACTTCTCACTGTACGGCGGCAGTCAGTGAGAGCAGGAAGCAGACGGCAAGGGACCTGGACACCGAAAGGCGAGTATGTACTGTTTGTTTTTTTGTACATTTACGCTGGTAACCAGGGTAAACATCGGGTTACTAAGCGCGGCCCTGCGCTTAGTAACCCGATGTTTACCCTGGTTACCAGTGAAGACATCGCTGGATCGGTGTCACACACACCGATTCAGCGATGTCAGCGGGGCCTCAACGACCAAAAAAAGGTCCAGGCCATTCTGACACGACCAGCGATCTCGCAGCAGGGGCCTGATCGCTGGTACGTGTCACACATAGCGAGATCGCTATGGAGGTCGCTGTTGCGTCACAAAACTAGTGACTCAGCAGCGATCTCGCTAGCGATCTCGCTATGTGAGACGGGGCCTTTACTGTCAGTGGACCACCTCCGAAACTCGGAGCAATACTCCGCCAGCCGGTCTCCCTGCTGAAGCTGAAGTAGTGTGGACTCAGCCTGGGAGATGCGGTTGTGGTCGTCGCATATATGACCAAGTGCCAGAAAAAATTCCTTCACCACACCATCTGCAGCGACAGGGAGTCAGGCGGAAGAGAGAATGCCCATGCTTGGGGGATACCCTGAAGGAGTGAGATTATTATCCTTACCCGTTGCTCCTCAGTTCCTGAGAAATAAAACGTAACCTGAAATGTAGTTTACAGTGTTCCCTGAAAACAACAAGCTTGTCATGCCCCCCAGAAAATCTGTCAGGCAAAATGATCTTGGGCTCCACTAAGGGTTGACTGAGAGTGACGGTCCCAAAACCTGATGTGTTAGGGTGCTGCATAACAACTGTGCATAGATCTGCCACCTTCAGGCTGAGCTGCTGCAGTTGCCTTGTCAGAGCAGTGATAGGATCCATAATGGATCCAAAAACGGTTTTGGTCCTAGCTAATGTCACAACTCTGTTGTCGGGTGTCCCAGGACCAGGGGCTCCTTCCCTGTCCCTAATGCTAGGGGCACCCTAGCTCACCCTGTTCCCCTGATTACTTCTGATGTTGAAGATGCCGGGGCCACATACCTTGCCTTAGCTACTGAATCCCCCCTCAGTCTGTACCCTTCCCTCACCCAGGGAAGAGGGGAGTAGCAGTGTACCATAATACACTAACCAGACTAACAAGGTAAACAAGGTAATACAAACAGGGTAAAGGAAAATACCAATCATACAAATATGCACACATAAACAACAGAGGTAAACACTGGGGAGTGGAGGATGGGGTTAAACCAAGGTAGGAGAAGCAAGGGAATTATCACAGACTAAAAACCAATCAACAGTCACAGAGAAATCCACCAAACGCCTTCTCCAATAACAACCATCAACAACCTTCAGCCATGCAGCAAAAACTAAATCTGACAATGAGTGCTAGCCATGGCCCACATTATATAGGAGATGGGAGTCGCTAACGGTGCACAGCTGTGAGCCTTAACGCAGGAAAGCTTCTAGGATCTCTCAACTGAGCAGATTAACCCCTGCACTGCTAAGAGAAACTTACACCTTTTAATATGAAGGTGAAGTTCTTCTAATCAGTGCAGAAGTAGACGAAATAAGACGCTGCGGTCTCCTGGCTCCTCTCTGTCACGTAAACCTGTGACAGACCAATTGGAGAGTTTTTATTTTTTTACATATCTTTTTGAGCTCCTTTCTGTAGATTTATGATCAGAGACCACATCAAAGTTGAATGAGAAAGGAAACAAAGAGCCTGTAAAATGAAAAAATAATTTTTAATGAAACAAAATTGCAAAAATGTTTTTTCGCTCAAAATGCATTCATTTAAGTTAAAAATATGTCCCAGAAGGTGTGCAACCCTCATTGATTCCTTACTAGTAGCGCTGCTCTACAGTGCAGAACAGCACTATATAAATAATCAATCAGGGGTTTTCCTTGGAGTTATGGTCTCAAGTTACAATATTTTAAACTTACCATGGTTATCCTGGAACCAGATAATATTGAGGGACCACTGTCCATATATTGTAATTTGTGATCACACTGAGAAAGTCATTTGAATAAACTGATTACTAGAATGATTTCCCTTTTTCTGATGCTAAAGTGTGTGACAGATGGTTTTCCATCTGTGAGTTGTTGCTAGGTTGCCAATTTTCTGTCTATCACTACTAAAATTGGCTCCTAATTTTGGCATTTCCTGATATTCACATTTCTGTGACATAACAAAATATTCACAAATATAGAATTAATACCTGCTTAGAATATAATCCTAATACATAACATTGTTAAATGACTTAATAAGAGAAGTTACTTCAGATGAAGTATGGTTACCCTGTGCATTGAAAAACTGGTCACTGTATTTACAGTACTACCAATATACCGGAACCAGTTACTGTATTTTATTGGTCTATACATACGCATTATATTTCATCGACACAAGAGTTTGATAGTTAATTTTTGTTCTAAGAATTTAAAGGAACTTCTGACATTTTTTCATCTCTGATATTATTAGATCTAAACTTATTGGTGCCTATAGACTTTTATCTAAAAAGAAAATAAGTGTACAACAACAACAGATATTACCACCAAGCGCCAGTGTCATGTCAGCTACTGGTCTAAGGCATAGTTTGATAAGGTCTTACCTTACAAACTTATTTTTTCATGTTCAGTAAATATCAGGTGTCTTAACTCCTGTATGCAGCTTGCCCATTTAAAATGTATGTCCATGATTGAAATTTGCTTATCATTACTCTCTGTTCTCATAAAGCCTGTAACAACTGCATCCAGAACTAGATAACATGTTGAGAGCCGTGATGCGTTGTTTCAGCCGTCACGCTGCGGAGACTGATGTGGATTAGAGGAGCCTGTATTGTAATGCTTAGCAGTGCATCTGAAATGCCAGCTGTGGCTCAGACATAGAAGCCTCGAAGCAATTATGCCATTTTCTAATGCACTTCATGCAAACAATATCTACACAGGTGTAACTTTAGAATAAAGGACACACAGATAATGAAAGGATACTTCTTCAAAATCTTTATTATACACATTAAAAGATCATTTCAGTTCACGGCATTCGCAGATAAATACTGGTGAGGGACTCGGTGCACGGGTTCATACACGTGGGTTCAGTGGCGGTGCAAACCTTGCACAGTCCGCTCTACTGAATAAATACAAACTTTATTCCATATCTATAGCAAAAACATTAAGTCCACTTTAATTTTCCAATGTGTTTTTAATGCTTCGTTCATAATCACGGCACATTTCAAATTTGTGTTTGTTTTGTGCTCTCCTAGAGTGATTTAGCTGAAATCCTACTAACTATGCAGTTATATTCCTTCATTTATTAAGAGGGTGGCATTTTGCTGTCCCCCAGGAGCAGAGCCAGTGCAGCAGTGGGCAGCATTAACCTGCAAAACTTTTTATGGTATTAGTGTCCTTGGGCTGCTGATACTGTTATCAACTGTAGCGGAGCAGAGTGTCATTGGCTCCCTCTCCTCCACTTACTATGGCAGGCCACAGATGTCGGTGCCGCACAAGGACTATCAAGTGGCCAAGTGTGAGACAAGTCAGACAAGAAGATAGAGGCGGCAGTTGAAGATGAGCCTGGATTAGGTGAGTATAACTTTTTTTTACATAATTTGTTTTAAGAGTTGAGGGAGCTGTGGTGGTATGATTCAGGAAATGTATTGTGGGGGCATTATACTGTGTACATGGGTGTCATGGGGCATTACCCTGTTTATTGGGGCAATGGAGACATTATACTGTGTATCGGGACAAAGAAGACATTAAACTGTATAATGGGGATACTGGACCATCATACATTATGGGGGCATTATTCTTTGTATGGGGGGCTCTGTGCCATGATACTATGCATGGATGTCAAAGGGTCATCTTACTGAGTAGAAGGAGCTATATTCACCATCCTACTCTGTGTGTGGGAGCTGTAGTGGCCATCATAATGTGTATGGGGGACTATGGGACATCTTAC
This sequence comes from Ranitomeya variabilis, assembly GCF_051348905.1. Lineage (NCBI taxonomy): Eukaryota > Metazoa > Chordata > Amphibia > Anura > Dendrobatidae > Ranitomeya > Ranitomeya variabilis. The sequence continues at coordinate 423,576,919 of NC_135236.1, read as the reverse complement.
TGTGTATAAGGGGCTTTGGGGGCCTTCATACTGTGTATAGGCAGCTATGGTCACCATCATACTGTGTGGCCATCATAGTGTGTATAGGTAGTAAGGCACAGAGGAGGTACAGTATAGAGAGGATGCAATATTGAGAGAAGACACAGTATTGACAGTATAGACAGGATACAGTATTAAGGAGGGGTAGCAACAGAGAGGGGGCACACTTAGGATGGGGACAGAGTGGATGGGACAGCGTGAGGGGCAGTGTGAAGACAGGGACAGCATGGAGGGAAACCGTTGAGAGGGGACAGCAAGAAGTAGGTAAACAATGGAGGTTGTAGTTTATAAGGGATGATGGTATGTTTTCATAGTTCATAAGGGCGATCAGTGTAGAAGTTATAGTTCATAAGGGTGGATGGTGTAGACGTTATAGTTCATAAGGGTGAATAGTGGGGAGATTATAGTTTATATGGGATGATGATGTGTTATACTTCATAAGGGAAGATGATATAGCGGTTATAGATCATAAGAGATAATGATGTTCTATAGTTCATAAGGACAGACAGTATGCAGCTATTGTTTATAAGAGAAGGCAGTGTGATGGCTATAGTTTATAAGAGCTGATAGTGTTGTGGTTATAGATCAAAACTTACAAGAGCTGACAATGCATTAAATATTTTATAGGAAAGGACAGTGTGGAGTCCATATATCGTAAGATGGGCTGTGTGTGAAATAATATTTTAAGCAGGGAGCACAATGAGAGGCAATTATCGTTTTGGGGCACAATATAGGAAAATATTTCTAAGCAAACGGCATAATGACACTTATTTTTAAGGCCACCGTGTCGGGATGGGCTTCATAAGATCGGGGAATAGGGAAATTTGCATAGACGAGCTATGCATGTACAAAGTCATCATGGCATCTGGACAAGATGGAGATGGAAGAAATGAGAATTACACCTATCAGAGAAGATGTCATCTATAGTCCACAGTGTACCTGGGTGGAAATGGTTATTTGTGATACTGCCTTCATCTTATCAGTACTGTGATTAGTGTATGATCTGTAGTCTGGTGAAGACTGGGAACAACTAATTGTTATGGACAATATTTGAAGCTGTAGTATGTACTGTATATTGTGGGGGTTGACTTGATTTTGGAATTGATTGCTGTATTGATGTTGGTGCTATTGATATGTATTCATTTACTGATGTTGGTGATGTTGATGTATTCATGTATTGATGGTGGTTATAGTGCTGTATTTATGTATTGGTGATACATTCACTTACTTATGGTGGGTCTAGTGCTGAATTTATATTCTAATGTTGGTATTGATGATGCATCGATGTACTGATGATGGGTTAGATGCTGTATTAATGTACTGAAGGTGGTTCTGGTGTCTTTTTTATGTACTGATGGTGGTTCTGGTCATGCATCCATGTACTGATGGTGGTTTTGGTGCTGTATTTATGTACTGATGGTGTTTATTATGCTGTTTTCATGCATATATGGTGGTTCTGGCATTGTATTCTTTGATAGCAAACAGTGATTTGTTCTATATACTGCAATACTTTGCAGGATATACAATGATAAATAAATACCATAAAAGCAAAACCCTAAAAACAATTACGGAATTTGTTTACTGCAGATTAAGGCAAATGAAAAGCTAGATTTAGCCAATATTACTCATATAGTAGTGCCTGATAGGTTCATAAATAGCGCTCTATAGTTAGTAAACAAGTGAATATAGCTGCCTCTTGTGCAGCTGCAAGCTTTGGGTATGTATTCTAATAACACCAGTGGTGCCTATTCAGTATACTGCACAGATCACACAACCAACCGACAATGGACAGTGATATCACAAGTGATTATCTTACTGGTGGGAGAGTGGTTAGCATTGACATCATAGGGGTGCTGAAATTATTAAGTCTACGTATGTCAGGATTGGCCCATATAGCTTCTAGAAGATGTTTCTTGGTTAGTATAAAAAAGCAAGAGGGGAAAAGGGCAGCCCTGACGGGTGCCATTGTTTATGGAAAAAGATTCAGATTCGTAGTGTACCATTGAATTTTAATCTAGCTGTCGAAGACTGGTAGAGGACAAGTATTTTGGACTTGAATAATGGGAACTATCCTACATGATATAAAGTTTGAGAAAGAGTGGACCTGGAGGTTCTGTCACGCAGTGCTGCCGCAAGTGAGAGCACCGGAGCTGATGAACTCCGGTGAACTCTCATGGCAGCACAGTGATACACTGCGTGAGCGATTACCTCCTGTCAGTGTATCGCCCGCGGCTGGGTAGAGCAGTCACATCTCCCGATGTGACTGTTCTACATGTGAGATCATTGTGGGACACTCAGTATTAAATGCACTAAAGCGGACAGGGAGCATATGTTGGTTTATTATTTTTGATTGCTTGCAGGAGACGCGGGCATCAGGGATTAGGTGTTCGGTGAGTATGTACTTTGTATGTGAATATGTGTTTAATTATGTAAATGTTTAGATTTTTTTGCAATTGAACACAGGTGTCGGATGATGAGACTATTCTCCCATCATCAGCTCATGCTGTCGCTGTTACACGTGACAGCAGACATAACAGGATGGGAGTAGTAGTCTCATCAGACGACGCCTGGGTACACACACACACACACACAGACACCCGCAGACAGACACACACTCAGACACCCACAGACAGACACGCACATCTTCTCCTCTCACACATATTCTCTGCCCACACACAGAGGCACACACATATTCTCCGCCCACACACTCTTCCTCTTTCTGACATCATTTCCTTTTTGCAGCGTTTTTGGCAGCAAATCCGCAAACCTTTTTACAACTGCGGTTTGGCTGCGGATTTGACTGACTCAATGTAAGTCAATGGGTGCAGAAACGCTGCAGATCCGCAAAAAGAATTTACATGCTGCAGAAAATAAAATGCTGCGAATGAGGACGGAACTTTCCACAGCATGTGCACACCAATTCTGGATTCCCATTGATTAACCTTGCTTGAGCAATCGTTTGCAGATTTGGTGCAATTCCGCGCAGAAAAAATGCTGCATATCTTGTTGTGAAATTGGATTCTGGGCTCCCCCGGTGGCCACTTGTGGAATTTAACTTGTGTGCATCATCCCCTCTGTTCACCTGCTCCTATCAGGATGTGGGAGTCGCTATATAACCTTGCTCCTCTGTCAGTTTCATGCCGGTCAACAATGTAATCAGTAGCCTTTCTGTGCATGTTCCTGCTACTAGACAACTCCCAGCTAAGTTGGACTTTTGTCCTTGTGTGTTTTTGCATTTTGTTCCTGTTCACAGCTGCTGTTTCGTTACTGTGTCTGGAAAGCTCTTGTGAGCGGAAATTGCCACTCTGGTGTTATGAGTTAATGCTAGAGTCTTAAAGTAATTTCTGGATGGTGTTTTGATAGGGTTTTCTGCTGACCATGAAAGTGCCCTTTCTGTCTTCATGCTATCTAGTAAGCGGACCTCGATTTTGCTAAACCTATTTTCATACTACATTTGTCATTTCATCTAAAATCACCGCCAATATATGTGGGGGCCTCTGTCTGCCTTTTGGGAAAATTTCTCTAGAGGTGAGCCAGGACTGTCTTTTCCTCTGCTAGGATTAGGTAGTTCTCCGGCTGGCGCTGGGCATCTAGGGATAAAAAAACGTAGGCATGCTACCCGGCCACTTCTAGTTGTGCGGCAGGTTTAGTTCATGGTCAGTATAGTTTCCATCTTCCAAGAGCTAGTTCTCATATATGCTGGGCTATGTTCTCTCGCCATTGAGAATCATGACAGTTTGACCGGCCCAAAAAAGGGTTAAATTACTGGCTGAGAAAGGAGAGAAAAAAGAAGTCTGCTACAATTTTTTTTTTTTTTTTTCTCCCTCTAGTTCTGAGTGTGCTCTTAATTGAATCACTTGCTAGTCTGCCTATACTGCAGCCTTCCTCTCTTCCTCTCCTTCTAATCCTTGAATGGCTCTGTGTTCACCTGTTTCAAATGGATCTTCAGAGTGTAGCTACAGGTTTGAATAATCTCGCCACAAAGGTACAAAATTTGCAAGATTTTGTTGTTCATGCACCTATGTCTGAGCCTAGAATTCCTTTGCCTGAATTCTTCTCGGGGAATAGATCTCACTTTCAAAATTTTAAAAATAATTGCAAATTGTTTTTGTCCCTGAAGTCTCGCTCTGCCGGAGACCCTGCACAGCAGGTCAGGATTGTAATTTCCTTGCTCCGGGGCGACCCTCAAGACTGGGCTTTTGCATTGGCACCAGGGGATCCTGCGTTGCTCAATGTGGATGCGTTTTTTCTGGCCTTGGGGTTGCTTTATGAGGAACCTCATTTAGAGCTTCAGGCGGAAAAGGCCTTGATGTCCTTGTCTCAGGGGCAAGATGAAGCTGAAATATACTGCCAAAAATTCCGCAAATGGTCTGTGCTTACTCAGTGGAATGAGTGCGCCCTGGCGGCGATTTTCAGAGAAGGTCTCTCTGATGCCATTAAGGATGTTATGGTGGGGTTCCCTGTGCCTGCGAGTCTGAATGAGTCCATGACGATGGCTATTCAGATCAATAGGCGTCTGCGGGAGCGCAAACCTGTGCACCATTTGGCGGTGTCTACTGAGAAAACGCCAGAAAATATGCAATGTGATAGAATTCTGTCCAGAAGCGAGCGGCAGAATTTTAGACGAAAAAATGGGTTGTGCTTCTATTGTGGTGATTCAACTCATGTTATATCAGCATGCTTTAAGCGTACTAAGAAGCCTGACAAGTCTGTTTCAATTAGCACTTTACAGTCTAAGTTTATTCTATCTGTGACCCTGATTTGTTCTTTGTCATCTATTACCGCGGACGCCTATGTCGACTCTGGCGCTGCTTTGAGTCTTATGGATTGGTCCTTTGCCAAACGCTGTGGGTATGATTTGGAGCCATTGGAGGCTCCGATACCTCTGAAAGGGATTGACTCCACCCCATTGGCTAGTAATAAACCACAATACTGGACACAAGTGACTATGCGTGTTAATCCGGATCACCAGGAGGTTATTCGCTTTCTGGTGCTGTATAATCTACATGATGTTTTGGTGCTGGGATTGCCATGGCTGCAATCTCATAACCCAGTCCTCGACTGGAGAGCTATGTCTGTGTTAAGCTGGGGATGTAAAGGAACTCATGGGGACGTACCTTTGGTTTCCATTTCATCATCTATTCCCTCTGAGATTCCTGAATTCTTGTCTGACTTTCGTGACGTTTTTGAAGAACCCAAGGTTGGTTCACTACCTCCGCACCGGGAGTGCGATTGTGCCATAGACTTGATCCCGGGTAGTAAATACCCTAAGGGTCGTTTATTTAATCTGTCTGTGCCTGAACACGCTGCTATGCGAGAATATATAAAGGAGTCCTTGGAAAAGGGACATATTTGTCCTTCGTCATCTCCCTTAGGAGCCGGTTTTTTCTTTGTGTCTAAGAAAGACGGCTCTTTGAGGCCGTGTATTGATTATCGACTTTTGAATAAAATCACGGTTAAATATCAATATCCGTTACCACTGCTTACTGATTTGTTTGCTCGTATAAAGGGGGCCAAGTGGTTCTCTAAGATTGATCTCCGTGGGGCGTATAATTTGGTGCGAATCAAGCAGGGGGATGAGTGGAAAACCGCATTTAATACGCCCGAGGGCCATTTTGAGTATTTGGTGATGCCTTTTGGTCTTTCAAATGCCCCTTCAGTCTTCCAGTCCTTTATGCATGACATTTTCCGCGATTATTTGGATAAATTTATGATTGTGTATCTGGATGATATTCTGATTTTTTCGGATGACTGGGACTCTCATGTCCAGCAGGTCAGGAGGGTTTTTCAGGTTTTGCGGTCTAATTCCTTGTGTGTGAAGGGTTCTAAGTGTGTTTTTGGGGTTCAGAAGATTTCCTTCTTGGGATACATTTTTTCCCCCTCTTCCATCGAGATGGATCCTGTCAAGGTTCAGGCTATTGGTGATTTGACGCAACCCTCTTCTCTTAAGAGTCTTCAGAAATTTTTGGGCTTTGCTAACTTTTATCGTCGATTTATTGCTGGTTTTTCTGATGTTGTAAAACCATTGACTGATTTGACTAAGAAGGGTGCTGATGTTGCTGATTGGTCCCCTGATGCTGTGGAGGCCTTTCGGGAGCTCAAGCGCCGCTTTTCTTCCGCCCCAGTGTTGCGTCAGCCTGATGTTGCTCTTCCTTTTCAGGTTGAGGTCGACGCTTCTGAAATCGGAGCTGGGGCGGTGTTGTCGCAGAGAAGTTCCGACTGCTCCGTGATGAGACCTTGTGCTTTTTTTTCCCGTAAATTTTCGCCCGCCGAGCGGAATTATGATATTGGGAATCGGGAGCTTTTGGCCATGAAGTGGGCTTTTGAGGAGTGGCGTCACTGGCTTGAGGGGGCCAGACATCAGGTGGTGGTATTGACTGACCACAAAAATTTAATTTACCTTGAGTCTGCCAGGCGCCTGAATCCTAGACAAGCGCGCTGGTCGTTGTTTTTCTCTCGGTTTAATTTTGTGGTGTCTTACCTACCGGGTTCTAAGAATGTTAAGGCGGATGCCCTTTCTAGGAGTTTTGAGCCTGACTCCCCTGGTAATTCTGAGCCCACAGGTATCCTTAAAGATGGAGTGATATTGTCTGCCGTTTCTCCAGACCTGCGGCGGGCCTTGCAGGAGTTTCAGGCGGATAGACCTGATCGTTGCCCACCTGGTAGACTGTTTGTTCCTGATGATTGGACCAGTAGAGTCATCTCTGAGGTTCATTCTTCTGCGTTGGCAGGTCATCCTGGAATCTTTGGTACCAGGGATTTGGTGGCAAGGTCCTTCTGGTGGCCTTCCCTGTCACGAGATGTGCGAGGCTTTGTGCAGTCTTGTGACGTTTGTGCTCGGGCCAAGCCTTGTTGTTCTCGGGCTAGTGGATTGTTGTTACCCTTGCCTATCCCGAAGAGGCCTTGGACGCACATCTCGATGGATTTTATTTCGGATCTGCCTGTTTCTCAGAAGATGTCTGTCATCTGGGTGGTGTGTGACCGTTTCTCTAAGATGGTCCATCTGGTTCCCTTGCCTAAGTTGCCTTCTTCTTCCGAGTTGGTTCCTCTGTTTTTTCAAAATGTTGTTCGTTTGCATGGTATTCCGGAGAATATCGTTTCTGACAGAGGGACCCAATTCGTGTCTAGATTTTGGCGGGCATTCTGTGCTAGGATGGGCATAGATTTGTCTTTTTCGTCTGCTTTCCATCCTCAGACTAATGGCCAGACCGAGCGGACTAATCAGACCTTGGAGACATATTTGAGGTGTTTTGTGTCTGCGGATCAGGATGATTGGGTTGCTTTTTTGCCTTTGGCGGAGTTCGCCCTCAATAATCGGGCCAGCTCTGCCACCTTGGTGTCCCCGTTTTTCTGTAATTCGGGGTTTCATCCTCGATTTTCCTCCGGTCAAGTGGAATCTTCGGATTGTCCTGGAGTGGATGCTGTGGTGGAGAGGTTGCATCAGATTTGGGGGCAGGTGGTGGACAATTTGAAGTTGTCCCAGGAGAAGACTCAGCTTTTTGCCAACCGCCGTCGTCGTGTTGGTCCTCGGCTTTGTGTTGGGGACTTGGTGTGGTTGTCTTCTCGTTTTGTCCCTATGAGGGTTTCTTCTCCTAAGTTTAAGCCTCGGTTCATCGGCCCGTACAAGATATTGGAGATTCTTAACCCTGTGTCCTTCCGTTTGGACCTCCCTGCATCCTTTTCGATTCATAATGTTTTTCATCGGTCATTGTTGCGCAGGTATGAGGTACCAGCTGTGCCTTCCGTTGAGCCTCCTGCTCCGGTGTTGGTTGAGGGTGAGTTGGAGTACGTTGTGGAAAAGATCTTGGACTCTCGTGTTTCCAGAAGGAAACTCCAGTATCTGGTCAAATGGAAGGGATACGGTCAGGAGGATAATTCTTGGGTCACTGCCTCTGATGTTCATGCCTCCGATCTTGTCCGTGCCTTTCATAGGGCTCATCCTGATCGCCCTGGTGGTTCTGGTGAGGGTTCGGTGCCCCCTCCTTGAGGGGGGGGTACTGTTGTGAAATTGGATTCTGGGCTCCCCCGGTGGCCACTTGTGGAATTTAACTTGTGTGCATCATCCCCTCTGTTCACCTGCTCCTATCAGGATGTGGGAGTCGCTATATAACCTTGCTCCTCTGTCAGTTTCATGCCGGTCAACAATGTAATCAGTAGCCTTTCTGTGCATGTTCCTGCTACTAGACAACTCCCAGCTAAGTTGGACTTTTGTCCTTGTGTGTTTTTGCATTTTGTTCCTGTTCACAGCTGCTGTTTCGTTACTGTGTCTGGAAAGCTCTTGTGAGCGGAAATTGCCACTCTGGTGTTATGAGTTAATGCTAGAGTCTTAAAGTAATTTCTGGATGGTGTTTTGATAGGGTTTTCTGCTGACCATGAAAGTGCCCTTTCTGTCTTCATGCTATCTAGTAAGCGGACCTCGATTTTGCTAAACCTATTTTCATACTACGTTTGTCATTTCATCTAAAATCACCGCCAATATATGTGGGGGCCTCTGTCTGCCTTTTGGGAAAATTTCTCTAGAGGTGAGCCAGGACTGTCTTTTCCTCTGCTAGGATTAGGTAGTTCTCCGGCTGGCGCTGGGCATCTAGGGATAAAAAAACGTAGGCATGCTACCCGGCCACTTCTAGTTGTGCGGCAGGTTTAGTTCATGGTCAGTATAGTTTCCATCTTCCAAGAGCTAGTTCTCATATATGCTGGGCTATGTTCTCTCGCCATTGAGAATCATGACAATATCTGCAACAAATCCGCAACGTGTGCACATAGCCTTATTGTTGTGTCTTTTAACTGTCAAAAGGGAGAAGGTATATTGTTTGAGGCATCTTGTTTGAGGAGCAGCTCAAGTTTGGTAACTTTCTGGAAAGCTAATTTTATTGCCTGCACCCTGTCTCTTTTAATCCTTGCTCTATGTTTGATAAATATCCCCCTAAGGACACACTTAAGAGCTTCCAGTTTGATTGTAGGGGGCGTGTTGTCAGATGAATGATCTGTGATGACATTGGTTATGTAGTTTTTTTAAAATCAGCTGTACATATTGAGTTCAGGAGAAGAGACTTATTAAGTTGACTAAAGACCGTACAGTTTTAGTGAGAGTGGGAACTTTGAGAGATTATTGGGGTATGGTCATGGAGCGGCCCCCAGACGCAGGACGACGGGGTACTCGGATCCGGGTCTCTCGGTTCTGAGGATGTCACGGTGGCCTGACCCGGTCCGTGGTCCTGCTAAGGGGCGCCCAATAAAAGGTGAAGGTGGTGGTGTAGGTTGCAGTAAATAACGAGGACACAGGGTTGCAGTCTCTTTACCTCTTTACTGAAGGCTTCGGCATCCGCAATCCAGAGCACTGCTAACAGGGCTGGCTGAGACCGGCCAGTCCGAGGGCACATCCAGAGTTCCCTTTACAGGTGGAAATCAGTGTCCTTCCTACCAGCGCCTGTGTGTTGTAGTACCTCCCTGCTGAGCACCACGGGATAGTCCTCACAACTGTCGTGTATGTTTCTGTTCTTTCTCTCATCCCCCAGATGATATGGATAGGACGCACCCGTATGACGGGGTAGGCCTGGAGTTATTTTATAGGGACCCTAGAGACGCCCCTCTCCCACAATTGCCTCCGTTGTCTTCGTTAGGTGTAAAGGTGAGACAGCCAACCTAAAGTTAACTGTCCGGCCGTAGTTCAAAGTAATGCGCGGAGTCTCTTACTTTCTCTGCGTTCCGGCCGCCGGCTACGCGCCTCAGAAGATGTTGCTGATCTTAAGGCACGACTCCTTCTGGTTCTATCTCCTTTGTGCTGTGATCCCGCTTCTCACTTCTCCACAATATGCTTCACTTCGTGTCCTTTCTTAGGAGTCTGCCGCTATAAGGCACAGGCACGGCTCCGTAACAATCTGTCCTTTTCTAGGCCTCTGTCAGGATCCCACCCCTGACAGGTCCTCTCTCGAGCTCTTCCCAGCTACTTTCTCCCTGACTTCCTATCCAACCCCCAGTTTTACCCAAGTGTGAGGAGTGGCCTAGTAGATAGGGCCTTTTGTTCCCCCTGGCGGCCGCAGTGTGAAGTGTAATGTGTGTCTGTGATACCTGGTCAGGTGAACTCCTTTAGTGCCATCAGACATACCATCACTCCCCTTAGTGGCGGAGCGACAGTACTGCAACGACCAGGACTCTGGGGCGCTGCAGTCAGACCACAGAATGTTACCTATGCTAGCATGTAAAATCCATGGTAGAACATTATGTTGGAGAAAAATAGACTCCAGATGGCTATACGAATCCTGTGAGTTAAAGTAAAAACTGTAATCCTCTTCTGAGTGGTGGTGGAGTCTCTAAGTATCATACAGCTGAATCTGGAGAAGAGCTCTTATTGATTCGTTTTATAACTGTATATGGGAGATGTGATCTACCCTTGGAGTTGTCTAGTGTTGGCTATATGGTAGCATTTAGGTCTCCACAGATTAGTACAGTCCCCATATCAACGGGCAAGCGGAGTCTATCAACCCCGGATATAAAAGTAGCCTGATCCTGCTTAGGGGCGTAAGCATTAGTGATCGTGAATATTTAGCCCTCAATAGATTGTGAGAGAATGATATATCTTGAATCAGTGTCAATGATTCTATGAATAATTTGGTGTGGTAAGAATTCATGGATCGCGGTTGCCACCCCTTCAGAGCGCGAATTAGAATTATTGGCAAAATGCCAGGATGTGTAAAAATGTGTGTTTCCTGGACGATGAAAGTGATGAAGAATCTGTGCTCGTGTCTCTGGGGTATAAAGTCCCTTGGCGTTGAAAGAAGCAATATTTAAGTGCGCCATTTGTGCTTGATCAGGAATTCTTTGAATGTGGTTTTTATGGAGAGTAGCAAAACTACTTTGTCCCCTTGGTTAGAGCAAGAAAAAGGAAGAAAGGTTAGAGAAGAAGCAGAAGGATAGTCTCTGCAATAGAAACTAAACAATTAAAATCACATTTGTGGAGCTAGCACACACGGCAGGTGCACGACAAAGGCTCCCAACCTATTTGGGGGAGAGAACAGGTAGTCATAGCATAGAAATAGCTTCTATTGGAATAAAAAAAAAAGCATCCTAATTGAAGTATAGTATTTGGTAAATAACGGGATTAAATCAGCAAAAATTTAAGCAGTTCTTCTTTGTTTGATGGCTTGTGACTATCCATCATCCTCTTGATTACACTCCAGAGGATATCAGTGGGGTTCAGGTCTGAAGATTGAGCTGCCCATGACAGTGTTTTGATGTGGTCGTCTCTTAATTTTTGCCAGAGCTGTATGTACCCCACCATTAATATACTATTAGCCACACACCATGCAATCTATAAACTGATAAGTCAGAGCTGTGGCCCCCATTAACTTTAATCTCCACCTTGCAGATTTGCAGCAGATTAAAATCTGAATAATGTAAATTCTTGCAACATTTTTCACCCATACGAATGATTCCCTGACGAAGGACGCAGTCCCAAATGCGGGTCGGGGTGTGCGTCGCACCAGAGTACTTTCCCTACTAGGTAACATACCTCTTCCACTTGGGCATTACCTGGATATATAGTAGCCATTGTTCCCATAGGAGCCACATTTCCTTCCTTTCCTGTTTTTTTTTTCTTCCTTTCAAACCAGGGGTGGGGAACCTCAGGCCCCAGGGCCATTTACGGCCCTCGATGACCTTTTATCAGGCCCCCGGGCAGATTCTCAGGGACCGCATTCTTGGGAAGGGAGCTGTATTTTGATTACAAGCAGCTCATTAATTTCTTCTTGCTCTGTTATCACACACATGCAGTGTTCACTACTGAACCCTGAAGGGCATGCAATGAAAGATTACGTCCTGACACCAGTGCCAGGGTCAGGATGTACTTTGTGGGCGGAGTTTGTACAGGCCCCGAAGGATAGTATAAATATCCAAATGGCCCTTCGCAGAAAAAAGATTCTCCGCCCCTATTTTAAACATTTCATTCATCAGTTTTTCATTTCCCCTATATATGACACTTGTCATGTTTGGTGTTAGTAAATTTTACCCAGTATGAATTAATAATGAATTATCTTGCACAGTCATTTATATTAGCACTTTTTTGGCACTTTTGAAGAAATAGATCCCCTTCAATATTTTTTGTTATTTTATATCTCCATTACGGGTCATGTCTCATATTGTTCACAGTAATATATATCTTCGCACATGGTAATGCATGTGTGTGTGTGTGTGTGTGTATATATATATATATATGTATATATATATATATATATATATATATATATATATATATATATATTGTAGCATTTCACCCGCTACGGGTCTAGGGGACACTCGCTTAGGTGCGGCGGATGACACTCAGTAGACACGTTTCCTTAAAAGTTCACAGGTTTATTGCTCCATAAACCACATTGCATCAGGAACAACAGGTAAACAGTCTTATGTCAGACAGATTATTCCTCAATGTCCATAATAGAGCTCCGCTCTCTCAGGTCTGTGGGCACACAGACTGTACTATGTCCAGCACGTAGGCTCTCCAGCCTAAATGGTCTCTGTGTGTTGTTCAGGACGTCTGTCCCCACTTGGAACCGTCCAACACACAGGCCACTCTGCAGTGTCTGGCCAGGATACATGGAAGTGTGTCCACCCTGACACACTCCCACACACTCACTCCATGTGCTGCACACACCTCTTTACATAGGTGTAACCACACCCAGGTACCTGTCACATGGCTAGTCAGGTGAGCGTGACATCACCACAGGTCCTTACACACAAAACCATCTTACGTGTTCAGACACGCCTCTTTGGGTGGGTTTGTAGGTGACTGAACCCACCCATCTCTCCAATCACCTTGAAGCCTCCCAACGTAAACAAATCCCTCAGCAGTAGATCTGCTTGAGCAAAACATACCCAGGCTTCCATCACAGGGCCCCCCACCTCTGCGATACATACCATCCATCAATCACATGACCAGTCGCTATGCCACATATTCCCCCCCTCTGCCTAAAGCCATGGGGCTTGGCACTTTCTATTACCCGACCAGAGATCCTTCTTTGTCGCCCCTGACAGTCAAACCATCTGTCAAAGTCAGGGCCTGTTACTGAACCCTTTCGTCGGCATTCGTCAAGCATTTCCGTCACACCCTTTGATAAAGACAACCCCTTGTCATCTCGTCTCAGTCGGATTTGGGCAACATGGTCAATCTGGCGTCGCAATCCCCTTGCACCCATACAACCTGTCTGGACTGACTCTTTGTCAACATGTCCGCTACCGGGTCTCCGACGCAAGTCACTCAGGGTAGTTACCCTCTTAGCTGTGACATCAGTTGTGGACAGCATCACTAACTGATTAGTTTCTGGGGACCAATTCACCTTACATGCCCCCACAGCCTTCTTGAACTCTTCATGCATAGACTCCCTGGCACAAGCCTCTCTCAGGTCCTCAGGTACGTCTATCATACATCTAAACAAGGAACTCTCCTTCTCTTCAGCTGTCACCAGACACCCATTTTGTTCAGCTTTCAGAGCCAACTTCCTCTGAACATCACCAGCTTCCAGACGTATCCACCATCTCTTGCATGGCATGACCATTCCTTCCAATGACTTTCTTCTATTAGGCTCTCACATGGCACTCAGCAGCCTATCTCCAGAGCTCCTCTTGCTTTAACCGGGTTTCTACTTCAGGCCCCACTCCATTGGTGGCCTCTTCTTTACTGTACTCCCTTTTCCTTAGAGTCACAGTCACCCACATAATCTGTGTCACACCTCATAGAATGGCGAACCCCAAAGTCACACTCTTTCCGGGAGTCAGCTCCACACATTCTATCCATCACACCACTAACAGTCATATTGTGGCACACATCAGGAGATATCATGTCCGTAAGTTGGGACTGTCCACCATCTTCCTTGGTCACGTCTAACTTAGGACTGTCAACTATAGGGGGTGAATTCTCTGCATTAACTTTCACACACAATAATTCATTTGCCCTGGACAACAGTCCGACTGAATCACGCTTTGGGGATGCTCCGCCCCCTTTTGGGAAACCACCATCCCGCGGGACTCCACCCCCTTTTTGGGCAACTACTACCTTTTGGGTTACCTCCCCCTTTTTGGGACTCCGCCCCTTTTTGGAAACCACCATTCGGCGGAACTTCACCACTTTTTTGAATGCTACCCTTTAGGGACACCACCCTTTCCCTGGGGTACACCCAACAATACTATCAGACCCCAGTTCGCAACGTGCACCAGAATGTCTCTGGGCTTGCACTGGCCCTTTAAGAGTCTGCACAACCTGGAGCACAAATAATGTTTGTTTTTTTTTCAAAACTTCACCAGCTCCTGCCGGCACCGCTACAGCCCCCGCTGCAGACACAAATCTCCGGCACCTCCGGGTGCCGATCACAAGCTGCTGCCACCGCCACAGCAGCTCCTGCCGCTGCAGAACCCCTCGCTGCAACCGCGCTGCACGGCTCAACCGCAGACTTCGTGGACCCGCCGATCCACAACAAGCCGCTTGTCACCTTCGTGGACCCGCCGATCCACAGCAAACTTCATAACCCCGCCGAGTTACCGCCAGACGCCTTCAGTCTTCGTGGCCCCGCTGTTGTGAATTTGGATTCTGGGCTCCCCCGGTGGCTACTGGTGGAATTGAACTGGTGTCTTCATCTTCTCTGTTCACCTGTTTCCATCAAGATGTGGGAGTCGCTATATAACCTTGCTGCTCTGTTAGTTGCTTGCCGGTCAACAATGTTATCAGAAGCCTCTCTGTGCTTGTTCCTGCTCCTAGACAACTACTAGATAAGTTGGACTCTTGTCCATGTTTGTTTTTGCATTTTTGTTCCAGTTCACAGCTGTAGTTTCGTTACTGTGTCTGGAAAGCTCTTGTGAACAGGAATTGCCACTCTGGTGTTATGAGTTAATGCCAGAGTTTTAAAGTAATTTCTGGATGGTGTTTTGATAGGGTTTTCAGCTGACCATGAAAGTGTCCTTTCTGTCTTCTGCTATGTAGTAAGTGGACCTCAAATTTGCTAAACCTATTTTCATACTACGTTTGTTATTTCATCTTTATTCACCGCCAATACATGTGGGGGGCCTCTGTCTCCTTTCGGGGTATTTCTCTAGAGGTGAGCTAGGACTGATATTTTCCTCTGCTAGCATTATTTAGTCCTCCGGCTGGTGCTGGGCATCTAGAATCAACGTAGGCATGCTACCCGGCCACTGCTAGTTGTGCGTTAGGTTTAGTTCATGGTCAGCTCAGTTCCCATCTTCCAAGAGCTAGTTCCTATATATGCTTATGCTATGTTCTCTTGCCATTGAGATCATGACAGTTTGACCGGCCCACTAAAGGGTTAAAATCCTTGGCTGAGAAAGGAGAGAAATAAGTAGTCTGCTGAAATTTTTTTTTTTTTTTTCTCTCCTTCTAATCTTTGAATGGCTCTGTGTCCACCTGTTTGTAATGAATCTTCAGAGTGTAACTGCAGGTTTGAATAATCTCGCCACGAAGGTACAAAATTTGCAAGATTTTGTTTGTCATGCACCTGTATCTGAGCCGAGAATTCCTTTGCCGGAATTTTTCTCGGGGAATAGATCTGGGTTTCAGAATTTTCGAAATAATTGCAAATTATTTTTGTCCCTGAAATCTCGCTCTGCCGGAGACCCTGCACAGCAGGTCAGGATTGTGATTTCCTTGCTCCGGGGCGACCCTCAAGACTGGGCTTTTTCATTGACACCAGGGGATCCTGCGTTGCTCAATGTGGATGCGTTTTTTCTGGCCTTGGGGTTGCTTTATGACGAACCTCATTTGGAGCTTCAGGCAGAAAAAACTTTGATGTCCCTATCTCAGGGGCAAGATGAAGCGGAAATTTACTGCCAAAGATTCCGTAAATGGTCTGTGCTTACTCAGTGGAATGAGTGCGCCCTGGCGGCGACTTTCAGAGAGGGTCTCTCTGATGCCATTAAGGATGTTATGGTGGGGTTCCCTGTGCCTGCGGGTCTGAATGAGTCCATGACAATGGCTATTCAGATCGATAGGCGTTTTCGGGAGCGCAAACCAGTGCACCATCTGGCGGTGTCCACTGAGAAGTCGCCAGAGAGTATGCAGTGTGATAGAATTCTGTCCCGAAGCGAGCGGCAGAATTTTAGACGGAAAAATGGGTTGTGTTTCTATTGTGGTGATTCTACTCATGTTATATCAGCATGCTCTAAGCGCACTAAAAAGCTTGGTAAATCTGTTTCCATTTGCACCTTACCGTCTAAGTTTATTCTATCTGTGACCCTGATTTGCTCTTTGTCATCTATTACCACGGACGCCTATGTCGACTCTGGCGCCGCTTTGAGTCTTATGGATTGGTCCTTTGCCAAACGCTGTGGGTATGATTTAGAGCCTTTGGAGACTCCTATTCCTCTGAAGGGGATTGACTCCACCCCATTGGCTAATAAAAAACCACAATACTGGACACAAGTAACTATGCGTATTAATCCGGATCACCAGGAGATTATTCGCTTTCTGGTGCTGTATAATCTACATGATGATTTGGTGCTAGGATTGCCTTGGCTGCAATCTCACAACCCAGTCCTCGACTGGAGAGCTATGTCTGTGTTGAGCTGGGGATGTAAGGGGGCTCATGGGGATGTACCTGTGGTTTCCATTTCATCATCTATTCCCTCTGAAATTCCTGAGTTCCTGTCTGACTATCGTGACGTCTTTGAAGAATCCAAGCTTGGTTCGTTACCTCCGCACCGAGAGTGCGATTGTGCCATAGATTTAATCCCAGGTAGTAAATACCCAAAGGGTCGTTTATTTAATCTGTCTGTGCCTGAACATGCTGCTATGCGAGAATATATAAAGGAGTCCTTGGAAAAGGGACATATTCGTCCATCGTCATCTCCCTTAGGAGCCGGTTTTTTCTTTGTGTCAAAAAAAGACGGCTCTTTGAGACCATGTATTGATTATCGGCTTTTGAATAAAATCACTGTTAAATATCAATACCCATTGCCGTTGCTGACTGATTTGTTTGCTCGCATAAAGGGGGCCAAGTGGTTCTCTAAGATTGACCTTCGTGGGGCGTATAATTTGGTGCGAATCAGGCAGGGGGATGAGTGGAAAACCGCATTTAATACGCCCGAGGGCCACTTTGAGTATTTAGTGATGCCTTTTGGTCTTTCAAATGCTCCGTCAGTTTTCCAGTCCTTTATGCATGATATTTTTCGTGATTATTTGGATAAATTTATGATTGTGTATCTGGATGATATTCTGATTTTTTCGGATGACTGGGACTCTCATGTCCAGCAAGTCAGGAGGGTTTTTCAGGTTTTGCGGTCTAATTCTTTGTGTGTGAAGGGTTCTAAGTGTGTTTTTGGGGTACAGAGGATTTCCTTTTTGGGATATATTTTTTCCCCCTCTTCCATTGAAATGGATCCTGTCAAGGTTCAAGCTATTTGTGATTGGACGCAGCCCTCTTCTCTTAAGAGTCTTCAGAAATTTTTGGGCTTTGCTAACTTTTATCGTCGATTTATTGCTGGTTTTTCGGATATTGCTAAGCCATTGACCGATTTGACTAAGAAGGGTGCTGATGTTGCTGATTGGTCCCCTGATGCTGTGGAGGCCTTTCGGGAGCTTAAGCGCCGTTTTTCCTCTGCCCCTGTGTTGCGTCAGCCTGATGTTGCTCTACCTTTTCAGGTTGAGGTCGACGCTTCTGAGATCGGAGCTGGGGCAGTGTTGTCGCAGAAAAGTTCTGACTGCTCCGTGATGAGGCCTTGTGCCTTCTTTTCCCGCAAATTTTCGCCCGCTGAGCGGAATTATGATGTTGGGAATCGGGAGCTTTTGGCCATGAAGTGGGCTTTTGAGGAGTGACGCCATTGGCTTGAGGGGGCCAGACATCAGGTGGTGGTATTGACTGACCACAAAAATTTGATTTATCTTGAGACCGCCAGGCGCCTGAATCCTAGACAGGCGCGCTGGTCATTATTTTTCTCTCGGTTTAATTTTGTGGTGTCATACCTACCGGGTTCTAAGAATGTTAAGGCGGATGCCCTTTCTAGGAGTTTTGAGCCTGACTCGCCTGGTAACTCTGAGCCCACAGGTATCCTTAAGGATGGAGTGGTATTGTCAGCCGTTTCTCCAGACCTGCGGCGGGCCTTGCAGGAGTTTCAGGCGGATAGACCTGATCGTTGCCCACCTGATAAACTGTTTGTTCCTGATGATTGGACCAGTAGAGTCATCTCTGAGGTTCATTCTTCTGCGTTGGCAGGTCATCCTGGCATTTTTGGTACCAGGGATTTGGTGGCAAGGTCCTTCTGGTGGCCTTCCCTGTCACGAGATGTGCGAGGCTTTGTGCAGTCTTGTGACGTTTGTGCTCGGGCCAAGCCTTGTTGTTCTCGGGCTAGTGGATTATTGTTGCCCTTGCCTATTCCTAAGAGGCCTTGGACGCACATCTCGATGGATTTTATTTCAGATCTGCCTGTTTCTCAGAAGATGTCTGTCATCTGGGTGGTGTGTGACCGTTTCTCTAAGATGGTCCATTTGGTTCCTCTGCCCAAGTTGCCTTCTTCTTCCGAGTTGGTTCCTCTGTTTTTTCAAAATGTTGTTCGTTTGCATGGTATTCCTGAGAATATCGTTTCTGACAGAGGGACCCAATTCGTGTCTAGATTTTGGCGGGCATTCTGTGCTAGGATGGGCATAGATTTATCTTTTTCGTCCGCTTTCCATCCTCAGACGAATGGCCAGACCGAGCGGATTAATCAGACCCTGGAGACATATCTGAGGTGTTTTGTGTCTGCTGACCAGGATGATTGGGTTGCTTTTTTGCCATTGGCGGAGTTCGCTCTCAATAATCGGGCCAGCTCTGCCACTTTGGTGTCCCCGTTTTTCTGTAATTCGGGGTTTCATCCTCGATTTTCCTCTGGTCAGGTGGAATCTTCGGATTGTCCTGGAGTGGATGCTGTGGTGGAGAGATTGCATCAGATCTGGGGGCAGGTGGTGGACAATTTGAGGTTGTCCCAGGAGAAGACTCAGCTTTTTGCCAACCGCCACCGTCGTGTTGGTCCTCGGCTTTGTGTTGGGGATTTGGTGTGGTTGTCTTCTCGTTTTGTCCCTATGAGGGTCTCTTCTCCTAAGTTTAAGCCTCGGTTCATCGGCCCGTATAAGATATTGGAGATTCTTAACCCTGTTTCCTTCCGTTTGGACCTCCCTGCATCCTTTTCTATTCATAACGTTTTTCATCGGTCATTATTGCGCAGGTATGAGGTACCGGTTGTGCCTTCCGTTGAGCCTCCTGCTCCGGTGTTGGTTGAGGGTGAGTTGGAGTACGTTGTGGAGAAAATCTTGGACTCTCGTGTTTCCAGACGGAGACTCCAGTATCTGGTCAAGTGGAAGGGATACGGCCAGGAGGATAATTCTTGGGTGAATGCATCTGATGTTCATGCCTCTGATCTGGTTCGTGCCTTTCATAGGGCCCATCCTGATCGCCCTGGTGGTTCTGGTGAGGGTTCGGTGCCCCCTCCTTGAGGGGGGGGTACTGTTGTGAATTTGGATTCTGGGCTCCCCCGGTGGCTACTGGTGGAATTGAACTGGTGTCTTCATCTTCTCTGTTCACCTGTTTCCATCAAGATGTGGGAGTCGCTATATAACCTTGCTGCTCTGTTAGTTGCTTGCCGGTCAACAATGTTATCAGAAGCCTCTCTGTGCTTGTTCCTGCTCCTAGACAACTACTAGATAAGTTGGACTCTTGTCCATGTTTGTTTTTGCATTTTTGTTCCAGTTCACAGCTGTAGTTTCGTTACTGTGTCTGGAAAGCTCTTGTGAACAGGAATTGCCACTCTGGTGTTATGAGTTAATGCCAGAGTTTTAAAGTAATTTCTGGATGGTGTTTTGATAGGGTTTTCAGCTGACTATGAAAGTGTCCTTTCTGTCTTCTGCTATGTAGTAAGTGGACCTCAAATTTGCTAAACCTATTTTCATACTACGTTTGTTATTTCATCTTTATTCACCGCCAATACATGTGGGGGGCCTCTGTCTCCTTTCGGGGTATTTCTCTAGAGGTGAGCTAGGACTGATATTTTCCTCTGCTAGCATTATTTAGTCCTCCGGCTGGTGCTGGGCATCTAGAATCAACGTAGGCATGCTACCCGGCCACTGCTAGTTGTGCGTTAGGTTTAGTTCATGGTCAGCTCAGTTCCCATCTTCCAAGAGCTAGTTCCTATATATGCTTATGCTATGTTCTCTTGCCATTGAGATCATGACACCCCGCCGAGCCACAGCAAGTTGATCAAAAAAGAAAAAAAAAGAAATACATGGACTCGCCGGTCCACAGCAAGCACCTGCACACGTGCTTTATAGAAAAACACAGTCTCTCACTGACCCCGTCAGAACAACACAGACTCCGGTCTGTTACACACCCGGCTTTACAGCCCAAACACAATTTCTCACTGATCCCACCAGCATAATACACGGTTTTCAGACCGTTACACACCCGGCTTTACAGCCCAAACACAATTTCTCACTGACCCCGGTCAGTATAATACACGGTTTTCAGACCGTTACCCGTTGGCAACTTTTACGGGTTCCTGGACACCCCTCGGCCTCAGAGGTGCCCAGATGCAATGTCTCTCTCTCCAATCTGACCCCGGTCAGTACACCACGGATCTCCATCCGTTCCCTGTCATTGCCACACAGGTTCCCGGATCCCTCTTCTCCTCAGTGGTATCCTTTTCCTTCCAATCTGACCCCGGTCAGTACTCCACGGATCTCCATCCATCACCTGTCATTGCCACACAGGTTCCCGGATCCCTCTTCTCCTCAGAGGTATCCCATAAACAGCAGTTCTCACTGACCCCGGTCAGTATTTACTCATGGTTGTCAAGACCGTCCACTCCTCTGGCTCAGACCAGCCAGCGCTGCAACCTGTGTTCCTTGGATCGTTGTCCACATTCGAAACACCAATTGTAGCATTTCACCCGCTACGGGTCTAGGGGACACTCGCTTAGGTGCGGCGGATGACACTCAGGAGACACGTTTCCTTAAAAGTTCACAAGTTTATTGCTCCATAAACCACATTGCAACAGGAACAACAGGTAAACAGTCTTACGTCAGACAGATTATTCCTCAATGTCTATAATAGAGCTCCGCTCTCTCAGGTCTGTGGGCACACAGACTGTACTATGTCCAGCACGTAGGCTCTCCAGCCTAAATGGTCTCTGTGTGTTGTTCAGGACGTCTGTCCCCACTTGGAACCGTCCAACACACAGGCCACTCTGCAGTGTCCGGCCAGGACACATGGAAGTGTGTCCACCCTGACACACTCCCACACACTCACTCCATGTGCTACACACACCTCTTTACATAGGTGTAACCACACCCAGGAACCTGTCACATGGCTAGTCAGGTGAGCGTGACATCACCACAGGTCCTTACACACAAAACCATCTTACGTGTTCAGACACGCCTCTTTGGGTGGGTTTGTAGGTGACTGAACCCACCCATCTCTCCAATCACCTTGAAGCCTCCCAACGTAAACAAATCCCTCAGCAGTAGATCTGCTTGAGCAAAACATACCCAGGCTTCCATCACAGGGCCCCCCACCTCTGCGATACATACCATCCATCAATCACATGACCAGTCGCTATGCCACAATATATATATATATATATATATATATATATATATATATATATATATATATACAGTACAGACCAAAGGTTTGGACACACCTTCTCATTTAAAGATTTTTCTGTATTTTCATGACTATGAAAATTGTACATTCACACTGAAGGCATCAAAATTATGAATTAACACATGTGGAATTATATACTTGACAAAAAAGTTTAAAAAAAGTGAAAATATGTGTTATATTCTAGGTTCTTCAAAGTAGCCACCTTTTGCTTTGATGATTGCTTTGCACACTCTTGGCATTCTCTTGATGAGCTTCAAGAGGTAGTCACCTGGAATGGTTTTCACTTCACAGGTGTGCACTGTCAGGTTTAATAAGTGGGATTTCTTGCCTTATAAATGGGGTTGGGACCATAAGTTGTGTTGTGCAGAAGTCTGGTGGATACACAGCTGATAGTCCTACTGAATAGACTGTTAGAATTTGTATTATGGCAAGAAAAAAGCAGCTAAGTAAAGAAAAACAAGTAGCCATCATTAATTTAAGAAATGAAAGTCAGTCAGTCCGAAAAATTGGGAAAACTTTGAAAGTGTCCCCAAGTGCAGTGGCAAAAACCATTAAGCGCTACAAAGAAACTGGCTCACATGAGGACCGCCCCAGGAAAGGAAGACGAAGAGTCACCTCTGCTTCTGAGAATAAGTTTATCCGAGTCACCAGCCTCAGAAATCACAGGTTAACAGCAGCTCAGATTAGAGACCAGGTCAATGCCACACAGAGTTCTAGCAGCAGAAACATCTCTACAACAACTGTTAAGAGGAGACTTTGTGCAGCAGGCCTTCATGGTAAAATAGCTGCTAGGAAACCACTGCTAAGGACAGGTGCGGCGCGCCCCCACACCGCCGCAGGGCCGAGGGGTACCCGGAGCCGGGCCTCTAGTTCTCAGTCTCGGGGTTGTCACGGTGGCTAGGCCCGGTCCGTGGCCCTGTCCGTCAGTGGGGGACGTCCGGTGCAATAGGTGGTAGTAATGGTAGCGATGGAGCGGTGCGGTTGTGGGGTGTAAGTCGCGGTAAATAACGAGGACACCAGGTTGCAGTCTCTTTACCTCTTTACTGGAGATCTCTGAGTCCTCAGTCCAGAACACGGTTCACCAGGCTACGCAAGTCCGGCCGGTCCAATGGCACCTCCAGAGTTCTCCTCTCAGGTGGAAATCTGTGCCTTCCTTCTAGCGCTATGTGTTGTAGTCCTTCCCTGCTGTGCTCACGGAAAGTAACCCCACAACGGTTGTGTCTGTTTCTTAAGTTCCCTCACAACTCGATTTGATGTTCCTCTGTAATCCACCCCTTCCCTGTATTCAGGTTGGAATGGCACCCGTTTGTCAGGTAGGCCTGGAGTTCTTCCGGGACCCTAGAGTCGCCCCTCTCCCGCAATTGCCCCCCAAGACTTCATAGGTGATATGTGGTAGACAGCCCGCCTGAGACCGACTGTCCTGCCGCTGTTTGGAGTATGGCTTGAAGCTGTATTCTAATCCACTCCCTCGGCGTTCCGGCCACCGGTATTGCGCCTCAGCAGGGTGCTGCCTCTTTCAACACAACCCCTGCTGGTATTCTCCTTCTGCTTGATCTCGTTTCTCACTCAGCACAATCTATCTCGCTTCTAGTCCTTTCTTGAGTCCCGCCGCTTCCAGGAGCCTGCGCGGACCCGTTACGTTCTTTCAATGCCAAGCCTCTGCCAGGATCCCACCCCTGGCAGAGACCCTACAGTCTCTCCCTTCACAACACCCCCTGCCACAGGGTGTTGCTCTGTTCAATCCCGTCAGCGTTCTCTCTAACTTCCTGCCTGACCCCCAGTTTTACCCACTATGGTGGGGAGTGGCCTAATGAATAGCACCCTTAGCTCCCCCCGGAGGCCCAGCTGTGAAACATATTGGTGTCTGTGATACCTGATTGGAGGAACTCCTTCGGTGCCATCGAACGTACCATGGCTCCCCTTAGCGGCGAAGCCACAGCACTGCAACGACCAGGACTCTGGGGCGCTGCACTCCCCCCTGGTTAAACACAGTACTCCGGGACTGGGAAGAAAAACAACAATACAGATTAGCAAACAGACATACAATTTTGTTGAGTGCAAAACAATAAGTATACTTGAACAGGCTTCCCTTTATGGGAGGTGAGGACACTTTTAACGTTACAAACATAGTCAACTTTATAAATTACAGGCTATACATAACTCCTGTTACCCAACCGGGTATTCTACTTAGTGCAAATTCTGGAACAATTAATTAACATTGCCTTTAAGAAACATACACTCTTAGTTTACCAAAGGCCTTCCTATAATCACATTACAGGGTAAGGTAACTTCACATTCTCCTACTTTGAACCTGCAGGACCGCCTGTCCCTATGGCACCAGACCTACTGCCTCTCCTTTCTTTTACAGGACCGCCCCGTTCAGCCAGGGCCTACTGCCTTTCGCTACTATACATAGTATAGACATAACATTCCTTTCGTTTAAAGAACTCTGAGCCCGCTCTACTCGGCTCCTTTAAGGACTCACTCTCTAACCCCTACGGGTTCGCCTTCTGTCCTTAGTAACAAAGTAACTTTCTATGGGGACGCAGGGTTGACCTTCTATCCTCACCTTCATCATTACTTCCTTACTTTCAGCTATGCAGATCTCTATCTCTACCCCTACGGGCTCTCTGCATCTTTTCTTTCTGCAAAACATTATTTAGATTTCACATTTCAACAAATTCAACACATATAACTTAGCATGTAAAACAGTTACATTTCTTTTTCAAGCTTCATTATCACATTACTGTTCTGCAACAGTATCTTTCTCAAGTTCAATTTCACACATCCCCTTTAAGAGGGGACCAAGTCTTTCTGAGGTAGCTCGTCTTCTCAGCCTACCAGCCCACGCAAAGGTTCCGGTATGGTATCTTCGCAAAGTGTCTTTAACTAGAACCGGTAGGAAAGGTATCTTCACAAAGTGTCTTTGGCTCAAACCAATAGGGCAAATATCTTCGCAAAGTGTCTTTGGCTAAAACCAGTAGGGAGCACCTTTAAGAAGGTGCAAACTATATACAGGAAGTTTGTATCATGCACGGTCCATGATTACTGCAGTTCTTATAACATTGTGGAACAAAAAGCAAAAACGAAAGTGAAAGCAAAAATAAAAAGCAATAGGGATCCCGGGTAAACAAAGGGATCCCTTTAAGAGTTAACCCAGGACGGGTTTTAGCAGCAAAATAGCAAGGAAATAATCAGTTAACTATTTACAGTTTCAGGTTTCCGAGGCTTAGTTGGACGGCTTCCAGGGCTGCACCTGGCACTTAACCCTTCTCGGCCTGGGAAAAGTGAGGTCCAGGGTTACACCCAGTGCTGGACAAACGCCGTTAATCCGTCTTTCATGTATGGTTAAATCATGCGCAGCGATGGAGATCTGCGCAGCTTGAGTAGGGGCATTTGTTGCAGCAGAGGTAGAGGCTGCTGCAAGATCAGTCACTGGAACGGGGTCAGCAGCTGTGGCACCAGCAGTCACGGGAGTGGTGTCAGTTGTCAGGGCAGGGTCGTCCTTCATACCTGCTTCAGATGCGGTCCCTCCGGTGCCGGTCTGCTCCGTCTCCGCTGGGGTCTGGAACGCTGGTTGCGGGACCTTGTGCTGCGGCGTTGTCATCTCTGCTCGCAGCATACCCCTTCCCGGCAGCGCCTTGCTTTCCAGCTTCGGAGCGCTGGGACTTCTTTCCTGCTCCGGACCAGATGAGGCTGCCGACAGATGTCCGGTGAGGCTCCTGATGATGGCCTTCTTCCACCCGGCCTCGGTGCTCAGCTGCGTCCGCCGGGGTCGGTCGCTGAGCTCGTCCACTCCGGCCTGCAGGAATTCAGCATCAGCGGTGGAGGCCTGGTTGCGGTGCCCCTCCGGGTGGCTGGGGGAGTCCTCTGCTCCGACCCCACGCTCCGGCTCCGGGCGGCTCGCCATGGCGTCCTCCATGTCGCTCGCTCCTTCTTCCTGGTCCTTTTCCCGCTCTCTTCTTCGTGGGCGGTTTCGTTTTCTCTGTCTCTGCCCACCATTAAGGATCAGGAGGCGGATCTCGGCTGCTGACGGACACGTCCTCAAGGGGCCGAGATATTTAGACTGGGCGGCCATTGTCTTTCGCGCTCTTCAGCTTGTTCACGCCCACTTCCACGCCCTTCTTCTTCTCCTGCGCTCTCCTCAGCGCTGTAATGGCGGCGGTTTTGGCGGGAACTTTTGGCGGTAAATGGCGCAGCACAGTCTTTGCAATAAAGTACAGTCCAAGCACAATAAATCACAGTTCCAAGGCACACATAACCTGATTCTTCAGGCTTAAGTAGATCCTGTTCGTGACGCCAAGTCTGCGGCGCGCCCCCACACCGCCGCAGGGCCGAGGGGTACCCGGAGCCGGGCCTCTAGTTCTCAGTCTCGGGGTTGTCACGGTGGCTAGGCCCGGTCCGTGGCCCTGTCCGTCAGTGGGGGACGTCCGGTGCAATAGGTGGTAGTAATGGTAGCGATGGAGCGGTGCGGTTGTGGGGTGTAAGTCGCGGTAAATAACGAGGACACCAGGTTGCAGTCTCTTTACCTCTTTACTGGAGATCTCTGAGTCCTCAGTCCAGAACACGGTTCACCAGGCTACGCAAGTCCGGCCGGTCCAATGGCACCTCCAGAGTTCTCCTCTCAGGTGGAAATCTGTGCCTTCCTTCTAGCGCTATGTGTTGTAGTCCTTCCCTGCTGTGCTCACGGAAAGTAACCCCACAACGGTTGTGTCTGTTTCTTAAGTTCCCTCACAACTCGATTTGATGTTCCTCTGTAATCCACCCCTTCCCTGTATTCAGGTTGGAATGGCACCCGTTTGTCAGGTAGGCCTGGAGTTCTTCCGGGACCCTAGAGTCGCCCCTCTCCCGCAATTGCCCCCCAAGACTTCATAGGTGATATGTGGTAGACAGCCCGCCTGAGACCGACTGTCCTGCCGCTGTTTGGAGTATGGCTTGAAGCTGTATTCTAATCCACTCCCTCGGCGTTCCGGCCACCGGTATTGCGCCTCAGCAGGGTGCTGCCTCTTTCAACACAACCCCTGCTGGTATTCTCCTTCTGCTTGATCTCGTTTCTCACTCAGCACAATCTATCTCGCTTCTAGTCCTTTCTTGAGTCCCGCCGCTTCCAGGAGCCTGCGCGGACCCGTTACGTTCTTTCAATGCCAAGCCTCTGCCAGGATCCCACCCCTGGCAGAGACCCTACAGTCTCTCCCTTCACAACACCCCCTGCCACAGGGTGTTGCTCCGTTCAATCCCGTCAGCGTTCTCTCTAACTTCCTGCCTGACCCCCAGTTTTACCCACTATGGTGGGGAGTGGCCTAATGAATAGCACCCTTAGCTCCCCCCGGAGGCCCAGCTGTGAAACATATTGGTGTCTGTGATACCTGATTGGAGGAACTCCTTCGGTGCCATCGAACGTACCATGGCTCCCCTTAGCGGCGAAGCCACAGCACTGCAACGACCAGGACTCTGGGGCGCTGCACAGGCAACAAGCAGAAGAGACTTGTTTGGGCTAAAGAACACAAGGAGTAGACATTAGACCAGTGGAAATCTGTGCTTTGGTCTGATGAGTCCAAATTTGAGATCTTTGGTGCCAACCACCGTGTCTTTGTGCAACGCAGAAAAGGTGAACAGATGGACTCTACATGCCTGGTTCCCACCGTGAAGCATGGAGGAGGAGGTGTGATGGTGTGGGGGTGCTTTGATGGTGACACTATTGGGGATTTATTCAAAATTGAAGGCATACTGAATCAGCATGGCTACCACAGCATCTTGCAGCGGAATGCTGTTCCATCCGGTTTGCGTTTAGTTGGACCATCATTTATTTTTCAACAGGACGATGACCCCAAACACACCTCAAGGCTGTGTAAGGGCTATTTGACCAATAAGGAGAGTGATGGGGTGCTACGCCAGATGAAATGGCCTCCAGTCACCAGACCTGAACCCAATCGAGATGGTTTGGGGTGAGCTGGACCGCAGAGTGAAGGCAAAAGGGCCAACAAATGCTAAGCATCTCCTGGAACTCCTTCAAGATTGTTGGAAGACCATTCCGGGTGACTACCTCTTGAAGCTCATCAAGAGAATGCCAAGAGTGTGCAAAGCAGTCATCATTGCAAAAGGTGGCCACTTTGAAGAACCTAGACTATAAGACCTAATTTCAGTTGTTTCACACTTTTTTGTTAAGTACATAATTCCACATGTGTTAATTCATAGTTTTGATGCCTTCAGTGTGAATGTACAATTTTCATAGTCATGAAAATACAGAAAAAACTTTAAATGAGAAGGTGCGTCCAAACTTTTGGTCTGCACTGTATATCTATGTCTTTTAAAAAAATGATTTATATATTTTTTGTCTTTCACTAGAAAATTTGTATTACATGATATGTATATATACATACATGTGCGTTTTTTATCGGGGTATAAATGTTTACATCTTCTGATACTTTCCAGTGAAAGTAGATTATCTGTATTGTTACATGTTTATATTATATACATTACTTTTTTGTCTATTTTTATGATGCGGGCACCTCTTGTAGGTGGTGCTACCCTTTACCACTTCTGTTAATAAAGGTGTTTTAACCTTTAACTTTCTTGTCCCCTATTATCTTGGATCACATGTTCAGCTTTTTTCTTGGTTCCTTCCCATACTAATGAGTGGAGAAAATCTGCAACAAAATTGCATGTAAGAATCAAGTCAAAGCCACGAATTTTACAGAAATTTGACTGCCAACATATCTCACAACAGACATTTATGCTGCAAAACCTTGACATGTGCTCATAATCTTAATCCCTGTCATGTGTCCTTACCACTCCACCCCAAATACACATTCATTATAAAGCCCATAAGCCCAGCATCATAATGAATAAAGGCCCCGTCTCACATAGCGAGATCGCTAGCGAGATCGCTGCTGAGTCACTAGTTTTGTGACGCAACAGCGACCTCAGTAGCGATCTCGCTATGTGTGACACGTACCAGCGATCAGGCCCCTGCTGTGAGATCGCTGGTCGTGTCGGAATGGCCTGGACCTTTTTTTGGTCGTTGAGGTCCCGCTGACATCGCTGAATCGGTGTGTGTGACACCGATCCAGCGATGTCTTCACTGGTAACCAGGGTAAACATCGGGTTACTAAGCGCAGGGCCGCGCTTAGTAACCCAATGTTTACCCTGGTTACCAGCGTAAATGTAAAATATAACAAACAGTACATACTCGCCTTCTGATGTCCGTCAGGTCCCTTGCCGTCTGCTTCCTGCTCTGAGTGCCGTACAGTGAGAGCACAGCACAGCAGTGACGTCACCGCTCTGCTCTCACCGTACGGCGGCACTCAGTCAGAGCAGGAAGCAGACGGCAAGGGACCTGACGGACATCAGATGGTGAGTATGTACTGTTTGTTATTTTTTACATTTACGCTGGTAACCAGGGTAAACATCGGGTTACTAAGCGCGGCCCTGCGCTTAGTAACCCGATGTTTACCCTGGTTACCCGGGTGCTGCAGGGGGACTTCGGCATCGTTGAAGACAGTTTCAACGATGCCGAAGTCGTTCCCCTGATCGTTGGTCGCTGGAGAGAGCTGTCTGTGTGACAGCTCCCCAGCGACCACACAGAGACTTACCAACGATCACGGCCAGGTCATATCGCTGGTCGTGATCGTTGGTAAATCGCTATGTGAGACGGGGCCTTTAAGGGGTGGGAGAAAATGTTACCTGGGTCTTATAATGATATGAGGGATGGGAAAGGATGCTGTCAAATAATAATCAGGCTTCCAGTAATAATGTTCCCCATACTGGGCCCCTTTCTGGGATAATGTCTCCCAACCATGCCCCTTTCTAGTATTATGTGCCCCATACTGGTCCCCTTCTTGGGGTAATGTGCCCCAGTGTGAGCCCCTTTCTGGGGTAATGTGCTCCATCTTAGTATAATATAACCCATCCTGGTCCCCTTTCTGGTATAATGTGCTCCATCCTGGTTCTCTTTCTGGGGTTCTCCATCCCGGTATAAAGCCACACATTCTGGAATAATGTACCCCATCCTGGGCCCCTTCATGGGGTAGTGTGCCCCTTCCAGTAGATAATGTGCCTCATTCTGGGGCCCTTTTAAGGGTAGTGTGCCCCTCCTGGGTATAATGTGCCCTGTCTGGGCCACTTCCTGGTATAATGTGCCTCTTCTTATGGATAATGCTCCTCATCCTGGGCCCCTTCCTGGAATAGTGTTCCTAATCCTGGGCCCCTTCCTGGAATAATGTGCTTCATTATGAGCCCCTTCCTGGGGTAGTGTGCCTCATCCTAAGCCCCTTACTGGGGTAATGTTCCCCTTTCTGTGGACAATGTGCCTCATCCTGGGCCCCTTCCTGGAGTATTGTACCTCATCCTTAGCTCCTTCCTATGGTAATGTTCCCCTTATTGGGGATAATGTGCCTCATCCTGGGCCCCTTCCTGGTGTAATGTGCCCTTTCCTGGAGATATTGTGCCTCATCCTAGTATGTCTCATCCTGAGGTAGTGTCCTCCATCCTGGACCCCTTCCTGGAGTACTGTACCCTGTTCTACTAACCTTCCACCAGTTCCCACTCTGCACGGTATCCTCTTCTTTACCGGGTGCAGAAGCAGACTGCTGATTTCGGCATGCGCGCCATGGCACATTACATCATTGCCATGTGCCCCAGTCATGTACATGTCAATGTCAGCTGCTGGCCTCTGATTAGCTGGCAGCGTATATTGCAGCGCAGGGAGCTGTTCGATCCCTTGTACCGTAATACATTTAATTTCAGCTGAATGTGCGTCCAAGGACACACATCCAGCTGAAATAGTCGCTGGTATTGGCAGGCCCCCTCCAGTTCAGGGCAATATGTCCGCCCCTGTCCACCAGTGTAAATAACCTGACAATCACCTGACAAATAAGTGAAGCTCTTTTTCAGTGGATGAAATAATTGTAGGCTTGCTTAGAAATCATCATTCTCGGCAGTTCATTATCCTATATAAACAGTATAATGTGCTGCTGAGAACAATGATATTCTGTACACACTAAACAAACTATTACCAATCATTTTGTGCTCCTTGGTAATGAGTTTGACTTGTCTAAACAGGCTTACTGTATACATATGTTGTTGGACTTCTGTATAAAACGGATTAAAGGCGATGCGTTTAGTTTACATGGAGAAAACGGAGTGACAGGTTTCCTTTAAAACCATGGATTGCTGAAGTGTGATTACACTCAACATCTCAACAGATGATATCGAGGCAGGTAATCTGACCCTTTTGCCCTATGTGAAGTCCTGCCCTGACTATAATTAAAATAAACACAAGTTCCTATAGAGACCATTTAGAGCTCATCTTTCATTGTTTTAAACAAAATCTGTCACCAGGTTTTTGCTATTGTAGTGCAGTGGTGTCCACACTGTGCAGTAATGAGGCAGTGACCCACTAAAGTTCAAAGCAAAATGTCTTTAATGTCCAAAAACTCACAAATGAAAAGGCAGAACGGTATCCTCCGGATCGCAGCCGGGGCATCAAGACGGTGTTGCAGTCGCCCACGGCAACCAGCCTCGGATACAGACTGTGTCATGCTGGGAGCACCAGGCATTCACTTCCTTTGGCTTTGTGTTAACTACACACATATGCAGGATGTTGCAGAGCCACCTGCTCTTCAGCTTGCAAACCAACACTGACACACCCAAACCTTTGCTGCAGGGCTTTTAAAATGGATTCTGTGGCCATGGGCCACAGGTAAGACCCAGCTGGAGGGAGAGAACTGCCCCACTACCATCTTGTAGTTCATTCCAAAAATAAAAGCCCTTAATGGGTTTTACTAAAAATTGCCTTGACCAAGTAACTTGTCCAGGTCCACACTTACTTTTATACTGCACTGTAACCACAGCTATGCCTGTGACTGCAATGCACTCCAGCGGCCTCAATACACTTCTATGCGCATCCTGGGGGATACATATCAACCCTCGCATATGATCCCCCTCACTGCCTCACACTATATAATCAGAGAGCGACATAATGTAGTGGCAGAGACTCCAATTACAGGGATGTATCACTTCCTAAGCTGCTTGCAGTAATTTTGATAAAAATCGCAGTTTTATCTGTTGCAGATCTAGCAGTTCTCTGAATGCTGCGCTCTGTATAACCCCACCCACATCACTGATTGGCAGCTCTCTGCCCATGTACAGTGTACAAAAAAAGCTGCCAACCAGTTGTGGTATTATACAGAGCTCATGAATATTCTTGACTACCTAGCATTAGGTTTACTAGCCCTCTAATGATAATCTCCTGCTGATAAAACTGTGATTTTATCAAAACTACACTAAGCAACCCATTAAGTGACATCGATGGAATCAGGGTCTCTGGTCCTACATTATGCCTCTCTCAGATGAGGTAGCAAAAACCTGCTGACAGATTCCCTTTAAACTACTGTGATAAAAAAGAAAGTTAAAGTTTGCCTGTGATTGTGTATGTTGATCCAGTTTTTCTTTTAGTCACTTTTCATAGATCTGCCCCATAGCATTTGGTACCCACTGTAACTAACTAATTCCAAAGTAAAATAAATGATCCATAAAATGTCAAAATACAGTTGAATAATCGATAGAGAAAAATGAAACTGCACAAAGAGCAATAAACTGAATAACTGTATTCTGTAATTACATAATTGTGTTCTTCATCTCACATTCCAGCTGAATCTTTACATAGTCCGGGAACAATTTACTTACATATGTAATAATAATAACAATTATTATTTCATTTAAAAGAAATATCATGAATACAATAAAGGAATCATATTTTCAAAACTTTACTTCTAAAGTTATGTTCATATACCGTTTGTCCCCAAGTTTAGTGGTACCACCACAAAATGGGATTCGGGCATATGCACCAACGGGGCCATTGACTATAATGATGCAGACGCAGTCACAATGTGCTCGATGGTGCATCATTGTTGGCCGTATACACCTATTGAAGGCGGACAGCAAGTGATCGACTACATCTTGGTGTCCGCCTCAAGTAGGCATATACAACCAAAAATGATGTACGAGAGCGTACACGGTGACTCCGTCTGCATCATTACAGTCAATGGCCCCGTCAGTGCATGTGGCCAAATCATGTTATGTGGGGGTTCAGATGTCAGCCCTGACGGAGCCACTGACTGTAGGGGCAAATACTATGTGAACCCAGCCTGAGGTTAACAGTTTTATTAAGTATGAATCACAAAGTAGTGATTCACAACAGGCAGCAGAAGCCGAGCTAAAGGTCATGTATAAAGTATATATGGAGGTGCTGCAGTCTTGTGAACACAATTATTGTACAAGCTTCAGTATCATTTTATGAGGACTGAAATCTACTTCTCTTATTTACACCTGGATGGTTCACGTTTCCTGACTACTCATCTAAAATAAGATAACATGAACAGATAACAAGTTATTAATGTAGTTTAGCCTACTGCAGGATTAACAAACCCATTGACAAAAGAAACAATGTCATATAATATTTGTACAGTTAAAATATGGGGGCATGGAGAAATAGTAATATGGGGTCTAATTACATACATTCTCTATAAAAATAAAAGAAATAGTCTGTGTATAAGATTCCAGCAAAGTGTGGATCTGTTGAGCAGTTTGCAAGATCCTGCAAAAAAAATGAATTTGAATCAGTTTAATAGACATTGGCAGCAACATATTGCACTTTGTAGTACAAGTCTGTTCAAAGTCCTCCCATGAACATTTCTTCTTTAAATCGGTGCATACATATATGTGGTGTAGTGTCAGTGTGATAACATGGGCACATACCTCTGTCTTCTCCGGGATCCAACACCGCTCTGCTTCTTTTCTCAGTGACTCTCCTGATCACGCTGCGCTCTGTGTGACCCCAAAGTGACTTTTACAATGTAAGTTTATGGAGCGTCAGAAGGAGACTACATATGCTTACATGGTAAAAGAGACTTCCGGCTCACACATAAACCCCAGTGTGATGTGGAGAGTCTGAAAAGTGGTGGAGTCACTGAGAAGAGAAGCAGAGTGATGCTGGATATCGGAGAAGACGGTAGGTGAGCATATGAATACACTAAGGCTAGTTTCACACTAGCGTTCGGCAGGGCTTCTTCTTCCATTAAGCCCCGCCCACTGCCACGCCTCTTCCTTCAGCTCCACCTACGTCTCGCATGCGTCCTGCATACCTATCTTTAACATTGGGTACGCAAGGCCATGCGGATGTATGCGGATACCTTCGCATGCGTCTTTGTGACCCTGCGCCGACTGCAACAAAATGCAATATGGGGGGGAGTTACTGTTTCTAATGTGTCTCCACTTTTTCCTTTATGAAAGTTACCTCTCTAAATAAACTGCTTTAGTGTTTTCTTAATTGACTTCATTTTCAGAATTTCCTGTGAAATGTAATAACTTCAAAATACTTTTCTAGAACCAAAGTGAAATAATGTTGTGGCTTCCAAAATGATTTCTTCTATTCTGCTATATACTTCTAATATTCTGATACGTTTCTTCTCATATTTTGGATTGCTACAAAAAAACAGCATGGTGAAATCTGGGAAAATAGCAATATAGACACAGCGAGCCTATGAGATTTCATGTGAACTTACCGGTGTGGCTACACGGAAATGGTATTCACTGTCAAACAGCCGGGCTACTGGGAGAATCCAGTGATGCTGGAGACCCTAGAGAACACCATAAAACAACAATTTGGTCAATAAATTAATATTTCATAAAAAATACAGTTTGAGATAGGGAGGGCTTGTGCTGGAGACTGACAGGCAAAAATACTTGCAAAAAAGTTTCAGCTTAGCTCTCAAAACTGTCTCATACACTCAAACTGGACATCTCTTTGTAGACAGTTGTTTGTTCTTTGCAAATGTCAGTAGAGTAATGTTTAGCTGGATGAGATGCTCTTGACGAAGCTTGGAGCAAGGGCCAAACCCACCATTGATGCAACCTTTGCAGTCGCACAGGGGCCCAAGAAGTAAGCAAGCTACTTTTATCACAGACACAAAAAGGGGCCCATATACTGATCTTGCACAGAGGCACACTTTTGTATGTGTTCGCTACTGGCTTGGAGGTGGAGGTTCTCATTGAAGAGATGCAGCAGGAGGTATATGGAGATTTAATTACAGGTCTTGTTCCAAGGAAAATATAACCTCTCATCCCAGCTGAACCAAAGACTCCTCCAAAAGAGCTGCATATTGCTCTGTAGCAGTGTTCCCCAAGTCCGGTCCTCAAGAGCCACCAACAGGTCATGTTTTCAGGATTTCCTTAGTATTGCACAGGTGATAATTGCATCACCTGCACAAGCAAGCATTCACTGACCTGTGTAATACTAAGGAAATCCTCAAAACATGACCTGTTGGTGGCTCTTGAGGACCGGAGTTGGGGAACACTGCTCTGTAGTATAAAGAAGCAAGAGCCCCCAAAGCACGTCTTTGAAGATGGGTCTCTCCACTTTTTGGATGAGGCACCAGCATAACAGATATGAGATTGTTTAAGATTTACAATGAATACACAAATACTTTTGGCTAGGTTCACATTTGTAAATTTACAGACGTATGACTTATGTGATAGAAGTATATAATAAACCAGGGGCAGTCACAGACAGAAAAGGACCCCCATGCAAATCTAATAGTATGTCTCTGACAGATGCTGGTTTGGAGGTGGAAGTGGCCCCCTTATGTCTTAGGCTCCTGTGCGTCTGCCCTAGTTGCACCAATTGTATGTCCACCTAGGCCCTAAAAAAATATATGCACACATGTACCAATATACGATTAATAAATGTAATACATCCATCTACATCAGTTACGCTTCTTAAACATTTTTTTTTTTACTAAAAATTTTTTTTTTAAAAGGGTGGGGGTTTCCCAACTAAATGTAATTGTTTTGGATACACTCAAACCATTAATTTAACATCAAACTATTTTTAGACTTGAGACTAGCCAGATATGGCCAAAACGTTTCATTGTCTTCTCACTGTTGTGACTTCTTTGTAACATTTTGTAATACAGATCAAGTTTTTATAAGGATTATCCCTTGGTGCCTCAGATTTTCTGTACATCCATATGTATCAGTTTACTGTAACGGACTGAGTGGTGGAACCACTGTACCATGATCTGAGGAGAGCCTGGAGGTGTGTGGCTAGGAGGCTCACCAAGATCAAACCTCAGGTGCACGTGGCTGACGATACCGCAATCTGAGGAGGGACAAAAAAAAGGCGGAACCAGTTGCTACTCCAGGTCTGACCTTGGGTGGATGGCAGCTGACCCCAAGGGACAGGAGGCAGGAGTGGCCAGGAAAGGTAAACTTGGCAATTACTGGCTGGCGTGGCTGGTATAGTCACTAACATAAAAGACACACAAACAGGCAGGTACTAGCAGGCAAGACTGGTATCTTGGCAGACAGATGCAGGTACAGCTGATAGACAGGCTTGCGGGCACGGCTGGTAAACAGGCTGGCGGGCACGGCTGATAGGCAGGCAGGCATGGCTGATAGTATACAGGCAGGTATACTGGGATATGAGTACTGGGACCTGAGAACTAACAAGTGTGTTTAGAAACAGACTAATAATGTTGCACAGGAACCTCCCATCAGGTGTGAGTTCTAAGCACAGTGCCCGGGCATCTGCGAGCTGTGGGCAGAACCCGGGTAGTAGCACCAGAAGAAGGAGGGGAAAGTGCGGGGCTGAGGCGGTGAGTGAGTTGACGTCCCTGCTGGGGAAGAGCGGTATCATGCAGGGATGCCGCCACTACATTTGCACTTTTTTTTTACTAAAAAGAAGAAAAGGTAATTTTTTTCCAAACTAGATTTTATTGGCTTGGATAGGCCCACCTCCTTGGATTTTAGCATTAATCTGTATTTTTAGGCTTGACAAAGGCCAGATATGGCCAAAACGTTGCCTTGTCTTCTCACTGTTGTGACTTCTTTTTAACATTTTGGAATAAAGATCAACTTTTTATAAGTATTAACCCTTGGTCCACCAAAGCAAAGCAGCACCAACCTCAAGAGTATGAGTGCAATTCTCCAAACCCACTGGCTCCTGGATCATGATAATTGGATCATGATAATATGTAAGAAATAGAGACCGCACTCCTTAACTTAAGAAATGCTCACTGTTGGAACCAAAACATTGTATACTTTGGGCATGGAATACATCTTTTCACCTGTTTTGCTAAGATCTGGCATGTGTCCTCTATTTCTCTATCTCTCACATATATATCTTTTATTTTATATTAAATACGGAATAAAATTGTTTCCTGTTGAAAGCAAACACAGGATTTTATTTCCAAAATAAGTAAACTTTTGAGTACATCCCCCACCACCATTCCCAGGCAGCCTCACTCATAAAAAGGATTTATTAGTAAAGCCTACAAAGACAAATTGTTTTTATGTGGCGTAATTTTTGGCTCTACAAATGCTATCCTCACCAACAAAATATATAGATATCACCTTGGATGCATGTGCTCTTTCCAGTTGCAGAATAACAATACACTTTCAGTCTATAGACTGGATTGTCATGTGAAAGGTAGCCATTACATAAACCTCACTAAGTTTTATTTAGGAAGCAAATATATGTGCTCATTAGAAAAGTGCTCAGAATTCTTGAAGGTTGCTGTAATTTGCTTGTTCTATGGCCGTATTGCTGTGAGTGTAATGCAGCCAAGTTCAATTTTACAGCTACTCCACACAGCAAAGTACGGCCCTGTAATGTACGGGAGTATATGACTATACATGAAATATTGTATAGAGACAGCGAGCGCTGCTGCTGCTGCAGTATAAACACATTTCCATATTATTACCTAATTACTCAATAGCCTGATACTGATTCTCCCTGAACAGAAGATTAATTATATTTATGTAACTATGGAAATGTCATCTATGAAGCACAAACTGTTTGGATGTGTAGAGCACTTTATTTTTCTAAGCCGATTTGATGTCTTGCACATTGTGTGCCGATCATGTAAATTGGTAAAATGTGTTTCTACATTTGTCATCACAATAATGTATTCTAATACAGAAAACTGACACCAATTCTTTTCACATTATACAGTAGCAATCTAGTACAGTGTAAGCAGGTTGCGGGATGCAGTGACGGACAGGAGGCAGAGCAAGGGTTAACAATATTTAACGAACAGGGAATACTCCACACAGGGAGGTAGTGGGTTAAACAGGGGAATGAACAGTCTAATTGCAAAAGGATATGCAGAGTTCAAGAATAAAGGATCAGGTAACAGTGATTCCGGTGAATACAATTAACAAGTCGGTAGTCCCTCAGACAATGAAGTCAATAGCGCCGACAACGGCAGGCGTGATGTCTTTTCTAGTGGGCTCCTGTAGATAACAATGCCTCATCTTCTGGTGGCAGCGGTCAGTCTCCGGCAGGGCCAGACTGGGACAAAAATTCAGCCCTGGCATTTGAAGGTACACAGGCCCACTTGTCATATGGTGGTTACACACTAAAGCCGGTACCTTCACACGAAGCGACGCTGCAGCGATAGCGACAACGATGCCGATCGCTGCAGCGTCGCTGTTTGGTCGCTGGAGAGCTGTCACACAAACCGCTCTCCAGCGACCAACGATGCCGAAGTCCCCGGGTAACCAGGGTAACATTGGGTTGCTAAGCGCAGGGCCGCGCTTAGCAACCCGATGTTTACCCTGGTTACCAGCGTAAAAGTAAAAATAACAAACAGTACATGCTCACCTGCGCGTCCCCCGGCGTCCGCTTCCTGTACTGTGTGAGCGCCGGCCCTAACAGCAGAGCGGTGACGTCACCGCTGTGCTTTTACTTTCACTTTAGGGCCGGCGCTCAGTCAGAGCAGGAAGCGGACGGCAGGGGACGCGCAGGTGAGTATGTACTGTTTGGGTTTTTTTTACTTTTACGCTGGTAACCAGGGTAACCATCGGGTAACTAAGCGCGGCCCTGCGCTTAGTAACCCGATATTTACCCTGGTTACCAGCGTAAAACATCGCTGGTATCGTTGCTTTTGGTGTCAAACCTGACGATACACGCCAGTCTGACGACCAAATAAAGTTCTGAACTTTATTCAACGACCAGCGATATCACAGCAGGATCCAGATCGCTGCTGCGTGTCAAACTCAACGATATCGCTATCCAGGACGCTGCAACGTCACGGATCGTTGTCGTTCTCGTTGTAAAGTCGTTTCGTGTGAAGGTACCTTAAGGCTAAGTACACACGTTCAGGATTTTTCGCGTTTTTTTCACGTATATATAACGCGAAAAAAACCGCATACATTAAGCATCCTATTTAATAGAATGCAATCCGCAATTTTTGTTCACATGCTGCGTTTATTTCCGGAGCGGAAACGCATTCCGGAAAAAAACACAGTATTTTCATTATTTTGCGGAATCGCAGGGATTCCGCACACATAGGAATGCATTGATCCGTTTACTTTCCGCATGGGGCTATGTCCACCATGCGAGAAGTAAGCGGATCATGTGCGGTTGGTACCCAGGGTGGAGGAGAGGAGACTCTCCTCCACAGACTGGGCACCATATCCCTGTAAAAAAAAAAAAAAAAAGAATTAAAATAAAAAATATTGATATACTTACCTTCCGATGGCCCCCGGAGTCCTCCCGTCTCTCAGCGGTGCACGCGGCGCCTTCCGTTCCAAGGGATGCATTGCGCAAAGGACCTGGGATAACGTCGTGGAGGTGTCAGTGCAAGCTTAGTGGAGATAATAATAAATAATAATAATAATTTTATTTATATAGCGCCAACATATTCCGCAGCGCTTTACAACTTATAGAGGGGACTTATACAGACAACAGACATTACAGCATAACAGAAATCACAGTTCAAAACAGATACCAGGAGGAATGAGGGCCCTGCTGCTCGCAAGCTTACAATCTATGAGGAAAAGGGGAGACACAAGAGGTGGATGGTAACAATTGCTTTAGTTATTTGGACCAGCCATAGTGTAAGGCTCGGGTGTTCATGTAAA
Organism: Ranitomeya variabilis; assembly: GCF_051348905.1. NCBI lineage: Eukaryota > Metazoa > Chordata > Amphibia > Anura > Dendrobatidae > Ranitomeya > Ranitomeya variabilis. The sequence continues at coordinate 423,537,329 of NC_135236.1, read as the reverse complement.
GCTGCATGAACCAGTTAACTGCCTAAGTATGTAACAGTACAGACACAGAGGCTATTAACTGCATAAAGTGTATGAGAACATGATGGAGGAACGTGATTATGTTGTTGTTTTTTATTAATAGGCCACACAGGGATAATTAGGTTAATGCGTTGAGGCGGTAGGCCAATCTGAACAAATGAGTTTTTAGTGCACGCTTAAAACTGTGGGGATTGGGGATTAATTGTATTAACCTAGGTAGTGCATTCCAAAGAATCGGCGCCGCACGTGTAAAGTCTTGGAGATGGGAGTGGGAGGTTCTGATTATTGAGGATGCTAACCTGAGGTCATTAGCAGAGCGGAGGGCACGGGTAGGTTGGTAGACTGAGACCAGAGAGGAGATGTAGGGTGGTGCTGAGCCATGGAGTGCTTTGTGGATGAGGGTAGTAGTTTTGTACTGGATTCTGGATTGGTTGGGTAGCCAGTGTAATGACTGGCCTAAAATCCCATCCACTATGCTGTAACATCTGGCTGCTGCGGATAGGATACTGCATCAAATCCACAGCAAATCCGCCAAGTGGAAACATACCCTCAGCCATCAGATTTACTTTAAGATCCCACAGGTGCCATCTATGTCCCATGGTTGACTATTAGGCTATGTGCACACGTTGTGGGTTTTGCTGTGGGTCCGCAGCAGTTTTCCATGTGTTTACAGTACCATGTGAACCTATGGAAAACCAAATCCGCAATGCACATGCTGCGGAAAAAAAGTGTGGGAACGTAGCGCTGTTTATTCCGCAGCATGTCAATTCTTTGTGCAGATTCCGCAGCGGTTTATACCTGCTCCATAAGAGGAATCCGCAGGTGTAAAAGTGCAGGTGGAATCCGCACAAAATCCACATAAAAACCGCGATAAATCCGTGGTAAATCCACAGGTAAAACACAGTGCCTTTTACCTGCGGATTTCTGAAATCTGCTGTGGAAAAATCCGCAGCCATCAAAACTACGTGTGCACATACCCTTTTCCCTGCTTTCGAGAACTATAACTCCCAGCATGTACAGCAGCTCCTATGGCATGCTGGGAGTATAGTTCACCACAGGACTGGTGATTTTTTGAGGGAAGAAGAGTGGACACAGCTTTTTTTTCTTAATTCTATTAGAGCTTGCCTCCTAGCTAGTTCCAGGTACAACTCCGGGCTTTCTGCGCTTCTGCTCCATGCACTCAGGGTAAGGTTAACAGCAGCTGGTAAATCCTTTCTGTCCCTGCTGCCTCGCTAGACAGGAGGAAGTGGGCGTCTGATGTCCTGACTTCTGACCCCAGGCTGCAGTAAGTGGCAGGGTCCCAGCAGCACAGAAGAGCAGAGCGCTTGGGGCATAAAGATACCCAATAGAGAGCCATGCGAGCAAGGAGTAATAGCGGGTGAACCCCACGCGTAGAGTTGTGGCTTCTTCAGGGGAGGAATTTCCTCACCTGAAGAAGCCACAACTTTGGTGGCGATACGCGTGGGGTTCACCCGCCATTACTCCTTGCTCGCATGGCTCTCTATTGGGTATCTTTATGCCCCATTTGTGGGGTCTGAGCTCTGGCCTTTTCCTTACCTCTAGGTGGATAACAGGTTTCGTATATCAACAGATATTTATGGTTCTTTGACCATGCTATATTCTGCATTTGCTTCCATGACTGTGACACCATATTTGGTGTATCCAGCTGGGTTTGTTGGACGGCTGTATTTTAGGATTCTTTTTCTTATTATTGCCTACATTATTTAGTCTATTAATCCAGATATGGTCGTTACTATTTGTTAGACCTGTTTACATATATGTGTATGTGTGCAGATATATACACGGGCATATATAGAACTATTCCTTCTTTTTGTCCACCACACAACTTATCTGGTACTGTGAATAGATGGGGCAGCCCATATACATACTTTTTTGAATGATATCAATATACTCATTTTTGAGCCTATGTTTCCAATATTGAGCATGTTTGAGTAGTCACGGGGTGGTCCATGATCCACACTATTGGACATGGCTTTTTGGATGTTTCATAATTGTTTTTAAATGGTTTTAATTGTTATTGTGTCCTAAGTGTAATGATTGTGCTGAACTTTTTCTGTAATAAACTGAGTATAAAATATGTCTGGGTGTTCCCTAAATATATGGCATGCTTTTTCTTGTGTCTTGCATGTTCTCAACCTTTTTGCCCATAGGTGAACCCCATTCTTAACATTGCATAGTGGTGCCCTCCACACTCCATTTCTTGTTCTCTATGCGGCCTGTCGCAGCGTCGGTCCTCTGTGGGCAGGACGGGGCGCGCCGCTCACCTGACTGCGCACTGCCCCAGGATGGCGCCAAGCTCCTCTCTGCTGCACGCACTTTCTCCTTTATATGCCCCCATGGTCAGGAGGTTGGTCTGACTCGCTATTGTTTTCCCCAGGGAACAGGGGATGCAGCCTTATGAGTTCTGGACCCGGCGCGCAGGTACCCGCGTTCTGGTCGTCCGCCTTACAACACTACAGATGCATTTAGCTCACAGAGCATTCCCTAGCTTGGATACAATTTCATCCACTTCTAAACAGAGTAGGATTTACGGTTACACAGGTTTTAGACTGTGCATGTAAGCAATTCCCTGACAGCAAGATCCAAAAACACAAGATATATCAAAAACAACTGAAAAATAAAGCATATTAGAAGTATTTCTTCTTCGGAAATAAAACAAAATTCATAATAAAAATACACTATGGCACACTTCATAACATTAAGGAGGTATCATAAAGCAGCAAATGGAGTGCCAAAAGTTGTTAAAGGAGTTTTCAGTTCTTTTTTTTTTGTACCAAATGCCCTAGCAGGGATTTTGTACCACTCCTCCATACAGATCTTTTCCAGATCTTTCAGGTTTTGTGACTGTTGCTGTGCAACACTGAGTTTCAGCTCCCTCCAAAGATTTTCTATTGGGTTCAGGTCTTGAGACTGGCTAGGCCACTCCAGGACCTTGAAATGCTTCTTACGGAGTCATTCCTTAGTTGCCCTGGCTGTGTATTTTGGGTATTTGTCATCGTGGAAGACCCAGCCAGGACCAATCTTCAATACGCTTACTGAGGGAAGGAGGTTGTTGGCCAAAATCTTGCAATACATGACCCCATCCATTCTCCCTTCAATACGGTGCAGTCCACCTGTTCCCTTTGCAGAAAAGCACCCCCAAAGTATGTTTCTCCCACCATGATTCACAGTTGGGATGGTGTTCATGGGGTTGTACTCATCCTTCTTCTTCCTCCAAACACGTCGAGTGTAGTTTGTGCTAAAAAGTTCTATTTTGGCTTCATCTGACCACGTGAACTCCTCCCATACCTCCTCTTGATCATCCAGATGGTTATTAGTGAGCTTCAAATGGGCCTAGACATGTGCTGGTGTTAGCAGGGGGACCTTGTGTGCCCAGCAGAATTTTAATCCATGAAGACGTAGTGAGCTACTAAGAGTAAAGTGTGAGACTGTGGTCCCAGCTCTCTTCAGGTCATTGACCAGGTCCTCCCATGTAGTTCTGGGGAAATTGCTGACCTTTCTCAGAATCATCTTTACACCACGAGGCAAGATCTTGCATGGAGCTCCAGACCGAGGAAGATTGACAGTCATCTTGTGTTTCTTCCATTTTCTAATAATTGTGCCAACAGTTGCTGCCTTCTTACCAAGCTGCTTGCCTATTGTCCTGTAGCCCATGCCACTTTTGTGCAGGTCTTCAGTTTTGTCCTTGTTATCTTTAGACAGCTCTTTGGTCTTGGCCATGGTGGAGAGGTTGGAGTGTGATTAAGTGTGTGGACAGGTGTATTTTATACAGGTAACGAGTTCAAACAGGTGCAATTAATACTGGTAATGAGTGCAGAGTAGGAGGGCCTCTTAAAGAAACACTAACAGGTCTGGGAGAGACAATTCTTGCTGGTTGGTAGGTGATCAAATACTTATTTCATGCAATAAAATACCATTTAATTATTTAAAAATCATATAATGTGATTTTATGTTTTTTATTTTTAGATTTTTAGATTCAGTCTGTCTTGGCTGAAGTGTACCTATGATAAAAATTACAGACCTCTCCATTCTTTGTAGGTGGGAAAACTTGTAAAGTGAGCAGTGTATGAAATACTTATTTTCCCCACTGTATATGTACAGTGTGAATATATATATATATACATACAGGGTGGGCCATTTATATGAATGCACCTAAATAAAATGGGAATGGTAGGTGATATCAACTTCCTGTTTGTGGCACATTAGTATATGGGAGGGGGAAAACTTTTCAAGATGGGTGGTGACCATGGCGGCCTTTTTGAAGTCGGCCATTTTGAATCCAACTATATTTTTTCCAATGGGAAGAGGGTCATGTGACACAGCATTTCTACTGCTGTGTTGGTATCAGTGTGTCAAGAGTGGGAGAAGAGAGTTGAATTGACAATCCAACACAAAGGACAGCACTTTGAACACATTTTATAAGTAGTCATAAACTTGTAAATAACTCATGAAAGAATAAAGTTACGTTAAAACCAAGAACACCATTGTTTTTCCTGTGAAATTCTCAATAAGCTTGATGTGTCACATGACCCTGTTCCCATTGGAAAAAATAAAGTTGGATCCAAAATGGTCGACTTCAAAATGGCAGCCATGGTCACCACCCATCTTGCAAAGCTTCCCCCCTCCCATATACTAATGTGTCACAAACAGGAAGTTGATATCACCAACCATTCCCATTTTACTTAGGTGTATCCATATAAATGGCCCACCCTGTGTGCGTATATATATATATATATATATATATATATATATATATATATATATATATATATATATATATATACCTACCTTGTAATGTCTTCACATCCTGTTCCGTCCAGTTGTGTCCGGATCCCAGAATTCCAAATGGCGGAAGTTCACCGACCTCCATATTGGGACACCCAAGTAGTGGGTGTCTCAATATGGAAAGTGCTGGTAGTGCCAGCCTCTTGCGCGGCACCACCAGCGGAACACCATCACACCACACACAAATGTAACACCCCAGTAACTCGGTTGTTACAGTGGTATTGTCTTTCTCACAGAGGGGTGATGCCATGACTGGAAGCGACAAGGATCCCTTTAACAGGTAACATGTACACACAACACTGTTCTGACTCCAGGCCAGAAGGGGGAGCTCTAGACCCAGTTTAAGGGTAGTTTCCCTATATATTCTGGGTGGAGGAGTTAGTGGTGAGTCTGTGAGGAGAGCTGGAGCTGAGCAGACATGCGGCTCTGCAGCTCCTGACAGGAGAGTCAGGCAAATTGTAGAAGACAGTGAGGGGAGAAGGAGCAAAGGGGGAGAGAGAGAAACTGGAGTGGAGCTGCGATTGGGCTCACTCCAGGATCAAGCGCAGAAGCCAGAGGCTGGAATTCCGAGGTTGAGGGGGTAACTGGATGCCCCACAGCAGAAAACAGCTGGCAGGAGATTCCAAGTCTTCTGGCCACCATTTCACCCGAAGGCACAGCAGCAGATAGAGCCCAGAATCACCACGAGAAGGGACACCTGTAAAAAGACTTGAGTTGCCTACCATGTGGGTAGTGTCCACCTAAAGGGACAGAGAGAGAGGACCTTGTACAGAGCCTCAGGCAACAAGGGACTGAGAACACAGCGCAGTAAGGAAGGCTTCCAACCCCACCTGGCTAGGTGGATTTTGAATTGCTTCCAGGCTGCCCAGATTCCAAAGACCACCTGTAACCTGTACCTGAACTGCATCAGTAAAAGGTAAAAAAAACTACAACCCTGTGTCCTCCAGTTCTTTCCTGCACTCCACCGTCAACCATCCCTTTTACCAGCTACACCGGGAGCCCTGGGAACCAAGCTCTACCTGTGGGGAGCTATACCATCTAAGCTGCCAAACTATCAGCCCCAGAGGACCCCTTTAAGCAGCGTTGGCAATCCCTGGCCGAGTACCATAGGTGGCATCACAAACATACTACATTAGACTTTATTCCCATTTCCATTAATCCCCTTTTTGCTGGACGCCCAGGGCCACGGACCGGGTCACTGCCACTGTGACCATCCCTTTAAGAACAGAACCAGCCCGGTACGAGTACCCCACGGTCCTAGCGGGCGCTCCAAACACACACACACACTCTGCATACGCCGTACGCATCACACACACAAACACACACTGTAACTGCCGTATGCACCACACACGCACACTGTATACGCCGTATGCACCACACACACTCACACACACAGTATACGCCATATACAGTCTATTACGTGGTAACACCAGCGGAACATCGTTGCAAACACGCCACCGCCGGGATCAGCCAAATGAGTCACTGACCACCGCCATCTTTGTACAGGAGGAGCGCATGCGCAGTTTTAATGTGACCACCGCTACCTGCACAAATATAGTGGCGGTCTGATTTACTGCGCCTGCGCGAATTCTGCGCAGGCGCAGTGAATCATTCAGCTGATCCCGGTGGCAGATGCACGACATCTCTACATGCAGAGGAAGCCGGTCACATCAAAAGGGTTTTCCCACAAACGAAAGTTCATTTTAAAAATTGTATGTGTCTGACAGTGTACGGAGAATACCACATCTCCTGGGCAGGGGAGGAAGCAAAAGACAATACTGACATTACAGCAGGGGATCACAGAGGATTTCTTTTGTCATGTAAAATATTTCACTGTTTTTAAACCTCACAAAATGGATCCACTGTGATCCCCTGCTGTAATGTCAGTATTGTCTTTTGCTTCCTCCCCTGCCCAGGAGCTGTGGTATGTTCGGTACATGAGGGAAGAAGACAGCACAGTGGTGGAGAGAGAGCAGACAAGGGGGAGAGCACATGGGGTACACAGGTTAAAAAAAGAGATGACATGAGAGGAGAAGACATCAGATGGGGGAGAGAGAAAGCACACAGGTGTGAGAGAGACAGCACAGGGGGAGACAGCTCAAACTGGACAGCACATGAGGGGAGAACACAGCACAGGAAGGAGAGAGACAGCAGACGGGGGGATAGCACATGGGGTAGACAGGTCAAAGCAGAGAGCACAGACGGGAGAAGTCAGCACATGGGGAAAGAGAGAGTGGATAGGTGGGTGAGCATATTGGGGGGAGAGATTCTCAATGCTGCAAAGCCTGCCCCCATCGTGACATTACCGCCCTCCCGATGCGATAGCATTGATCCTCCATCTAGTATATGTATACACTTATAATAAATATATTATATCTTTATATAAAAAGCAAAGTACTGGACAACTTCTTTATAATAGCTTCACTATGTGCGTAAAACTTTTACCCCTGCATTTGCATATTCTAGTATACATTCACACATCATACAGAGAAATGCTGGAGACTTCCCATCAAGCTTTTTAACCCCATGAAACTGTTGGAGGCCAGTGTTATAAGTTTCAATGGAATCAGCTTGAATGCACTGTAGATGAGATGTTTACCAGTTTTTTGTGCTGGAGGAAAGTCAATTACAAATACAATGCTGAGGGTAGATTGCATTTCCTTGCTACGGGTCTAGGGTCCTCCCCTCCCTTGCAATTTCATGTATGTACATATGACATTTGTAAGGTATTTGCTATTGACACTACTGCTGTAAAATTGGGTCAAAATGATACACCTATATAGCAATCAGAAAAACATTGAAACCACTGACAGAGAAGGTGAATAACAGTAAAGGGAACCAGTAACATCAAGAAACACAATTTACCTGCAGATATAGCGATTAATCTGCAAGTACAGAACATTTAAATCATGTCTGGCAGGCAGCCCTACTGGAGCAGGTAGAAAATGAAGTTTTATTCTCCCAATAGCCGCTGGCTTCCAGTCACCGAGGGGGTACAAGGAGCGATTGTAATCCCCTATCACTATGCAGTGAGCATGCTGTAATCACTGCTCTGTGCACACATGCTGCGATCTACCCGCACATTACCCTTATATCTGCACTTGAATAGTATTTTTCTAGGTGGCAGATTCCCTTTAATTATCTTTTGTGAATGGCATCTGTCTGTAGTGGCATATATTAAGCAGCAAGCAAACAGTCTATTCATAACGTTGTTGTGTTAGATACACCTCTTAAGCATATAAGTGTACATTCCTCTTGTGGTATTACCCTATTGTGCGCTTCTCTCCCAACCAGACCTCAGTATTGTCATTTCATGACAGACGAGAGAGGAAGGAGGAAGGAAGGAGCCTCTGACCCAACATCTTGCATAATACTTCATATTCATACCTAATTAGCCCCAGGGCAAGTTCCCCTCCCACCAGCTACTCCCAGTATGTCTTTTATCATAGCATATTCTAATAAGGTGTATGAAAATGGCTTTATATAAATCTCTTATACCTGAGTTGACTCTGGAGAAATATCTCTCTTTTTCCTGTTGTAAGTTCCTCGGTTGCATATATTTCCCAATGTCATCTTACACTGGTATATGATCAGTGGTTCTGTAGTGCTGGAAAACACAATCATTTTTTCTATAAAGAATTATATTTTTACGAAAATGTACATATAATTCCTTCTTTCTGCTAGCCAAATAGGTCACAATTAGAAAATCCCACTTTTATGGCTGTGCCCTTCTTTTCATAGCATTGATCACAATACAAATATTTTGGCAGACAACAGGCCCTCTATGACTAAATATAAATTTCTACTGCATTTAGACCCCTGGATGGCCATCTAGTGGGTGCTCTCTATGCTATATGGTATGAAGAGGGCTCATGTCCTACTGACTGATACGTAGGATCTGTAAATTAGATTGTTGTGATGTTAAATATGCACATAACATTATTACAAATAAAATGTACGCAATGCCATCCAAGGTAGTTAGGTGGGTTTGGTTTTTTATTTCAGAGATTGTCATTGTCAAGGACAAACTATTAAAAAAATGTAATAATGTAGTCAGTCCTCAAGGTTTTGTGAATTATTTTCCTTTCTTATAAAATCTTAGTTGAAAATTTTAGACACAAACTTAGAAGCAAATAGTTTTAGTAGGGATATCTGATCATGCCTATTACAGAGAAATCTAAAATTATCATCATTACATGCAGACTTCCAAAACCTGACTATAATAATGAAGCAATTAAAAACTGTGAAAAATATTAGAAATCACCAATATCAGATCTCAGAGCCTGAAGACTGCTCACAAAAAATAACTCCTCATTTCAAACAGACTAAGAAATAAATGAGCTTCAAATTAAAAGTTCAAGTATTAATACGGACATAATAGTTGTAATTTCAAGATTTTAACTAAAACTGCAAAGAAAAGAAAAAGAATGAAACTAATTGGGCACTTTGTGAACTTTTCTAGAGTAATGATTTGCTAGAATCTGGAAATGACAGCAGCGTTCCCATTAACATTTTTTCCCTAAACCCGTTTAAAGGTAGTAATATTGTCAGTGTGATAATATACTTACTGATCGCCAACTTCTCTGGTATCCAGTAGAGTTGAGCGACTTTTACTTTTTTCGGATCGAGTCAGGTTTCGCGAAACCCGACTTTGTCAAAAGTCGGGTCGGGTGAAATCGGGCCGATTATTGCGAAAAGTCGGGGGCCGACTGAAACACGAAACCCAATGCAAGTCAATGGGGAATCAAAGTCGGCAGTGAATGGAGGACAGGAAAACACCTACAGTGCCCATTTTAATGCCAAAAACATCAATTCTTATTACTTAAGCTTGTCAATCTTAATTTACTTTATAATAATAGTTAGGCATTGAAAACTGGAGGTCATTTGGCTAAAGTTGTGGGGGGTAGGGCTGGCTCAAGATTTTTGTGGGCCCAGGAAACGCGGAATACGTCACGGCAGTAGAGCAGGGAGAGGTAAGTATTTCAACTTTGCAAGTGCTGTGATCCTGAGCAAGCAGGGGTGGCCCACTCATTGGCACTGGCACAGGGCCCCTCATAGTACAGCGGTGTGTTTGACGGCTGGTGGCGCCTCCCACTGGCAGAGACACTTTTGCGTACTATGAGGGGCCCTGTGCCAGTGATGTCACCAACGAGTATGCCCCCCCCACCTGATGAAGGAACCTGCATTTTCATCTGCACCTTCCTCTTTGTCCCCTTGTAAGGTGCTATAGTATGTGGGAAGGGGAACCTGACTTTCAGCAGGGTCAGATTCTGGCTGTGTAGAGTGCAAGGGGAATGTAGTGGTCTGGGTCAATGTACCAGCAGACTCATCTAGCAGTGACTGGGCAATGGGCAGGATGAGGAGGAAACACAGATATAGGCCCAAATAATAAAGTAGGCTAAATGCAGTTCAAAATTGGTAACAGGACTAAACAGGCGGCATTGCTTTGTTCAGTGGAGGAAAACTGTAATGAATAGCAGACAAAGTTAGTAGGCCCAAATAATAAAGTGGGCAAAATGTCTGCCAAAAAATTGTTCATAAATAAACAGGTGGCATAGCTAGGTTCAGGGGTGGGCTCCTCTGCTAAGTAGCAGACAGTGGTAGTAGGCGCAAAGTATTAACCCAATGGTACGGGATGTTTGGTAGTTAGTCCAGGCTTGCAAGTGCATGCTGGTTAAATGTCTAAGCATGCACGTTGTATTTAAATTTTGAAGATTCTTCCCTCTGCTAAAGGTCTTTGAGCATTTTTTACAGATAACTTTTGACTGATCATTCGGATCTTGGTTAAAAAATTGCCACACTACACTCTTCCTACTATGGAATACCTTTTCAGGCATTGCATGCTGTGCTACTTTCACCGGATGGCCACACTGTCCTAAAACTGTTTTTGTTTTTGACAAACGTTTTTGGCCTGATACGGGCCTGCCAGATGACAGCTGTTGCGATGTAGATGGCTGCTGATCATCCTCCTCCGTCTCTGAGCTACTGGCAGCAGCACTCTCTTCCCCCAATGGCTGACAATCTGGGTCAACAACTGGGTCATCTATCACCTCCTCTTCAATGTCATGTGCACCTTCCTCTGTGTCACCGTGTAAGGTGCTATAGCATTCGGGACGGGCACCATAGTCTCATCAGGGTCAGATTCTGGCTCAGTACACTGCGAGGGCAATGTAGTGATCTGAGTCAATGGAACAGCATAATAATCTAGCTGTGGCTGTGCATCAGTGCACTCCATGTCCGATTCATCTTGTAATGGGCAGTTAACAATTTCCCTTTCTAACCCAGGCACGGTATGTGTAAAGAGCTCCATGGAGTAACCTGTAGTGTGGCCTGACGCATCCTTCACTTTTGGTTTGGGTCAAGGACACAAGGAAACATCTTGTTCCTGACCAGGAGCATCCACTGACGACTCGCTGCTTTTATATTTGGAACTTTCTGAAGAAGAGGCGAAAGAGCTAGAGGCTGAGTCAGCAAGGAAAGCCAAAACTTTTTCCTGCTGCTCCGGCTTTAAAAGCTGTTTTCCTACTCTCAGATATGGGAGCCTTCGAGGCCTTGTGTAGCCAGATGATGACGCTGGCTCAACACCTCCAGCCTTAGGTGCTATTGTGCTTTTGCCACTACCACCAGATGCACCACCACCACCATCAGTACCAGCTGGCAACCACCGCCCACGGGCTTTTCCACCAGACTTCCTCATTTTTTGGAAAATCTAACCAAAATAACAACCATTATATGGTACTGTAAAACAAGGTAGAAGGTGTATATAAACTTGTTGAGAATTTAAATCTCACTTTTTTGGGGGAGACTGAACCAAAACTCAGGCCCAGTGTATAAAACAACACAATGTAAGTGGCAGAAAGTGGCTGGCTGATATACGACAAACTAACAGGACTGAAGTATATCCACTTTGTGAGAATTTGAATCTCACTTTTTTGGGGGGGAGACCGAACCAAAAACTCAGGCCCTGTGCATAAAACAACACAATGTAAGTGGCAGAAAGTGGCTGGCTGATATACGACAAACTAACAGGACTGAAGTATATCCACTTTGTGAGAATTTGAATCTCACTTTTTTTTTGGGGGGGAGACTGAACCAAAACTCAGGCCCAGTGTATAAAACAACACAATGTAAGTGGCAGAAAGTGGCTGGAAGATATATGAAAAAATACAAGGACTGTAGTACAATTTCAATCTCCCTACAATGATCTCAGGACAAGTATGGCAGCAATAAAAAGGACTGCTGCACACAAAAGTGTGGACAAATAAACAAGATAACTGTGCAGAAAGGAGCAACAGGATTTTTGCTTTTAAAAAAGCAGTTGGTTTGCACAGCAGCGTGCAAACAGCAATGCAGCTATCAGGGAGCCTTATAAGGCAGCCTAATAAAGCTACAGAGCTGATGCACAAAAATATAGCCTCCACTGTCCCTGCAAAAAAAAGGTGGTGTTGGACAGTGGAAATCGCTACAGCACAAGCAGTTTGGGGGTTAATCTTCCCTCACTAACTATATCCCTTTTTCTGATGAAGCTGCAGCAACCTCTCCCTATGCTAAGATCGGCAGAAGTAAAGATGGCGGTCGGCGTGCACGCCCCTTTATAGCCCCTGTGACGCCGCAGAAAGCAAGCCAATCACTGTCATGCCCTTCTCTATGATGTTGGGGACCGAGACCTACAGTATGTCATCACGCTGCCCACACTCTGTGTCCTCCTTCATTGGCTGAGAAATGGCGCTGAAAGCGTCATATGAAACGTGACTTTTGCACGCAGATCGGCGACCTCATGGCCAATTCCACACTAGGATTGGGTCGGGTTTCATGAAACCCGACTTTGCCGAAAGTCGGCGATTTTTGAATTTGTCCGATCCGTTTCGCTCAACCCTAGTATTCAGCGCTAGTGTTGAGCATTCCGATACCGCAAGTATCGGGTATCGGCCGATATTTGCTGTATCGGAATTCCGATACCGAGATCCGATACTTTTGTGGTATCGGGTATCGGTATCGAAACAACATTAATGTGTAAAATAAAGAATTAAAATAAAAAATATTGCTATACTCACCTCTCCGACACAGCCTGGACCTCACCGAGGGAACCGGCAGCGTTGTTTGCTTAAAATTCGCGCTTTAACTTCCTTACTTGAAGTCCCGGCTTGTGATTGGTCGCGCGCCGCCCATGTGACCGCGACGCGACCAATCACAGCAAGCCGTGACGTAATTTTAGGTCCTTCAGGATTTTAAAATTACGTTCCGGCGTTGTGATTGGTTGCGTCGCGGTCACATGGGCGACGCGACCAATCACAAGCCGTGACGTCACGGGAGGCAGGAGACGCGCGCATTTTAAAATGCGCGCGTGTCCTGCCTCCCGTGACGTCCCGGCTTGTGATTGGTCGCGTCGCCCATGTGACCGCGACGCAACCAATCACAGCAAGCCGTGACGTAATTTTAGGTCCTTCAGGATTTTAAAATTACGTTCCGGCGTTGTGATTGGTTGCGTCGCCCATGTGACCGCGACGCAACCAATCACAACGCCGGAACGTAATTTTAAAATCCTGAAGGACCTAACATTACGTCACGGCTTGCTGTGATTGGTCGCGTCGCGGTCACATGGGCGGCGCGCGACCAATCACAAGCCGGGACTTCAAGTAAGGAAGTTAAAGCGCGAATTTTAAGCAAACAACGCTGCCGGTTCCCTCGCTGAAGTCCAGGCTGCGTCGGAGAGGTGAGTATAGCAATATTTTTTATTTTAATTCTTTATTTTACACATTAATATGGTTCCCAGGGCCTGAAGGAGAGTTTCTTCTCCTTCAGACCCTGGGAACCATCAGGAATACCGTCCGATACATGAGTCCCATTGACTTGTATTGGTATCAGGTATCGGTATCGGATTAGATCCGATACTTTGCCGGTATCGGCCGATACTTTCCGATACCGATACTTTCAAGTATCGGACGGTATCGCTCAACACTATTCAGCGCTGTTTCTCTGAGACACATGATGTCGATTTAGATTCTCTGGATCAAACTATGGCTCAGAAATGGCTTTTACAATGCAAACATATGGGGTCCCAAACCGAGGCTTCGTACGCTTACAGTGTATAAGAGACTTCCAGTGTGACTTGGAGAGCCTTGCAATAGTTCAGACGGGAATAAGACGTTTTGGAAAGTTAAAAGTAAGTAAAGGATGACTTTTTTAATTGTTTCTGAGGTGCAGGTGACAGGAGTATTGAGTGACCGGATACAGGGAGTGAAGGAAAGATCTGAGTCAAAAATATAACATGCATGCTTGGCAGTTATGGTAGAGCCATCACCAGAAATTGTAATATTGGGCATCGGTAGAGTAGTAGAGGGAAGAAACACAAGGAATTCAGTTTTGGAAAGAACCCATTTTAGATACAGGGAGGACATAATGTTACTGTTGTAATTTATATATCATTCTTATTTTTTTTTATTTGGAAGGTGCACCATTTTTAAAAAAAGAGGAACTTGTTAAACCCCATCTATAAATCCCACACAGTCACCAACAAGTTTCAGACACTCAGTGCTCTAAGCATAGTGGTCATAAGCAAGGGCCTGAGACATGTGCATTGTCAGGTACTCATCTAAGCTCACGTAGATTAGAACAGTAATTTAATTTATTAAAATCACCACCCTATGGCAAATATTTTTAATTGGAATAGAAATCAAATTGTCCATAGTGTATAGTAAGTCTTAGGCTACGGTCACACTTGCATACCGGGGCTTTGCAGACGTCTGCATACTTCCTCCCTGAAGTTCCGCCCACTTCCGCACTTCTTCCATTTAAGTCTACTTCTGTATGCGTCCTCCATACCTATCTTTAACATTGGGTACACAGGACATGCAGATGTATGCGGATGCTTAGAAATAGAGGGCACCATCTAACCAAATACTATGTGTGCTCGACCCGCCGCATGTCAAAAAAGTACAATCAAACCAAAGAAAAAGAGACATGCATAAACGGAGGGATCAACAAAGTATAACAAATTTTATTAATTCAAGGTCCTAAGACAACACAACTTGGAATTAAAAACACTTAAAAAACACATTGACAAAACAATATACCCGAGAAGATGATGGGAACACAATAGATCACACACACGGCAAAACGGTCCCTTATCAAATTACCTCCATACTAGCAGTGCAACATTTTGCTCTCTCTCAAAGAACTATTGTAAAGCTAGATTGGTACCCAATATAGAGGAAAGGATGGTTCAATAATATAAACAATATATGTAGGCAATCATATCCTGACCGTATGGATTATCAATACAATGCCTCAACTAGGTACACAACCTAAGAAAGATCAAGGTTATTACAAAAATAAAGTAGAAAGCTCAGAGCCCATACTGGAGAGCTTGTAATCAAAATAAATTCCTAATGGACATGCTCATACCCTTTGTACAGCTGAGGAGGTTGAGGTAGAAAAAGGAGGGACCGGCTCCCATGTGGCCTACCCGACGCGTATCGTCACCAAAGTGACTTCATCAGGGGTAAAACCAAGTTGTGTGGTCTTAGGACCTTGAATTAATAAAATTTGTTATACTTTGTTGATCCCTGCGTTTATGCATGTCTCTTTTTCTTTGGTTTGATGTATGCGGATGCGCCATTTTGACGCGACCGCTGACCACATGGGAACGCAACTTACTGCTTTCCTGTACGGTTGGCGGGTGCATCAAAATGACGCATCCGCATACATCCGCATATCCTGCGTACCCAATATTAAAGAAAGGTGCGGAGGACGCATGCAGAAGTAGGCGGATCTAAATGGAAGAAGTGCGGAAGTGGGCGGAGCTTCAGGGAAGAAGTATGCAGCAGTCCATAAAGCCCCGGTACGTAAGTGAGCGTAGCCTCAGATGGAGAAGTTAGAGGACAAATATTTTACTATATCGGCAAAAGAAAGTAGAACTCCAGCTCCCTTTGGCAAATGACGGTACAGGTTTAGTTTTTTAATATATTAGTCAAGTTAGTGTGACTGTCTATAATCTACATTATGATTTTCATTGGTGTCTTTGAGCTCATTCTAAGTGTTGGTGCCCATAAAAAATGACTTTTTAGGCACTGGGAAAGTGATGTGAAACAAGGTTGTGTTAGTTCTTTTATTTGGATGAAATATGTAGCATTCGGAATCCTTCAATAGATCTTCGTAGGCACAAAGAGTGGCGATAAAGAAAACTATTTGTCTCTCCATTATACAGTAAAGTAGTTTCATCCCACGCAGCAGACTGAACATGGTAAATGTTACATGCAGAGGAGAACTAACCATAATTCGTAGCAATCGCTCTGAGAAAGGGGTGAGCTGGCAGTTGGGTCAAGGGCTCTCCAGAGTGTTTTTCCAGAGGCTTGTAAAGCTTAGATCAAAGCAAGGGATTGGGCGGTATGTGTCTCTATGCAGAAATGCACAAAACAGCTGAAGTGATGGGGATTTAAATGGGAAAACAAGCAGATTACAGTGTGTCAAGGGAATGAAAAGTCAGAGTAACGGTACAATAAAGAGGGATTACAGCAAATGACAACACGAGCTAACATGCTGCGTTATTCAGTGGATTACAAGTGGCTATGTAAAAACCCAGTTCTATTAATCAAACTCACTTTAATAGTGAATACCATTAATTTAACAGTTTACGTGTTTCTCTATTGCCATTGAGAATTCAGGTTAAATGCTAATAACCTATTTTTTTCAGGGACCATAACAAATTTAAAGTGACTTTGAGGGGTCTATATGCTAGAAAATATGCAAAATTGACACCATTCTTAAAACTGCACACCTCAAAGTGCTCAAAAACACATTCAAGAAGTTTATTAAATGGAATCTGTCACCTAATCTTGGGCCTATAAACTGCTACAGATCGCTTGGAAAACGCTAGCATTCTGCAAGCTAATTACACTTGTAAAACACTATTGTTTAGTGGGAAAATGCATGCCAATTCCCCATGCTTTTTTGCCCGCAGCACAGTTGCGGAATTGCCACAGAAATTTCCGCGGCAATTCCGGACGTGTGCACATAGCCTTCAGGTGAAGCAATGTGGAAGGAAAAAATTAACTTTTAACCTTTTTTGACCAAAAATTTAATTTAGACCCAAATGTTTTTATTTTCACATGGTAAAAAGAAAAAATGGATCCCAAGATGTATTGTGCAATTTCTCCCGAGCACGCTGATACCACATATGTGGGGGAAAATTACTGTTTGGATGAACAGCAGGGCTTGAAAGGGAAGGAGCACCGTTTGACTTTTTGAACTCAAAATTGGCAGGAATCGAGAGTGAACACCATGTCGTGTTTGAAGAGCCCTTGATGTGCCTAAACAGTGAACACCCCCCTCCCCCCACAAGTCATTTTTCAAGCTGGTATTATAAAGTATTCCAATTTTCTGAGATAACGACTATTGGGTTTTCATTGGCTCTAAGCCATAATTAGCAACATTAACAGAAATAAACACTTGAAATAGATCACTGTTTGTTGTAACGACTCTGATATATATGGCAGAGTGAAAGAAGAAGAGAGCACTCTCCAATCGTCCGAAGCAGGTAACTTTATTCACATACGGTAAAACATCTTCACGACCGGGGGTGCTGTACAATGAGAGCGGCAAGCCTGACGACGGCCGTTTCGTGCCTGATGGGCGCTTCTACGGGTCAGTCCCTGACCCATAGAAGCGCCCATCAGGCGCGAAACGGCCGTCGTCAGGCTTGCCGCTCTCATTGTACAGCACCCCCGGTCGTGAAGATGTTTTACCGTATGTGAATAAAGTTACCTGCTTTGGACGATTGGAGAGTGCTCTCTTCTTCTTTCACTCTGCTATTGGATACGACTGACATTCTGATGAGTACAGCACCCGTGATCGGACGTCTTGATTTCAAACGCAGGTGAGCAGCTTCCACTACATTCTATAGGCGGTGGTGCGGTCTATCTGTTTTCCTCATTATTGCATGTCTGATATATATGGGATTCACTTTTTGTATTGAAGAACTGAAATAAATTAACTTTTTTATGATATTCTAATTTTGTGAGAAGCTCCTGTATTTCACGTCATCTAAACTCTGTTTCCTTTTTTTCTGCTGCATCACTATTGATTAATGTGCAATCTCTGCTCTAACCAAGTCTTTTTCACATGTGCTGTTGCTTAGTTCTATTCTTCCCATTCTGTACATAGAATCTTATCAGTAGCAGCTCCCATCTCAGTAATGGGAGAGTGTCTTCACTGAATACAGATTTTACCTCAGAATTGAGAGTTTTCATAATGACTGATCAATTTTGGCAGAGAAAGAAGCAGTTTTCTCTCATAAGATATATTACAAAGTTGCTTATTTCATGTGTACTATTGATTTCTGAAATAAAAATTGAAATGACGGTTACCCTTTAACAGTATAGATAACATTATTTTTGAGAGAGCAATATGACCTGATAAAAAGTTTCCTTTAATAGTTGTCATTTGTAAGCCATGGATTTCCATGTTTAAAAGGTCCCGATTCAATAAATGCTTTTTTACTGTATCTTGGATTATGGCGAAGTTTAGTCTAATTTCCTATCCGCTCATTTTATAAATTTTTTTGCCATAGTAACATAGTACGGACAGATAAAAAGTACGTTTGGCAGTAGATCCCTATTGACACATGTAAGTTGGGTGCTTTCACGACACGTATGCCTAACACAAGGAAGAACCCAGTATGAACATAGCTTTATATCTGCAGTCTAGATGCCTTGTTTAACTCACAAAGAAATTCCTAAACAGATACTATAGAAAGCCCTCAGCTACAAGAGGTATTTAATGGGATTGTTCACTACTAGGACAAGTCCTTCTCACTCAGAATGTCTGCCCCCTTTAAAATAAAATCACTTATACTCACCGCCTGTGCAGGTGCCGTTCAAAGGTGTTGGCACTTCCATTCCAGGTGCTCATGTGAGGTTGTGACGTGAACCCAATCAGCGCTGGTGTCATTGTCCCTGCCTTCAGAAATATTTAATAAAGAGGAAGTGAGTGGCGAGCCGCAGCTCTGACTTCCTCTTGATTACTTATATGTCTGAAGGCAGGCACACAAGCTCGGATTGGGCACAGGGCTCACATAATGTAATATCCTCACATGAGCCCTGAGAATGCAAGTTCCTCTGGAATGGCGCTGGCACAGGAGGTGAGTAAGTGTGAAGGGTGTTGTGAACTATACTTCTTGGCTCCCTCTTGTGGTCACTAGTGATTTGGCACTTGGATTGTCTTTTACCAGGTTGGTACTCACCTGCTTCGTTAGGCCTGGGGTGTTGCTATTTAAACTTCCTGGATTCTCAGTCCAGTGCCTGGCATCGTTGTAATCAGTTCATTTCTGTTTGCTCCTGTCTTCAGGTCCTGGTTCTTTGCAAGATAAGCTAAGTCCTGCT